>NW_027224343.1:770000-1070000 GCF_023699985.2 Odocoileus virginianus | reverse complement strand
GAATGAGACAGTAGATTTGGGAAAGCAAGAATACAACGTTAGTAATGTGAAGAAAGAACAACTTTGAAGCTGGCATTCAACCTGGGAGCAAAGAAATCCACAGAGACAACCACTCAACTTCCTTTCCCTGTCACCAGTTACAGGACCTGCAGCACAGGATAATGACATGGTAGTTTTATTAAAAGCCACACATGCAGAAGACGTAAACAGCCATCAGGGATGAAGCACTACAAGTTCTGGCTTGCTCCAGTTCAGTGGAAAACTGAAGAGCAATTTCAGGTGGAAATTTGTAAGAAAAATGTATGCAGTCAAAGAGAACTTGAGTTGCAATAAAACAGAACAAACAGAACCTATGAAGTAGAGAGTACCAGAGAGCCTGTTAGTTACTGTGCATTCGTGGTTCTCTTACCGGAACATTGAGCGTTGATGTGAACGAACACATCACTTTTGACGATGTTGTCTCGTGTGTCGGCCTGCAGCGTTGTGGACGGAGGAGACCTTGAACCAGATGTGGCTGATCCCACCCCCGACTCGCCGGCCCCCACAGCAGCCCACCAACCAGCGGGCCCTCACTGCCTCCGGCTGCCATACTGAAGGGTCACTCTTGCTGGTTTGAGAGTAGAAAAAAGACTCAGAGGGCTTCTAATTTTGAGTTTAATTCCCCGGGTCTCAGGAGTTCCACCTACGGTGGTTCTGTGGTTCTCTCTCCTCTCTGGATGGCCTGACTCTCTGACACGCAAAGCAGAGAGCTACCATACAAACCCAAGAACATCTCCACCAGGGCTCTTTCTGGTTTTGTTCCCCTGGAAGGACTTCACTTGTAATGACTAATCTGCCTAGACTGCAAAGCACGCTGCCTGTCCTCGCCCTCCTCTGAGTCAAACTCGGGGAGTTTCATCCAGTCTTTCAGTGGTTTCAGAAAGAAAACAGATGTTTTAACTTTTTATTTTGTATTGGGGTATAGCAGATTAACAATGTTGTGACAGTTTCAGGTGAACAAGGGGACTCAGCCATACATATACATGTATCCATTCTCCCCCAAGCTCCCCTCCCACCCAGGCTGCCACGTCACGCCGAGCAGAGCTCCCTGGGCTCTGCAATAGGTCCTCGTCAGCGATCCATTTTAAACACAACGGTGTGCACATGTCCAGCCCTCACAGACACCAGCCGGGAGACAGCAACAAATAAAGTAGTGAGATGGGTGCCTGGGTTTGGATTGGCTGCTATCTTGTGTTTCTGAACTCAGGGGATGGCAGTTGTGGGAAGAAAATAAGGCAGGTTGACACACAGGCGCCTCATCAGGTCCCCTCTCAAACATGCCTTCCCACCCGGCCACATCAATTTGCAATCAGCAGAGGTGTCTTCCTTATTCTGATGCTCCATTGGCCATCATTCTTAGATTTTAGAATTACTGTGAGTTTTCATCTTTTTTTATATGTCTTTACATGTATTTAGGGTGGAAAGCTGGGAAAAAAATTATTACTGGCACAAGATGTATTATTCCTAAATAACTGAGAAGAATTGTTAGCTTTATAGGGTATGTATTACTGTATTTTTAGATGAAGAGCTTGAAAGTATTTATGTCACTAAAAAAAAGTCAGTTGGTAACACATCATACATATTTTATGACAAAAATGCTTTATTCACTAGGAAACATTTTGATCAATGAAAGGTCAGTAAAGATGGTGTTTACTGACTTACAGATTTAAGAATCACAGTCTTCTCTTTATTGTAAATAGATTCATTTTCCCCTCATGATTAAAATTCTGAAAAACCCCAATGCAAATGAGAAAATATGCATGTCAAGGAAAAGAATAAGAACAGAAGCAACACCAGACAGTGCCCGACCCATAACACAGGTCATGGTCAGGTCTAGCTGTGCTGCCAGCTTAGTATGGAATCGGCCCTGGAAACCCTGCCCTCAGAAAGGAGCCACAGGAGAGGCTGCTTTGACTCTCGGCGATAAAACTGGTGTGAGACATGCGTTCTAGGTAAAGGACTTGGAAGAACAGCCCCCTGTCACCAATGAGAACCTTTTTCATGCTATGAGCACGTTTCAGCCATGAGACGCCTGCATAAAGAACATGCACTTGTCTTTTCCAGCACAGACAGAACTAGGGGAAGGACCAGCGTAAGAGCAGGTGAAGTTAATCCACCTTCTCCTGTAGAAACTGCTACAGCCACACTTCACCAACACCAGGGCAGCTGGGAGGAGGGCAGTCCCAGGGCAGGGAAAACGGACCACCATCAGACTGGAAGTCCACCTCCACGGGAGAGCGGGTCAGTGGTCATTCCAGAGCGTGCCGTTGAGGCAGAGATCAAGAACTCAGATCGACACATCGGAGAACAAAGGCCCTGGGTCCTGGGGTCTTGACCGCTCTGGTGTCTGGCTTTCAGTTGATGGGGAGGGGGTCCACGAGCATCGTGCCCAGGCCCCGGCGGGCTCTTAGGAGGCCTCTGGGAGGACAGATAGGTCCACGCGGCAGAGGATGGAGAGAGGGGATGGGAGGCCGCAGCGAGGGCAGCACCGCCCTCCGCCCCCAGCGTGCTGAGCGGCTAGGAGCAGCCACGTGTGTGCCCAGTGTGGTTCAGTCGCTCAGTCATGCCCGACTCTGCGACCCTGTGGACTGCAGCCTCCAGGCTCCTCTGTCCATGGGATTCTCCAGGCGAGAATACTGGAGTGGCTTGCCATTTCCTCCTCCAGGAGATCTTCCCAACCCAGAGATCCAACCCAGGTCCCCTGCATTGTCAGGCGGGTTCTTTGCCGTCTGAGCCACCAGGCAAGCCTTAGGAGCAACTATGGAGGAGCCTCCTCTGAGGACAGGTGTGGAGAAGAGACAGAGGAAGCGCCTCATGGAGACGGCTCTCTAAGGAAAGCTGAGACGACGCTGCCTCCTCTCCTAAGTTCATGTCAGATTCACAAAACAAATACCATCCTGCCCTCTGCAAAAGGCACGCTGCCGAGCCGTCGCCGAGCCCACCCCCACCGGACACCCTCCTTGCAGCAGAAGACAGACCGGAAGAGGAGGGGCACCCCCACCCCGGCACCAGGATCGCAGCTGCAGCGGGAACTCGGCTGTTTCCAAAACAGATCCCACGGAAACCTTTTCTCTGCACACATGCAAAAGTGTTTCCTGAATCTGCCAGTTCCTAGGAGCGGACTAATGACCTGAACTTTCAGGATTCCTTTATAAGCAGGTCAGTAACTTAGAATCTATATCATCCTCAATTATGTTGACCTTCAGGTCACAGCAGGTAAATTTATATGCTTGAAAGCTTCGGGTGGTGAAAGTTTGGGGAGGGAGCAAGGACCTTTTAGTTCTAAAAGACTTAGATGAGAACCTGCGACAGGGTGAGAGAAAGGTCAGGAGAAGTGAGGACCAACAGCCGGAGGTGAGGAGCGTGGAGTCGCAATGAAATTCAGTCAGCTTTGGATGTTAGCGAAAACGCAAATGCCCGTGTGATACCAGGGGTGAATCTTATCATCGCTTTCTCCCAGCTCCAAGCACCAGACCGTGTTCCCCTTTCAAGGAGAGCAGACCCTGCCACAGAAGAGAATGGTTTGGGTTTTGTTGTGTCTGATGAAAAAGAGAAAAGGGCGGTTAGCATTAAATGTCTCCCAGGATGGTGAAGACTTCTCCATCCCGACAGCCCCACTGGCTGCAGCTGCCTGGGTGCCATTTTCATCCACCTCCACAAAGGTTTTATGGACAACTTTTGACACGTACAAACTGGGACTTGGAGAGATTCCTGTAAGGTCAGCCTTTGTTTCATCAAAGATATCCGTGATGCCCATGTCTTGTAGAATAGGGTTGAGATCATAGCTGTCTTCCAGGGTGAACCGAGGGAAGGAGACGGCTACTCTTTTTTCTGACATATTTTCTGAACTGCTCCAGGCCATGAGTTTTTCATAGGTGATATTCCTTTCAAGCTACAAGAAGAAGAAAATCATGTTCAAGGTCAGATGAGAGCTTGCAAAGGATGCCCTACACACTTCCAAGGGGGGGCCTCAGACTATTTCCACCGCTGGTAACAATCCTCAAGGTCTTTGCCTCAGAATCCTCTGATCTCATTTAAAGTCCTCCAAGAAAATCTCTTTCCTCTTTAACAGACACCAGAAAATGTGGATTCCTCTGTTCTCTGGTGTCCGACAGGTGAGTGTCCAATGCCCAGGAAAGCTCATGTGGTTAGGTCGGGTGAGCTTGGCCAATCCTTGATGTTTTGCAGCTCAGCCTCCTCTTTTATAAGACAGACACCACCACTGGAGTTCTGCAAGGACTGAGCACCATGGTGTCTGCAAAGCGCTCCCCGTGGCGCTGCTCTGCTTAGTCGCTCTGTCAGGTCAGGCTCTCTGTGGCCCCGTGGACTGTGGCCCACCAGGCTCCTCTGTCCATAGAGTTTTCCAGGCAAGAATACTGGAGTGGGTTGTCATTTCCTCCTCCAGGGGGTCTTCCCAACCCAGGGATGGAACCCGTGTCTCTTGTGTCTCCTGCATTGGCAGGAAGGCTCTTTACCACTAGCGCCACCTAGGAAGCCCGCACATAATGCTTGCACGTGATAAACTTGGAATGATAGTTATGATTCTCATTGTCACACCTGTTCTCCCATATCCCTATATTTCTGTCTCACTTTCTCTCTTCCCCACTCCCACCCCACCAAGCTGAACCTTCATTAATTCCTTTGTTAATTCCCCAGCCTTTATTAATTCCTACTTCACAAGTAATCTGCTTCAACGTCAGCACCTCCACTTCTGTCAAAGCACGAAGACCAAGAAAGAGGATTAAGCTAAAGAATCTCTAACTGAGCGACAGCAAAATAGTGTGAGAAGAGGCCAGACATCAGGATATTCAGGAAAAAGGAAAAGTTATTTCATTTGTTGCAATTATCAAGTTCCTCGGCTTCCAGATCCCTTGGTCTGGAAAAATAACTGCAGAGAACCATGAGATGAGCAAAGAAAGTCCTATCTAATATTTTTGGCATTTGTTCCTTCAGTTCAGTTCAGTCGTTCAGTCGTGTCCGACTCTTTGCAACCCCATGAATCGCAGCACGCCAGGCCTCCCTGTCCATCACCAGCTCCCGGAGTTTACTCAAACTCATGCCCATTGAGTCAGTGATGCCATCCAGCCATCTCATCCTCTGTCATCCCTTTCTCCTCCTGCCCCCAATCCCTCCCAGCATCAAGGTCTTTTCCAGTGAGTCAACTCTTCGCATGAGGTGGCCAAAGTATTGGAGTTTCAGCTTCAACATCATTCCTTCCAATGAACACCCAGGACTCATCTCCTTTAGGATGGACTGATTGGATCTCCTTGCAGTCCAAGGGACTCTCAAGAGTCTTCTCCAACACCATAGTTCAAAAGCATCAATTCTTCGGTGCTCAGCTTTCTTCACAGTCCAACTCTCACATCCATACATGACCACTGGAAAAACCATAGCCTTGACCAGACGGACCTTTGTTGGCAAAGTAATGTCTCTGCTTTTTAATATGCTATCCAGGTTGGTCATAACTTTCCTTCCAAGGAGTAAGTGTCTTTTAATTTCATGGCTGCAATCACTATCTGCAGTGATTTTGGAGCCCAAAAAAATAAAGTCTGACACTGTTTCCACTGTTTCCCCATCTATTTCCCATGAGGTGATGGGACCAGATGCCATGATCTTAGTTTTCTGAATGTTGAGCTTTAAGCCAACTTTTTCACTCTCCTCTTTCACTTTCATCAAGAGGCTTTTTAGTTCCTCTTCACTCTCTGCCATAAGGGTGGTGTCATCTGCATATCTGAGGTTATTGATATTTCTCCCAGTAATTTGTTCTTTAGTTCTCAGCAAATGAGAAATAAATGTCTCATGAGTTCAGATTCGTATGTATTCTCTGATTCTCTGATAGCCCAGATACCATCCTTCCTCAAGATAATATGATGCAATATAGTGTGTGTGTGTGTGTGTGTGTGTGAGTCGCTCAGTCGTGTCCAACTCTTTGCGACCCCATGGACTATAGCCCGCCAGGCTCCTCTATCCATGGGATTCTCCAGGCAAGAATACTGGAGTGGGTTGCCATTCCCTTCTCCAGGGGATCTTCCCAACCCAGGAATCGAACCAGGGTCTCCCGCATTGCAGGCGGATTCTCTACCATCTGAGCCACAAGGGGAGCCCCAAAATACGTTGTCATTGTTGCTCAGTTGTGTCCGACTCTTTGCAACCCCGTGGACTGCAGCTGCAGAGATATGCAAGTGAAGACTTACCTCTTCCAGGGCCTTCAGGTTGTCTGCGGAGCCAGACGGAAGCAGCACGACCATATCGAGCTTCCCCTTCGTGTACGGAAGCTCCAAGATCTGCGCCTTCAGCTCATCCACGAAGCCAATTCTGAACAGCCCGTTCTGGTTCATCATCTTCACATTCTGCTTTTCACTCTGAGGTGGACACGGTAGAAAGTCACAGCATGGCCACAAGAAGTTCACAAACCTGTACAGTCCCCAACTTCCCTGACAACATGGTCCACCCAGATGAGAAGGGGCTTCCCCCAAAAGTTCAGAGCCACAGGGATCCAGTCTAACGAAGCCTTCTGCCCACTGACCAGGGGGCCCTGACTTTGTCAACACCCCATCTTTCCATGGTTTTGGTAGGTTCTTCAGGTCCTAAGACCCCTTGTCAGTAGGCTGTCCATCCAGGCATCTACCCACAGCCTCGCCAGCTGAAGCCGGCCCTGCCAGCTCCCTCTTCCATGCCTGCTCCACCCAGGCTCTGGCCTTCCATGACACTCCATCCCTACCGGCCTGGACGGGCCCACAGAAGCATCAGTGGGAAACCTGGTTAAATGCTAAGCTTCTGGGTGCTAAATAACAACTCCTGCCGACGGGCTTCTGCCAGAGGAAAGGGCGCCATAAGCCTCATGATAGCCTCACAGTACGCGGCAGGCCACCAGCCGACAGAGGAGCGCGAGGCGCGCTGGAGAGAACCGCACGGCTGTTCCCATTCTGCAGCTCGCTGGCTCAGAACACGCCTTTTTCAAGCACCATTTATTATTTTGGAAGTAGTACTTGTGCAGAGAGTTAGAAAACACAGGAAAATAAGCAAATGTCAACACCATCTCCCTCTCCTGGTGTTACCTATGCTGACAGATAAATGTATGTTCCCTACTGGGCCTCTTTCTATGCATATATAATACTCATACAGAGCTATAAGTCATATATAATATACACAATACAATATATATAATATTGATAATAATATTTGCTTTTTTGAAATAAGGAACACAGGTTTTTGAGGCAAATGCTCATACATGTGAATCTTAATGCGTGAATTTGGCTGAGTAACCTTTGCATGTTTTCCCCCTGGACTCCTAAGTAGGACTACTAATAACACCTATTTCCATAATGTTATTTTGGGGAAGAAATGAAATAATGAAGGAAAAATGCTCAGTGAAGCACCTAGCACAAAAATGCTTCATAGTCTTTAGGCACTAACTTTTATTAATAACCAAATGTTCTTGTAAACGTAAGTCGTAACCCAGAGACCTAAGTTGAGATGTGAATATACATACTGCCCATCATTCAGTGGAAATTGTGAGTGAATATCTAGAAAACTGTGCTCTGGTACCTCACTTAGAGAAAAAACGGCATCAACCGTGCTTTCGCAGTCAAAATATTTCTCCCATTTGGCCTTGAAGTAGACAGCGTTCACCAGCACCAGCACAGTCTCACTGTCGATACTGTCCGTGCCGAAGAGTTCCTTGATTTTACCTTAAAAAAAGTTTCCAGAGAATATCCTAAATATGAATTGTAGCAAAAGTATCCAAGTAGACAGATTTTTTCAATGCAGTTTAGTATTCCCAAGACTGAAGTATGTCTCATCCAGGAAGTAATCCAAGAAAATTGGTGGTGGTTTAGTGGCTAAGTCATGTCCAGCTCTTGTGACCCCATGGACTGTAGCCCGCCAGGCTCCTCTGTCCATGAGATTTCCCAAGCAAGAATACTGGAGTAGAAAGCCAGTTCCTTCTCCAGGGGTCTTCCTGACCCAGGGTTCGAACCCAGGTTTCTTGCACTGCAAGTGGATTCTTTAACCAACTGAGCCACCAGGGAAGCCTAATCCAAGAAAACTAAACCCCCCATAAAAGGCAGATGGGCAGATTCATATTGAAAATATTCTTCCCTTTTTGTTGAACTCAAATATTCACTACTCGTCACCATCATTCCTTCACTCAGAAAATACCTGTAAATCTAGCTAAAAGTTGGCAAGAATTAGGATCTTCTTATTTCTATTTCCCTCTGAATAAACATATTCTATTCACCATCTTCCTACTGACCCTTAAAGAAACATGGAACCAGTTGACATCCTGCTAGTATTGTAATTGGCTGAAAGGCATCTCACCTTCATGATGGAGCAAAGGACCAGAAATAAGTACCCACAGCATCTAAGCATTTTAACTATTTGACTCCTACACAACAAGCTTCGAACCCAATCCACACACATGAGCATCTGGTCCCAACAGACCAGAGACCGCAAAGCGGAGCTGACTTTTTTCTTTTAAATGGAAAAGAGCACCACCTCCAATGTGTTGGGTCTTTCTTACCTTGGGATTGAGATTCAACCCAGAAGTTAATCTCTTGCCTGGATTTTTCAGTGTCTTTCCGAAAATCAACACTTTCAACTGTCGTGTGGTAAAATTGAATCACGCCATCTAAGTATTCCTGACAAATTGGGATAAATGGAAATAGTGACATAAAGTCATACAATTATGCTAACAGTTTAGGAGTGAAGCAGTCGTGAGAAGCCTAATGAGAAGGAAGTGTCTCGTCATTTATACTGAGTGCATGGGGTCTCTATCTACCCCCAGCCTTAACTACACAGAGACATTTCATTGCCTGTAGTGTTAATTGAGGGTATAGAATTCTTATCTGTGGAGTTGTCCACTGTTAAAATGACACTAGCTTTCCCACCAGATTTGGACATTCCATTTGTAGAGACTCTCAGCTCAGCTGGTAAAGAATCTGCCCGCAGAGCAGGAGACCCCAGTTCAATTCATGAGTTGGGAAGGTCTCCTGCAGGAGGACATGGCAACCCACTCCAGTATTCTTGCCTGGAGAATCCCTGAGGCCAGAGGAGGCTGGCAGGTTACAGTCCATGGGATCACAAAGAGTTGGATACAACTGAGCGACTAAGCACAGCATAGCACAGGACAAATAGCAAGTAATTTTAGAGCCTTTGTTGTAAAATGCTTTAAGTTTTTTAGAATTACAACCCAGCTTAATGGTACTGTACAGTTTCTATTCACAGTAATGAAAGCATTTTAGAAATAGGGTAATCACTACACAACACTGAATACAACTAATGCCACTGAATCGCATACTTAGAATGGTTAAAGTAGCAATTTTTATGCTCTAGATATTTTACCACAATTTTAAAGAATTTTGTAATGTAATATATCTAAATCACTGCTGTGAACATTTTTAAAAAGTGAGTTGTATGTTATATGAATTTATATTTCAATAAAGCTAGTTTGGGAAAAAATAACATAGAATCTCATCTCCATCATAAGAGAACATACTAATTCTGGTCCAAGTGCGCGAACTCCCTTAAACACGCCTGACACTCGTGTCCCGCCTGTGCTTTGGTCACGCCCACTCACGCTCACTGCGGCTCACTAGCTCTCTAGTGGCGAGGGAGGAAACTGAAGCCCGGATTCAGCTGCGTCTTTCTCTAGTTCCAGAGCCTTTAGCCGCAGAGGCAGGACTTGCGCCTTTTGGCTGCAGTCAGCCTCCTTCGGCGACACTGCACCGCATCTTAAATGAGTACAATTTCATAGGCAGGTGGCCTGATCGTGGCATAAAAAGCGGTTTTAGAGAAGTGCCTTGAGCGGGGAGGGAAGGACCAGCTGGGAGAGGAGCCACCAGTGCCTCTACCGGGCACGGTGAATGGGAAAGACCGCCAAGGTCACAGGAGAGAGCGCCGTTACCAAACCCACACGAGCTCCAGGCCTGCAGAGGCTCTTAGTCACGTGACCCTCCCCTTCCCCGCACTCCCATCCATCAGGGGACCTCCTAAAGTGTGCAAGTCGAAAACTGGGAGGAGGGCGACAGAAGGTGTGGGAGAGAACGAAACAGGTCCTGGACATCCCACCGTCACCTCCTCCTGCCAGAGGTTTGTGCTCTAGACAGGTGAGAAATCCAGCTCCTTGATGGTTTTGAAATAGTAAGTCAAAGGGTGGTCTTAATCAGCAGTCACGCCTAACTCACCGGGCAGATTGGGAATTCTCGCTCCGCATAAAGCCTGTTGGCAATACTCAGGGTGTAATCGACTTTGATCCTGGCTAATTTGGAGAGAAGCTGCCCGAAATAGCAGCTGAGCAGTCCACTCTCATCCTTTGAAGACTCGGTCTAACAAGAGAAGAAATAAAAGGTGATCTTGAAAACGCGTTAAAGCCTCCTAAAGCAAGCAGTCATTTCACTTTGTAACCGGTTGGGGGAGCAAGCGGAGAAGAAGCAAGGGACGGGGGGAGGGCGTGGTCCGTGTCCTGGCTCCTGCGTGGGATCAAGATCAGGGGGAAATATGTAAATAGAGACTCCGCAGTGCACACTGCATTTTAGGTGAGTGTGCCTTGTTTTTCTCTGTTTTCAAAAAGAGTCAAGAAAGAATCTTAAACGTCCTAACGTAGGAGGAAATATAAACTAGAGAATATCTTTACTGTTCCTGGTATAAGACAACCCATGAAAACCTTCGATGTCAGTACCGATTCCAGCAGGAAACAGAGCGGCAGAAGTGGAGAGAGAGTCGTGGGGAGCTACTTCCCCGACCCCATCCTCCTCACCCTTGCTCCATCCTGGGGAACCGGGGCCTGTACACCGAGGTGAGTCCTGGGACTGCGGTCTGAGCTTCTTTATCGTAAGCAGAAGATTCTAGATCCTACTCTTTACAGCCAAGGACACACAAGACGCGTGGCCGGAGAGGAACTGGGTCGCTGGGATCACTGCTGTGGCTGTGGGGCTGCGGTCTGCCAGGCTCTGGCGGAGGAGGAACGACCGCGGCCTCACACAGGACAGCCCGGAGGGGCGCTGTGGACGGAGGGGCAGAGCTCGTGGTGGCCCACCTGCAGCGTCAGGGACCCCGCCACTTCCTTCTGCCCTTCCAGGCTGCTGTGGGCAGGCACTTCCTGCTCTGCTTTTTTCAGACAGGGATCTGGCTCGTTCCCTTTATTCTGGGACAATTCGTTGAAGTGCAGTACCTGTGTGAGAGTGGAGATGGGATCTTTGAGAGCGCACAAACAGCAGGAAGTCTGAGCAGCTTCAGAAACGTTTTTAATAACGTGGCGAGGATAAGGATTATAGAGTTAAACAAAATAATCATCAGCGGTTAAACAACGGTTTAAAGAAAGGCGGCAGCTGGGGAAGGAGAGGGTGGGATGAACTCAGAGAGCAGCGTGGAGGCACGTGTTATGTTACCACATGCAAACTAGGCAGCCAGTGAGAATTTGCTGTCTGATGCAGGGAGCTCAACCCGGGGCTCTGTGACAGCCGAGAGGGGTGATGAGGTGGAGATGGGAGGGAGGTTCAAGAGGAAGGGGACATATATGTATACCTGTGGCTGATTCATGTTGATGTTTGGCAGAAACCAACACAATATTGTAAAGCAATTATCCTCTAATTAAAAATAAAGTAAAACAAAAAAAAGTTACGTGTTTCTTTTGACTCAGGCTGTGAAGTGGAAGGATGGGAAGTAAACAGAATGCTATGCCCCTGGGACTGCATTTAAGAAAGAATGTAGCCAAGCTAAAAGAATATCAAGGCATCCACAAATCACACTTGGCTATGAGATGGCCTGAATTGACTAGAAGTGTAAAATACACATCAGATTTTGAAGACTTAGTATGAAAAAAAAAGAATATAAAATATTTTATTTAAATGTTTTAACTGATTGCATGTTGATATAATATTTTCAAGGTATTGGGTTAAATAATATATATTATTAAAATTAGTCTCATCTATTTTTATACTTTCTTAGCATGGCTACTAAAAAGTTTTTAATTACATATGTGACTTAAATTATATTTGTGTTAGACTGTGCTGACCTAGAGCTTCAAATCAGTAGAGCAGAAGATAAGTTATCCAGAGCTTTGCAGAAAGATGGGAGACAAGGGAGGCATCTGGCATCGTCAAGGTAAGTCTGCTGTGACACCCAAGAGCCTGAGGATGGAGCTTCTGAAACCTGGCCTGGAGGATGCCGATTGCACTTTAGCCGAATGTGGCTAATGGAATAAGGGGTGTGTGTGTGTGCGGGCACACTAAGTCATGTCCACCTGTTTGTGATCCCATGGACTGTAGCCTGCCAGGCCTCTCTGCCCATGGGATTTTACAAGCAAGAACACTGGAGTGGGTTACCATCCCCTTCTCCAGAGGGTCTTCTGAAGAAGATTGGACCTGCATCTCCTGCATTTCCTGCATTGGCAGACAGGTTCTTTACCCTGCACCACCTGGGGTGGAGTAATACACCAAATCAAAGTCCATGAATAAAGTAGAATGACCCTAGACACCTGCTGCCTCAATCCAGTAATTCACTCTTCCATCTCAGGGACACAGCTGTGTTCATACTTAACCTCTGCACTCTGGACTAGATCAGGGAATTGTCAGGCCGGCCTCTGGAGCCTGTGGTTTACTGGGAGGAGTTGCTCTTGTCAGTGTCATTCATTCCTTCTGCACATTTGCATTGGGTTGCTGCTCTAGGACCGAGCCCTGCCCTCTGGGAGGTTACATTCTAGTGGGAGAGGGATGAAATAGTAATGAATTTCTCTAGGTGGCATGTCAGAAGATGGAAAATGCCATGTGGGGGAAAGCAGCTGGGACAAGTGGGCATCTCAGTGTTGGGGGCCAGGATGCAGCCTAAGGGGCTTCCCTGGGGGCTCAGACAGTGAAGAATCTGCCTGCGCGTGGGAGACCCAGGTTCAATCCCTGCGTCAGGAAGTTCCTCCGGAGAAAAGAGCGGCTACCCACTCCAGTATTCTCTTGCCTGGAGAGTCCCATGGACAGAGGAGACTGGAGGGCTATAGTCCGTGGGGTCACAAAGAGTTGGACAGGACCTAGCAAATAACACACACTCACACACACACACAAACACACACAGCTGCAGATGGAGAAATCAAAGTCAGTCTCTTTGAGAAGGTTAACTCTGATCACAGTCCTGAGGTGGAGATTAAATTCTAGACCAGTCACCTAGGGGAATGGGATGGACCAAAGGCCCTACAGCAGGATTGGGGCTGGATTTCCCCAGGAAGGGGTGGGAGGTCAGTATGGCCAGAGAGAGGGGAGGGGAGGGAGAGGGTCACCAGGTTGCCCAGAACCTGGACCCCCAAACCCTCACAGGCCGTTGAAAGAGCTTGGGCTTCTGTCATTGGGGAAGTGGAGGTCCAGGTGTTGAGCCAACAGGAAACAGGATCTGACTTTGGTTTTAAAGACTCTTTCTGGCACCTGGGTTCAGAACACTGACAGTGGAAGCAAGGCCGCTTGTGAGGAATCTGGATCCAGTTGTCAGGGGCAGGCTTCAGGGAGGTGGTGGGGAGTGCGAAAACCTTAGATATTTTTCAGAAGAAAAGCCAACAGTCCTTTCTGACAAACTTGATGTGGAGTGAGAGAGAAAGGCAAGGAGGACACCAGAATCTTTCCCCACTGGATACATAACTGTGCTTAATACACTTTTATTTAATGGAATGAGTGAGAGAGAAAACACGTGCACATATTAAAAAATACTGGCAATACTGGTGTCAATAATTATATAGAGAAAAAGCACCAGACATGTAGACAGACAAGGGCTTCCCTGGTGGCTCAGTCGGTAAAGATCTGCCTACAATGCAGGAGACAGAAGAGATGCGGGCTCAATCCCTGGGTCGGGAAGATCCCCTGGAGAAGGGAATGCAGCCCTACTCCAGTATTCTTGCCTGGGAAATCCCTGGCAGCTCCAGTCAATAAGGTTGCAAAGAGTTGGACACAAGTGAAGCAGCTGAGCACGCATGCAGACAGACAGAGACAGGAGGTGGTGAGAACGGCCATCAGGTTGGTGAGATGGAGGAGTCGTCCTCAGGAAGCCAGAGGCGCCCCTGAGCCTGGAAGTAGGGTTGGGTTGAAGAGAAAGCAGGGTGTGCCCCATAAATGAATCTTGGGGCAGATACAGTTCCCAGCAAGCCCAGGGCGCAGGGAACAGTCAGGCTTGCCAAAGGATCAGGGCCCGACTCTGGGCCCAGACGCCGCGCGCCATCCGCACCTGGTCAATCTGGCGCGCGCTGCCACTCCTGGCCCCCAGACGGACCATGCCAAGTGCGGCAGAGAGGCTCAGCGGGCAGAAGAAGATGTTCTTCCGACAATCA
Source organism: Odocoileus virginianus (assembly GCF_023699985.2). Lineage (NCBI taxonomy): Eukaryota > Metazoa > Chordata > Mammalia > Artiodactyla > Cervidae > Odocoileus > Odocoileus virginianus. The sequence goes on along the minus strand of NW_027224343.1, from coordinate 1,055,662 downwards.
TCTCTGCTGATCTTTTGGAACAGATCAAAGCAAAACTTGGTATTTGCTGCGATGAGAGAGTCCATTGTGAATCTGATGACACTCTGAAACAAACAAGAAAACAAAACAAGAGGGAGAGAAAAACGATCATCAGGGCACAGTAGGTAAACAGTTCTCCTTTGAAACACCCAAGATACAACCATACACCATTAGTCATTGTGTCATTAAAAACTGGAAAACTAAGGTCATTATCCTCATGGTATATACATAGAGATGTGGATATTGATATTGATTCAGATAGAGATCTATATTCATTAAGTGGTATGATCAGTTTACTGGGCCTACCATAACAAATTGCTACAAACCAGGTGACTCAGATAGCAAAAAAGTGGATTTTCCCACGGTTCTGGAGGCCAGAAGTCCAAAACCAAGGTGTTGGCAGAATTGCTTCTTTCTGGAGACTCTCAGGGAAATCCGTCCCATGCCTCTCTCCCAGCCCCCTTGGCAGCAGTCCTTGGCTTGTAGAGACAGCACCCTAACCTCGGCCCCCATCTTCACATCGCGTTCTTCCCCGTGTCTTCCGCGTGTGCCACACGCAGACACTTGCCATTGGTGTAAGGCTCACCCGAATCCAGCACAAACTCATCTTAACTTGTTCACATCTGCAAAGGCCCTGCTTCCTGTAAGGCCTCATTCACAGGTACTGGGGATTAGAGTTTAAACCTATCTTTAGGGAAGCACAGTTCTACCTACTTTGTTGTAGAACTGCCTTTAATTAGGTAAATAAAGCCAAAGGCTACCGTTTCCCCAAGGTCAAGTTGACAACCGAGGTCATTCCACCTCCTCCTAAGTATTTCCCCCATCCCCTCCCCTCTGTGTTCTACAGCATTGGAAACGTCCAGCCGGTCATCTGGGGCTGCGTCCACTGGAACATTCTCACCTCCTTCTGACTCATTCCACATGCAACCTACAGGACATGAGGCTATGAAGTCAGTCATTGGCATTGTTCAAGAGATAATAAGCCTTGAAAGATCTTGGAGGTTTAGAATTCATTAGTGGTTCTAAACTTTGCCCACCAAAAATCTATTCCAGAAGTATCAAGAGACTCTTATGAAGCCTCTACCTTGGACCCATCCCTCTCAGATGAGATGTCCTTTCTTCTGTCTTTTTGCCTATTGTGGTATTCCAAGATGGAAACGTAAGCCCTCTTATTTCTGTTTTTATCACTAGACTAGAGGCCCATAGTAAGTGTTAAGAAATAGCTACTGCATTGAACAGAATGGAGTACACTGGCTTTAGCATCTTCCCAGTTTAGATCTTTTTTTAAAATTTGTTTGCATTTTTATTTCGTTGACCACACCATGTGGCATTTGGGAGCTTCCCAACCAGAGATCGAACCCGAGCCCCTGCACTGGAAGTGCTGAATCCCAACCAGTGGGCCGCGAGGCAAGTCCCAAGTATGGACCTTCTTAGTCTATAAACCCTAATTCAAAAAGAGAGCATTAGGCAACTTTTTTAAACTGTGCCAGATGTGTGTTTTATATATACTAGCTTTAATCCTACTCTGCAAGTTAGGTACTATCACTCCCTTTTTAGAGATGATGAAACTGAGGGATTAAATCCCACTTGTGGATTTCTCTGCTGGTCCAGTGATTAAGAATTCTCTTGCCAGTGCCGGGGACACGGGTTCGACCCCTGGTCCGGGAAGATCCCCCATGCCTCGAGAAACTGGGCCCGAGAGACACAATGGCTGTGCCTCTGCTCCCGAGCCTGTGCCCCACTCACCGCCACCAGAGGCAGCCTGCATGCAGCAACGAAGACCCAGCCCAGCCAAAAATAAATTAATTGAAAATTCCACAGATTTATCCAAATTAAGTGCTCTTTCTACTGTATTTACTATTTCTGCTAAGTTGCCCCTCAATGTCGGATCTGCTGATCACACACGTGCCTGCTGCCTATGGGTACTTTCTCATCTTGCTTTAACTTTTGGTCCATTTTTAATGTCACATTTGTTTTCTGCCAAATTTGTCCATAACTGTATTTCTCATTTTGTGCTATTAATACTGGGTTCCGGTAAGTTGCTTTCCAAGAAACATATGTTCCTGGTGCGTTTGGAAATTCAATAATGCCTCACACCTCAGAAAGCTAAACTTGGTATGCTGAAAAATATCTTCACCTCCAACACATTCTGCCTATAAGCACAGCTCATGTAGTGACAAGTTAACTAAGGAAGTAGAAAAATCAAATAAATTTTAAAATATCTGAGTTGAGGCGATTTCACAGGCTTTTGTTAAATCATAAACTTTTGGATACCAAGTAGCCTTCTGTCTTTTAAAGCCTTGGCTGTACAACCAATGTTTATATTTGATCAAAATCTTTGGAATGGGAACTTCCCTGGATGTCCAGTAGTTAAGACTCTGCACTCACAATGCAGAGGGTGTGGTTTCGATCCCTGATTGGGGAACTAAGATCCCAAATGCCATATGGCCTGGCCAAAAAAACAAATTTGGTATCAAGGGAGGGGAAGGCCATGAACATTCTGGCTATTCATTCCCTGCTATTAAAAGAAGGTTTGATACAGACAATATTGAAGAGAAAAAGGGATTTGCATTAAAAGACTGAATGATCCCAGCCCAGCCCTTGGCTCCCAGCTGTTTGCACAGCGTCACCTTGTTCCCCGGGGTGGATGTGGCCCAGAGTGAAAGGGTGTTGCTTTCTGGCATGACAACGCACAGACCTCAACAATTAGTGTCTTACCTGCTTTACAAAGAGCAGGGTTGTTCATTCCGGCCACTCCCTTCTTCCCCAGATTAAAAAAAAAAAAACAACGAGGCTGTCAGAGGTGAGGGAGCTTGCACAGGATGACACCCTGGCTGAGAGAAGGATGAGGCCGAGCCTGCCCCTTGCCTGTGCCTACTGCTTTGGGCGCTCATTTCTCATTCGGGAATGATCTTTACTCTGTGAGTTGCAGAGCAGCCCCGACCCCCTCACCACCACCACCACCAAACTCTCTCTGCTTGTTTGTGCATAAAGAACAAGGAATCTGGATTTCCCTGGTGGCCCATGGCTAAGAACGTGCCTTGCAATGCTGTGAACTGAGATCCCCCAAGCCACAGAGCAACTGAACCCTTGTGCAACTACGGAGCCCACAGGCCGCAACTAGGGAGTCCATGTGCTTCCGTGGAAGATCTCACATGGCACCACTAAGACACTGCAGCCAAATAAATATTCAAAAAGAGAACATGGAATCGGCACTCAATTTTGTGAACTTTGCATGAGTTCCCTAACGTGGCTCCAACTACTATCTTGTTCTTACTTTCCCTGAGCATTAACTAAGTTAGCTGTGACAAACCTAGATAGCATATTTAAAAAGAGAGACATTACTTTGCCAACAATGGACCATCTAGTCAAAGCTCTGGTTTTTGCGGTAGTCATATACAGATGTGAGTTGGACCATAAAAAGACTGGGTGCCAAAGAGTTGATGCTTTCAAACTGTGCTGGAAAAGACTCTTGAGAATCCCTTGGACTGCTAGGAGATCAAAAGAGTCAATCCTAAAGGAAATCAGTCCTGAACATTCATTGGAAAGACTGATGCTGAAGTTGAAGCCCCAGTACTTTGGCCACCTGATGCAAAGAGCAGACTCATTAGAAAAGACCCTAGTGCTGGGAAAGATTGAGGGCAGGAAGAGAAGGGGGTGACAGAGAATGAGATGGTTGGATGTCATCAATGACTCAATGGACATGAGTTTGAGCAAGCTCCGGGAGACAGAGGAGGACAGGGAAGCCTGCCGTGCTGCAGTCCATGGGATCGAAAGAGTTGGACTGAATGACTGAACAGCAACGACCCCATAGGGCCAGTTCTAAGCTTCCACAGCAGACAACATAGCTTCACACCACCTCCCCTTCCAAGGCAGAGATGAAAAGGGTAATAAGATAAGAGTGGCCTGAGAGTGGCAGTGAATATTGAGTGACTCTGTGTAAGCATCTATAATAAGGAAAATCCTTCTGGCTTTATGTGAAAGTGAAGTGAAAGTCGCTCAGTCATGTTCGACTCTTTGAGACCCCATGGACTATACACGTCCATGGAATTCTCCAGGACAGAATACTGGAGTGGGTACCCTTTCCCTTCTCCAGGGGATCTTCCCAACCAGGGATTGAACCCAGGTCTCCCACATTGCAGGCGGATTCTTTACCAGCTGAGCCACAAGGGGAGCCCAAAAGTGGCTCCGTCCTGTGCGACTCTTCGTGATCCCAAGGACTGTAGCCTACCAGGCTCCTCTGTCCGTGAAATTTTCCGATCAAGAGTACTGGAGTCGGTTTCCATTTCCTTCTCAGGGGATTTTCCCAACCCAGGGATTGAACCCGGGTCTTCCACATTGCAGGTGGACACTTTTACCTGAGCCACCTGACTTTATACAAAACTCTAAAATATGGAAAACATGAACACTGAATAACTTCATTAAATGACATATGGCAATCATCTTCTGAGGGGTTTTTTTAATTTTAAAATTAGAAACTGGCTAAATCTGACAATAATTTTTCCATAAACAAACATTTATGAAGTTCTCCCACTGGCTTAGACACTGAGTATGAAAAGATAAACTGAACAAGACAGTTCTTGCCTTTGAGAAATCCACACTCATTGCAGAACAGGCTTCCCTGGTGGCTCAGTGGTAAAGAATCCACTGGCAATGCAGGAGACTCAGATTCGATCCCTGGGTCGGGAAGATCTGCTGGAGAAGGAAACGGCAACGCACTCCAGTGTTCTTCCCTGGGAAGTCTCACGGACAGAGGAGCCTGGCAGGCTCCAGTACTTGGGGTCACAAAGAGTTAGAGACAACTGAGCGACTAACACTTTATGACTATATATACATACATATACATATTACATATTTTATTTTAATTCTCTTGATTTTTTTAAATTGAAGTGTAGTTGTTTACAATGTTGTGTTGATTCTGGGTGTATAGCACTGTGATTCAGCTATATAAATGAATTCTTTTTTCAGATTCTTTTTTCTTAGAGGTTACTACAAACCTACTACTACTACAAACCTACTATGCAGGTCAAGAAGCAACAGTTAGAACTGGACATGAACATCGGACTGGTTCCAAATTAGGAAAGAAGTACGTCAAGGCTGTATATTGTCACCCTGCTTATTTAACTTATATGCAGAGTACATCATGTGAAATGCTGGGCTGGATGAAGCACAAGCTGGAATCAAGATTGCTGGGAGAAATATCAATAACCTCAGATATGCAGATGACAACACCCTTATGGCAGAAAGTGAAGAGGAACTAAAAAGCCTCTTGATGAAAGTGAAAGAGGAGAGTGAAAAAGTAGGCTTAAAATTCAATATTCAGAAAACAAAGATCATGGCATCCGGTCCCATCATTTCATGGCAAATAGGAAACATGGGAAACAATGGAAACAGTGATAGACTTTATTTCTGGGGGCTCCAAAATCACTGCAGATGGTGATTGCAGCCATGAAATTATAAGCTCGCCCCTTGGAAGAAAAGTTATGGCCAATCTAGACAGCATATTAAAAAGCAGAGACATTACTTTGTCAACAAAGGCCCATCTAGTCAAAACTATGACTTTTCCAGTAGTTAAGTATAGATGTGAGAGTTGGACTATAAAGAAAGCTGAGCACCAAAGAACTGATGCTTTTGAACTGTGGTGTTGAAGAAGACTCTTGAGAGTCCCTTGGACTGCAAGGAGATCCAACCAGTCCATCCTAAAGGAAATCAGTCCTGAATATTCACTGGAAGGACTGATGCTAAAGCTGAAACTCCAATACTTTGACCACCTGATGCAAAGAACTGACTCATTGGAAAAGACCCTGATGCTGGGAAAGACTGAAGGCAGGAGAAGGGGACAACAGAGGATGAGATGGTTGGATGGCCTCACCACCTCGATGGATTTGAGTTTGAGCAAGCTCGGGGAGTTGTATTATAGACAGGGAAGCCTGGTGTGCTGCAGTCCATGGGGTCACAAAGAGTTGGACACAACTGAGTGACTGAACTGAACTACAGAATATTGATTATATCTCCCCGTTGGGTCCTTGTTGGTTGTCTATTTTTATGTAGTAGTGTATGTGCATATATAACTTTTAAAAGTTATATATAATTTTAAAATATGCTGTAAATATATTACTAAACATAGCAATTAATTTTTAAGCATTGCAAGTTTGTGTTTAACACAAGGGCTAAGATTATATTCAAACTTCAAGAGTAACTTATCACAATGAAATCCGGCTCAGATACAAATAGTATGTGTTCCCCAAATAGTAACAGGAAGTACTTTATATCTAATCTAGAAAAGATCCACCATGCAAGAAGCTTCTGTTTGGCTAGGTCTAAATCTAAAGGCTGATTGCTGATATAAGCTGCCACTTAATAAACTACAACTTGAAAAACTTGTACATAATTTATGTCAGTATCATTATCTTTAGACTCGAAACAACTTTTTAAGAGAGAAAGGTCCCTCAAAAATCTATTCAGCTCAAGAAATTAGCACTACCTTCACCCATGATGACTTTGTAATAATAGCTACCACTTCATTTGAGCCTTCAATGTGATCAGCATTTCATAAATATTGTCTCTAGTTCTCAAAACATCTCATAAGTCTAGAAAGTATCTTCATAGTACATCCAGCCATTAAGTGATGCAGCTGGTGTTCAAACCAGTCAATTCAGCCCAAGTTCAAAGTCTCCCTCTTTCCTCCTGCATCATGCTGCCTGCGGGCGCAGATAACACTCCTGCTCCAGAGCACAACTTAATACTCTATAATAACCTATATGGGGAGAGAATCTTAAAGAGAGTAGATATATGTATATGTGGGGCTTCCCCGGTGGCTCTAGTGGTAAAGGACCCACCTGCCAATGCAGGAGATGCAGGAGACCTGGGTTCGATCCCTGGGTCATGAAGATGCTCTGGAGGAGGGCATGGCACCCCACTCCAGTATTCTTGCCTGGAGAGTCCCATGGATGGAGGAGCCTGGTGGGCTACAGTTCATGGGGTCGCAAAGAGTCAAACATGATTTAGTGATTAAACACCACCACCATGGCTGACAGGAGGTGTTATTGGGACTTAAATATGAAATTATGTAAGTCAGTCTGGATTTGAGATAAAAGGGTTTGCAGTCTTGCAATTCCAATCTACATTTTTGATGCATTTACACAGATTTCAATGCAACGTGGAAAAATTTTTCCAGCAAATATTCAATCTAGAGGGGAACTCCTGGGATACAAAGATAAATAAAAAACCTGGAAGCTACCCTCAAGAGAATTATGCTTTGGAAGCAAAGATGTGTGCTCAGCAGGTGGTCAGTTGCTGCCTGTGCTGACTGTGTGGTCAGTTTCTAAGTTGTGTCTGACTCTTTGTGACTCCATGGACTGTAGCCCACCAGGCTCCTCTGTCCCTGGGATTCTCCAGGCAAGAATACTGGAGTGGGTTGCCATGGCCTCCTCCAGGGGATCTTCCTGACCCAGGGATCAAACCCGTGTCTCCTGCATTGCAGCAGGCAGATTCTTTACTGCTGAGCCACCAGGGAAGCCAGCCATCACTGGTGCTACTGAGCAAGTTTAATTCAGGGGAAAAAAGATATCACTTTGATATCAATAAAAAATTATCATATTTTTCCCTATAATACTTCCCAGGCAAGTGACTTGTTATTTAACCTCTAATGAAGTAGAAGAACTTTGATTCTCAAATTCAAATTTGCTGTACAAATGGCAGAATATCAGTAATGAGGTACTTCCACCTGCACAATAAATCTGGGGGGGGGGGGGCTTGTTTGTTTTTTATTTTTGTTTAATTTTTATTGAAATATAGGTGATTTAAAATGTTCTGTTAGTTTCAGAAGTTCAGCAAAGTGATTCAGTTACATATATACATATATCTATTTATTCAGGTGCATCCCGGGAGGCTCAGATGGTAAAGAATCTGCCTGCAGTGCAGTAGACCCTTAGATTCTTTTTTTATTATAGGTTATTACAAGATATTGAGTATAGTTCCCAGGGCCAAGCAAATTCAACAAATTTGAATTTTGCTCTCACAATACTGACAAATCAATTTGCCTCTATTTTTCCATGTGCTTTCTAATCTTGCAACCATATGTATATATGAAACATATGTATATTTGTTCACATGAAGCACACACATTTGTACATTTCCCATATCACTCTGTCTGTCTTTTGTATTTCTATCTTTGCTTCCATGGCTTCCCAGGTGTTTCAGTGGTAAAGAATCCACCTGCAGTGCAATTCTTTACCACTGAGTAAAGATCTCTGCGTTCAGTCCCTGGGTCAGGCAGATCCCCTGGAGGAGGAAATGGCAACCCACTCCAGTATTCTTGCCTGGAGAATCCCTATGGATAGAGGAGCCTGGCAGCTTCCAGGCCTGAGGTCACAGAGTCAGACACAACTTAGCAACTGACCACACAGTCAGCATGGGCAGCAACTGACCACACGCTGAGCACACATCTTTGCTTCCAAAGCATTCTCTTGAGGGTAGCTTCCATGTTTTTTATTCATCTTTGTATCCCATCATAAAGAATGATGGCATATATGAGCACTTGATAAATTTTTATAGATTTATTTGCTATCATTTACTTCTTTTCCATTGCAAACAATTCTAATGCTTGAAATATTAGATGATAATTATTTCTTATTAACTGTATACATTCTGCAGGCATCTGTAATCAATAGATATTATACAATAGAATCAACTTTTGATTAATTTCCTACTATATTGGAAATTATTCACTTATTAAAATATGGTCTCCTTTAAAGTGAAAATTTTAAAGCTTAGACTAAACAGATTTTCTAACAACCCAAAACATTGAGTGAAATTATTCTTACCTATTTAGAATAGAAAGAAAATATTTATATCCCCAAATTATTTCATAATAATTTAAATAATTGACTTATAATTTTCATAATTTCCACAAAGCTATTAAGAACCCAAGAATGAAATTCTAAGTTCACATAGGTGATATCATTCTACTGGAATAAATATAAAGCCTGGTTATAATTAAGTAAATGATAAACAATTCTTACACAAGAAATACTTGTGAAAGATACAAGTATTGCCACATTTACAAAAAATTCAAACCATCGTAAAACAAATTGCTCTATTTTAAAAGATATTTGATTTAATAAAAATAAAATTGCACAGGCTTTGATTTCAATCAAGTCAGCTTTGAGTTTCAATCATTTAATGTAAAATTCCAGTGCAATGTTCATCACTAAAAATAACAGGTAATACTAGCATTTACCTTCTTGCCTTCAGAGTTGCTCCTAGCAGCTGGCCAGGTAAGTTTCAATCCACACCCTGTCAGGAATGGAAATATATGAACTCTGCCCCTCCCACACTGGCATTCTTCCAAGTGCCATTTCAGCATCCAGAGTACAACTGTCATTGATTAATGACGAAAGAAAAGAAAAGAAAAAGGAATGTGTGTCCCATATTTTTAAACAAATTCTCATTCTCTGTGCCTTCAACTAAATTAAATATTTAACTTACTATTTGTATATTTTCTTTGATCTTTCTAACTGAGTCTCTTTAAAGAGACCTCATAGTAATAGCTGACCTATACCTTTCAACCCAAACCCTTATACCAGATAAAGATGCAAAGAACCATTTTACTTTATACCCATGTCTTGGATATTCTCTTATGCTTGAATTTCTAAAGTTTACTCAAAACTTTTTTTTTTTTTACTATTACAAATTACTTTCAAAACATGCTTTAAGTTGTTTTCAAAGTTTGGGGGTTTTCCCCTGCAGCATCCTTGGGGTGGGGATCGGGGATTGCTATTTAATTTATCTACTAGAATAGTTGAATAACAATGGGAAGATGTAAATCATCAAGTCCTACTGACAGAGACGGGGTGGGGCAGAGCAGGGTGACTGGAGGTACATTCTAGAAATGAACTAATTGGCTAAGAAACAAAGGACTGATCAATTTGGAGCCAATGTCTCCAGAAAACCTGTACAGCTTCCCTTCCTGCACTCTGTGACCTGCTCATCTATTTTATTTTTATTTCCTCAAAAGACTCTCGGCCCCGGTTGCTCCCACTGTCTTCCTTGTCTGTCTGTCCTCTTTCCCTTCTTTTCTTTTTTTCTTCCTTATTGGGCTCCTGATAAAACTTTCATCAGACAAATGCATTCCACAACTGAAAAAAACAATAGTTTTAAAACTGAAATAAATAATTTCTGATGTCATTCTAGTCCTAGCATTCCACGACCATAAACATGGCAGTTTCTGAACAGGGAACAAAGGCTTTAACTATTAACGAAAGAGAGGAGCAGTAAAAGCTTTGCAATCAACACAAGTTAGGGACAAAATAAGGATTCCTCTATGGCTTGGTTCCTTTTTTGACAGTTTTGTCTTCCTTTTCTAACTTCTTGTCAGACAACAGTATTATGTGAGCTCCAACCCAACAAATATAATTATTGTACTAGATACAGGGAAATTTAAAAGAAAGCTTTTTAAAGTGAGAGTATTGCCTTTAATGAGAATATAAGCTGTTGTATACACCCTATGTGTTTGTAAACTTACTCGGAGAATATAAGCTACTTAAGCTGGTGTATAAATTAAACAAGTGAAAACCACTTTAGAAGATAAGATATCAACCAGTGGGAATCAGTAGCTCAATAGCAAAAGGGTCTCTCAACTCTGTGGTAAACATAGAAAACAAGTGTTGTTAATTACCTTTTGTGGTTTAACCCTTTGTAATAAGGACTGCTGACAGTTTACTTAAACGGTGACACAGAGGGAGATAAAAATTTCAGCAAGTCCATAAAGTGAATGAGATGAATTTACGCAGATAATTTTCAGCACTTTAAGAATACTTTATAATATGAGGTGGTGCATATGTTAATTAGCTCCATAGTAATGATTATTTCACAATGTATGCAGGTATCAAAATATTTGCATACCTTAAATACACATAATTTTTGTCAGGGTTATACCTCCATAAATCTGGGGAGGAAAAGAACGTTTTACACCCAAATATAACTCGGTCTGTGAATCGTAGATCAGACTCACCCGCCCGGCCTTGGCCATCCTTGTTTACTCACTTATGCTGTGAATTGCCTTCACTTTTTCAAGAAAATGCATACGGATTTTTTTTCTCTAAATGTTTCCACAAACTTCTAAAACCATCATTTTTCAGTTGAGTTTGGTCACTGGTTTTGATTTACAAGGGGTTGGAAAATTTTAACCTGTGAATCAGGTTAAAATAGTAGTTGTGAATCAACTACTATTTCATGCCAGCTGATCAGTAACTACTTCCTGAGATCGCTGTCCAGCACTGCCATGCAAAAACGAGCACTATTGACATTTACAGCAGGATGATTTATTTGCCCAGCTCCCTGGATCTCTGCCCAGCTCCAGTCTGGGTGCCTGGGCAGATCCAATGCTTGTTTGGATATCTTTCATCTAGGATTGCATGTGTTCATTCTTTCAAATAATCCAACAAAGATCTGGTTACAGATGACTGTGTCTTGCAACCCTAAAAAAGTTGGGGTAGTGTGATTATACTATGGGCTTCACAAGTAGCTCAGATGGTAAAGAATCTGCCTGCAATGTGGGAAATTTGGGTTTGAGCCCTGAGTCGGGAAGATCCCCTGGAGATTTGTGATGATGAACCCTCCACTGAGTGTAGCTAGATATGAAGGTGCTGGGATAAACCACCAAAGGGGGCAAGAGAATCTGCTGAGCGTCCACCATGTGTCAAGCACCATTTGGAACTTTCCGTATGTGATTTCATGTGAGTGACTGAAGAAGGTCAGTCTCTAATACCAATGACTTACAGTGTCAGAGAGTTAGGCTAGGGTTTGAAGGAATTTTGAAGGTCAGTGCTATGTTCAAGGCAAGTTAAGGAAGTTTTTCTATGGCAACACGCTGTAAAAACAGGGTTTCATCAAGTGAGAGTAAGATGGCAACCCACTCCAGTATTCTTGCTGGGAAATCCCTTGACAGAGGAGCCTGGAGGGCTTCAGTCCACGGAGTGGTACAGAGTCGGATACAAGTGAGTGACTAGCACTTGCTCATCCTTACTTTAAATGATGACATATTATAATTTTTAAAGTCTATGAAAATCTTACATCCTTAGATACAGAACCTCTCCTTACATAGAACAAATGTAATAAAAATATGCATCTTGGTTTGAACTTAACCTCAGACAAAACTCTAAGCTCCTTAACTATTGCCATAAAATAATGATCCAGACATTTATTTGATGAATAACTATGTTCTGAGTGCCTACTACATGTCAGACACTGGGTGTACAATGTCAAGAGTGTGATTGTTCCCGCACCCATGACCCCTAATAAGAAATAAGAGCTTATTATCCAGACTGTATGACCTGTGTCTACATGTAATAAACATTCATGGAGGGCCTTCCAGGTCCATTATCTCGTTGAGTCCTTCCAATATGTCAGGGAGGGAGATATTATTATCCCAAGGTGATAAACGAGAAAACTAAGATTCAGGCAAGTTAAGGTGCTCAGTTATGATGCTAGAAAATAGCAGGATGGTATTAGCACCCACCTGCCTCTCTGATCCCAAAATTAAGATGTGCAACACATACAGCTTCAATACCAAGACAATGAGCCCCAAAAGGTACCTCCACCATCAACAGTTTGTCCCATCCCAGCACGTACCGGGAAGTCAGTGAGGACTGTCTCCAGCTAAAGCCTGTGCTCTGATGAAGTCAGTTCAAGACCAGCAGAGGAAGGAACAGCCATGTCTTACAGCCTGTGGAAACGGGTAAGGATAGGTGTTAAACAAGGAATTCTATGTGTTTTAAACAATGACCATGAGTCAGAATAATTAACCTATAAGACAGGGGTGGGGGGGGGGAGAGACCTACATCTGTGGTCATTAGAGCAATGAGTTTTAAATTAAAGTAATTATCTCTAATTCTGTGTTATCACTCCTTCAGAATAGAATATTCCACTAACACAGCCTCTCTTTACACAGTCTCCCACAGCCTGTCATTCCTGGAAAATACAGCTTACAGAGGAAGCCTTTACAAAGGGCTGCTATAAAGTCTGGACTTTCTCTCTCTCTTTTTATTGAAGTATAGCTGGCATAATATCATGTTAATTTCTACTGTACAGCACAGTGATATATAGCCAAAAAGCTTGTTCAGCTTTTTCCATTACATGTTATGGAAAAACTCAAATGAACTTTTTGGCCAACCATATATATATGTTCTTTTTCATAGTCTTTTCCATTACAGTTTATCACAGAATATGGATATAGTTCCTTTTGCCGTACAGTAAGACTTTGCTGTTTATCCATTCTATATATAAGAGTTCACATCTGCTAATCCCAGACTCCCAATCCATCCTCCCCCACCACACCCCTCGGCAACCAGGAGTCTGTTCTCAACGTCTGTAAGTCTGTTTCTGTTTCACTGATGAGATCATGTGTTTCTTAGACTTAACATTTTAGACTTAACGTATAAGTGATGTCATATGATATTTGTCTCTTTCTGACTTACTTCACCTGGTACGATCATCTCTAGGTCTACCCCTGTTGCTGCAGATGGCGTTATTTCGTCCTTCACACAGCTGAGTAGCACTCCACTGTGTACATGTACCGTGTCTCCTTTACTGGACTTTCTCTCTCTGTTCCTTGCTCTCCCCGAACACCTTACAGAGCCCTTGAAGCACTGTGAAACTGCACGAGCTCACAATTTGTAAATGTAATATGCAAAATCCACAAGGAATGGTTTTCATAGCTTGTCCCACCCCAGTCCCAGCAAACAGACTGAGAGGTTTCAAAACTCTATGGTTTCAAGTATTAGTAAGTGTGAAGCAAAGTAAAGTATAGCTGAGAGAGAAGTCTAGCATTGCAAATACCGTCTCCATGCCTCTGTGACCTGCCCAGCCATGACTGCAGCATCTAGGAAAGTCACCAAGCATCTTCCCCAGCGTTGATTGTCCTCCTGTAGCATCTCAGACAGAACCTAACTAATGAACAAATTCTCTCCCCTCTTCCTTTATCTCCCTGGTTTCTTCTCTCTCATTTTTTTAATGAGGTTTTTCAGAATGACTTTTTAAAACATTTATTTATTTATTTGGCTGCACTGGATCTCGGTTGCAGCATGCAGGAACTTCTATCTTCATTGCAGCATGAAAACACTTAGTTGGGGCACGCAGGATCTAGTTCCCTGACCAGGGATCAAGCCTGGTCCCTTGCATTGGGACAGTGCAGTCTTAGCCACTGGACCACCGGCAAGTCCCATTCCTGCTGTCTCTGACTTTCTCTTCTCTCGTTCCCTGTCTACCAGTGAGTCCCACCCTAACCTTGGGCTCTTGCTCTCTCTTTCTCTCAGAATTAGGCTATTTCAGAGGAATGATTCACTTGCACAACTCACCAGACATTACCTATCATCATTATAGCAACACCGACTCTTTTTCAAAGCATGGTTCATATCTGAAGGAAAATACGTCCTTGGAGGACTTCTGAGATCATTGAATTTCCATAGAAAGTGCTCTTCCTCTTCATGAAATTTCAGGACAGTACACTCAGTGTTATACCAAAAACTATCCCCAAGCCATGACTGAATGAGCATCAGAATTTAAGGAGTAAATATTACTGTCTGCATTGTATCAATAAAGAAAACTTTATCCCACTACAAAAGAAAAGCCTAAAATTCTGTGGAATGTTAAAGTGCTGAACTCTTACCTATAAACCAGAGAATCAGAGACTCTAAAGGAACTTAAAGTAGCATATAACTTGCTAATATGAAATTGAGCTGTCATAAGTCAGAGTTAACTAGCAGAATAATAATAATATAACTAGGAATATAACTGTAAAAGTGATAAACATTTTGAATTAGAGAGATGATCAGAAATTTGACAGTTCAGTTCAGTCGCTCAGTTGTGTCCGACTCTTTGTGACCCCATGAACCGCAGCACGCCAGGCCTCCCTGTCCATCACCAACTCCCAGAGTTTACTCAAACTCATGTCCATCGAGTCGGTGATGCCATCCAGCCATCTCATCCTCTGTCATCCCCTTCTCCTCCTGCCCCCAATCCCTCCCAGCATCAGGGTCTTTTACCAATGAGTTAGCTCTTCGCATCAGGTGGCCAAAATATTGGAGTTTCAGCTTCAGCATCAGTCCTTCCAATGAACACCCAGGACTGATCTTTAGGATGAACTGGTTGCATCTCCTTGCAGTCCAAGGGACTCTCAAGAGTCTTCTCCAACACCATTGTTCAAAAGCATCAATTCTTCGGTGCTCAGCTTTCTTCACTGTCCAACTCTCACATCCATACATGACCACTGGAAAAACCATAGCCTTGACTAGATGGACTTTTGTTGGCAAAGTAATGTCTCTGCTTTTTAATATGCTATCCAGGTTGGTCATAACTTTCCTCCAAGGATTAAGCGTCTTTTAATTTCATGGCTGCAATCACCACCTGCAGTGATTTTGGAGCCCCCCAAAATAAAGTCTGACACTGTTTCCACTGTTTCCCCATCTATTTCCCATGAAGTGATGGGACCAGATGCCATGATCTTAGTTTTCTGAATGTTGAGCTTTAAGTCAACTTTTTCACTCTCCTCTTTCACTTTCATCAAGAGGCTTTTTTTTTTGGAGGGTGGGGGGCAGTAGACTACATTAAATGAATTTTAAATAATACCATGTCATTTGAGAATGCTAAAGATATTTAGTAATATAAATAATATATAAAATAGATAAAAAATAAAGCTAATTATAAGCCCATCAAAATTCATGCTTCCTTTTTTCCATATACTCTCTTTTTACATAGTTGACTTCACACAACATTTGTAGTTTTGCAGTTTTTTCATTTAATACTACAAAGGAAATATTTCTCTGTATTATAAAATTCTGTTTATAAAAATTACTTTTAATGGTTATGTGAATGTGCCATAAACTAGTCACCTCTTCCCTTACTAATTGGCCTTCCCTTGTGGCTCAGCTGGTAAAGAACCCAGCTGCTATGCAGAAGACGCAGGTTTGATCCCCTGGAGAAGGGAAAGGCAACCCACTCCAGGATTCTGGCCTGGAGAATCCCATGGCCTGTGTAGTCCATGGTGGTCACAAAGAGTCGGACACGACTGAGTGACTTTCACTCCCTTGCTAATTAAACATTTCGGAGGTCCTGACTTATATAAATAACGCTATTAAAAATCTCTGGTGGACTCCTCTGGTGTCCACCAGTGGTCGGGAATCTGCCTGCCAGTGCAGGGGACAAGGGTTCAATCCCTGCTCCGGGACCATCCCACGTACCCCGGGACAATGAAGCCCACTCGCCGCAAGTCCTGTGCCGATGCTCCCGAGCTGGGCTCCCAGCGAGAGGGGCCGCTCCAGCGAGAAGCCTGCGCACCTCGAGCGGAGAGCGGCCTAGCCCTGCGGGTAGAGACCGCCCGTGCGCAGCGACCAAGACCCCGCGCAGCCAATAAATAAACACGGAAATTTTTTTAAAATCTTTGGTTTCAGCCTTTTTATTGGAATCTCAGATAGTTTCTATAGCAGAGAGATCTAGGTGTTGAATTAATGGCTAACACTCATGAACATTTTCGGGCTTGACCACATCATGTCAAATGTACTCCACTAGGGCAGAGAACGGGTTGCCTTTCCACTGTGACTAACCAGTTGTTCCTCCTCTAAAACCTGGGAACCAAGCCTTCACTCTCCTAAGAAAGGCCCCGGAGAGAGGCATGAAATGGCGCACTCTCCACGGGCTTCTCCGTTAATCACTGCAGGGCACGACCCCGTGGGGGGCTGTTCAGAGGCTGTGATTCTCTCAAGTCAGGTTTGGCGCCTCCTTCAACTAATCTCTCTGGGGCAGGGACAGGGAGTGACCACCTAACTTTATGAGTATTCTTAAGGGAACACCTTTATCGTATTCTTTCCTGTGAATCCTGTTGTAATTCTCTATGTGCAGGTATCGAGTTTTTCCTGTGACCCAGCAATGCCTTACGTATGCTATGCTAATAGGATACTATTGCAAAACTTAGAAGACAAATCTCAAAAATGTAATTTAGCTGGTTATATTAGAGATCAAAATCGAAACCACAATAAGGTACCACCTCACAGCAGTCAGAATGGCCATCATCAAAAAGTCTACAAATAAAAAATGCTGGAGAGGGTGTGGAGAAAAGGGAACCCTCCTACACTGTTGGTGGAAATGTAAATTGGTACAGCCACTATGGAGAACAGTATGGAGGTTCCTTAAAAAACTAAAAATAGAACTACCATATGATCCAGCAATCCCACTCTTGGGTATATATTCAGAAAAAAATCTAAACTTTGAAGAGATACATGCACCCCAATTTCATAGCAACACTATTTACAATAACCAAAATATGGAAGTAGCCTAAACGTTGAATGGATAAAGAAGGTGTAATATACATATACAATGGTATATTAGTCAGCCATAAAAAATGAAATAATGCTTTTCTGCAGTGACATAGATTAACCTAGAGATTATAATACTAAGTGAAGAAAGTCAGACAAAGGCTGATATCATATGATATCATTTATATGTAGAATTCAAAAACAAAATGATGAGATAAACTTATTTATAAAACAGAAATAGACTCACAAACATAGAAAACAAATTTATGGTTACCAAAGGGAGAATCAGGGGGAAGAGATAAATGGCCAGTTTGGAGTTAAAATATACGAACTACTATATATAAAATAGATAACTAACAAGGACTTACTGGCACCAGTAGTAAAGTATCCTCCTGACAATGCAGGAGACACAAGAGATGTGGGTTTGATCCCTGGATCAGGAAGATTTCCTAGAGAAAGAAATGGCAACCCACTCCAGTATTCTTGCCTGGGAAATCTCACAAACTGAGGAGCCTGGCAGGCTACAGGCCACGGGTTCGCAAATAGAGACGCCTAACTGACTAAACAACAGCAGCAATCATCATAAAGAGGAAACGAGGCCAGAAGAGAGGAAGTGACTGGTAAATATGAAACCTCAGTTCTCTTTTTCATAGAGAACAAGTGGTAGTCTCAGCCGACCCAGGTAGCGGTCCTCAGGCTAAACGCTGACCAGAAATAAAGGGGGGCTTCAGGGATAATTCACTCCTATGAAACTTCATCCAGTTACCTTGGACTTTTGAAGAGAGTAAAGAACTATGTACCAAGTCAGGGGATTTGCCTCATTTAATTTGCCACAACTGAACTTCTGTTTCAGCTATTATGAGGTTCCCAGACATCTAGTGAAGCTAAGGGAACATGGTTATGGATAGAACACCAAGAACAGAAAATACATGTTTCCGTCCAATTTAATAATTACGCTCAGGGACTTCCCTGGAGGTCCAGTGGTTAAGAATCTACCTTGCAATGCAGGGGACGTAGGTCCGACGCCTGTTTGGGAAACAAGTGAAGATCCCACTTGTTGCAGGGGAACTGCATGGCACGACTACAGAAGCCTGAGTGTCACAGTGAAAACCGAAAAATTAAAATTGGTTTTAAAAAACAGTAATTTTTAAAGGTGAACATCTCAAAAAAACCCTTAGAAAATCTATGGTTCATACATCCACTGTCCTTCCATTCCT
Source organism: Odocoileus virginianus (assembly GCF_023699985.2). Classification (NCBI taxonomy): domain Eukaryota; kingdom Metazoa; phylum Chordata; class Mammalia; order Artiodactyla; family Cervidae; genus Odocoileus; species Odocoileus virginianus. The sequence goes on along the minus strand of NW_027224343.1, from coordinate 1,037,118 downwards.
CACCTTTGAACTCACTCCTAGGGCTTCCATCATACCAATTAGATCTTTTCTTATTACTCACAATTAAATTCACAGTATTGATTTTCCTTCTTTTATGCATTTGTTCATCATATTAGGATTAAGTCATTGCTATGTCCCAGTAGTGATAACTTTAAGACTTGTCCTTTTAAAGTGCTTGTTTATCCACCTAAGAGATTAATTTATTCTCAAAGACAATTTAAAAATGTATCAGCTGTTTCTGCTCCATTTGTTGAAGAACTACTTTTTCTCCATTGAATTGTCTTGTGCTCTTGTAAAAAAAAAAAAAAATCAATTGACCATAAATGGAAGAGTCTATTTCTAGAGTCTCAGTTCTACCTCATTGATCTGTCTACCTTAATGTCAGTAGTTCACCATCTTGATTACACAAACAAAAGAATAAAGTTGGACTCTACCTAATATCATACACAAAAATTAACTCAAAATTGATGTAAAAGTTAAAACTAAAAAATTTTTAGAGAAAAAACATAAAGGTAAATCTTTGTGACTTTGGGTTAGGCAATGATTTCTTAGATATGACACCAAAAACACGGCATCAAAAAAAAAACTGCTAAATTGGAATTTATCAAAATTTTAAAAGTTGGAATGACAGAAGACACCAACAAGAAGGTAAAAATAAAAAGACCACCAACTAAATGAAAGATATTTTCAAGTCACATGTCAGATAAGGAACTTGTATCCAGGATATTCAGAACTTGCAACTCAACAATTAAAACATAAATAACTAAATTTTCAAATGGGCAGATAACTTCAAAAGAAATTTCTCCAGAGGAGATTTTCAAATGGCCAATAATCATATTATTAGTCATTAGGGAGATGCACATCAAAACCCAATGACATACTGACTCATACACACTAGGATGGTTATAATCAAAATGAGAGACAATAACAGGTGTTGCTGAAGATGTGGAAAAATTGGAACCCTCATATATAACTGACAAGAATGTAACATGATGCAGCCACTTTGGAAAACAGACTGGCGGTTCTTCAAAATCCTAAACATAGAGTCACCATAGGATCCAGCAAGTTCACGCCTAGATATATACTCAAGAGAAATGAAAACATATGTACACACAAAACTTCATATTGAAATGGTGATAGCAGTGTTATTTATGATAGCCAACAAGGGTGAACAACTCAAATGTCCATCAGCTGATGAATGGAGAAACAAAATGAGGTTTACCCATACAATAGAATTTTATTAAACCTTACAAAATAATTAATTAGTTAATCAATACATACTAAACCATAGATGTATCTTGAAAACATTATGCTACACAAAGAGAGTCACAAAAAGCTACACACTGTGTGATTCCATCTACATGAAATGTCCAAAATAGGCCAGTCCTAAGAACCTGCCTGCCAGTGCAGGACAGAAGAGACGCAGGTTCGATCCCCGGGTGGGAAGATCTCCTGGAGGAGGGCACGGCAACCCACTCCAGTATCTCACCTGGCGAATCCCGTGGACAGAGGAGCCTGGTGGGCTATATAGCCTATGGAGTCGCAAGTCAGACGTGACTGAGCATGCATGAGCACCAAGCATACACTTTAAAAAGGTGAATTTTTTAACAAATGAGTGAATTTGATCACATGTGAATTATATCTCTATAAAGCTGTTTTAAAAAGGTATTTGAAATATTGCTTTCAGCAGGTCAAAACTTCCAACAGAAGTCTGAGTGCCTGAGGTCTTTTCATTCCTTCATGTCTTTTTTCCATGTTGCTTTTACACAAATTACCACTCAATAAGCAGTCATCACACAGCTACTGTACACTAAAAGGAGGCTTTTAGAAATGAAGACAGACCTAAAGTTGACATCTGGTAGAACTTCCATTATTCGTCAGAAAAGTATACACCACAGCCCACATTTCATTACACTTCCCACCTGTTCTCATTCCCTTTCTATTCAGCCAAATGTGCTCCTCCTGGGCTTAACCTCACCTCAAAGTACACAAATCTAATGCTACTTTTAAATAACACTGATAAAATACTTCTAAAGATTAGTCATTAGATATAAATTCATAGATATGACATATTCTCATGGGAATGTTTTAATCCAGCCCCAGGGAGTTTCCAGGTGGAGAGGTCTGACAGAATGTGGTCCACTGGAGAAGGGAATGGCAAACCACTTCAGTATTCTTGCCTTAAGAACCCCATGAACAGTGTGAAAAGGCAAAATGATAGGACACTGAAAGAGGAACTCCCCAGGTCGGTAGGTGCCCAATATGCTACTGGAGATCAGTGGAGAAATAACTCCAGAAAGAATGAAGGGATGGAGCCAAAGCAAAAACAATACCCAGTTGTGGATGGGACTGGTGATAGAAGCAAGGTCGAATGCTGTAAAGAGCAGTATTTCATAGGAAACTGGAATGTTAGGTCCACGAATCAAGGCAAATTGGAAGTGGTCAAACAGGAGATGGCAAGAGTGAATATCGACATTCTAGGAATCAGCGAACTAAAATGGACTGGAATAGGTGAATTTAACTCAGATGACCATTATATCTACTACTGTGGGCAGGAATCCCTTAGAAGAAATGGAGTAGCCATCACAGTCAACAAAAGAGTCTGAAATGCAGTACTTGGATGCAATCTCAAAAATGACAGAATGATCTCTGTTCGTTTCCAAGGCAAACCATTCAATATCACGGTAATCCAAGCCTATGCCCCAACCAGTAATGCTGAAGAAGCTGAAGTTGAACGGTTCTATGAAAACCTACAAGACCTTTTAGAACTAACACCCAAAAGAGATGTCCTTTTCATTATAGGAGACTGGAATGCAAAGTAGGAAGTCAAGAAACACCTGGAGTAACAGGCAAATTTGGCCTTGGAGTATGGAATGAAGCAGGGCAAAGGCTAATAGAGTTTTGCCAAGAGAACACACTGGTCATAGCAAACACCCTCTTCCAACAACACAAGAGAAGACTCTATACATGGACATCACCAGATGGTCAACACCAAAATCAGACTGATTATATTCTTTGCCAGCCAAAGATGGAGAAGCTCTACACAGTCAGCAAAAACAAGACTGGGCTCAGATCATGAACTCCTTATTGCCAAATTCAGACTTAAATTGAAGAAAGTAGGGAAAACCACTAGACCATTCAGGTATGACCTAAATCAAATCCCTTATGACTATACAATGGAAGTGAGAAATAGATTTAAGGGGCTAGATCTGATAGACAGAGTGCCTGATGAACTATGGACAGAGGTTCATGACATTGTACAGGAGACAGGGATCAAGACCATCCCCATGGAAAAGAAATGCAAAAAGGCAAAATGGTTGTCTGAGGAGGCCTTTTCACAGCATCATCTTTCAGGATTTGAAATAGCTCAACTGGAATTCCATCACATCCACTAGCTTTGTTCATAGTGATGCTTTCTAAAGCCCACTTGACTTCACATTCCAGGATGTCTGGCTCTAGGTGAGTTGATCACACCATTGTGATTATCTCGGTAGTGAATATCTTTTTTGTACAGCTCTTCTGTGTATTCTTGCCACCTTTTCTTAATATCTTCTGCTTCTGTTAGGTCCATACCATTTCTGTCCTTTATCGAACCAGGTCTTTGCGTGAAATGTTCCCTTGGTGTCTCTAATTTTCTTGAAGAGATCTCTAGTCTTTCCCATTCTGTTGTTTTCCTCTATTTCTTTAGGAAGGCTTTCTTATCTCTCCTAGCTATTCTTTGGAACTCTCCATTCAAATGCGAATATATTTCCTTTTCTCCTTTGCTTTTTACATCTCTTCGTTTCACAGCTATTTGTAAGGCCTCCTCAGACAACCATTTTCATTCCAATCCCTAAGAAAGGCAATCCCAAAGAATGCTCAAACTACCGCACAATTGCACTCATCTCACACGCCAGTAAAGTAATGCTCAAAATTCTCCAAGCCAGGCTTTAGCAATACGTGAACCATGAACTTCCAGATGTTCAAGCTGGATTTAGAAAAGGCAGAGGAACCAGAGATCAAATTGCCAACATCTGCTGGGATCATCAAAAAAGCAAGAGAATTCCAGAAAAATATCTATTTCTGCTTTATTGACTATGCCAAAGCCTTTGACTGTGTGGATCACAGTAAACTATGGAAAATTCTTCAAGAGATGGGAATACCAGACCACCTGACCTGCCTCTTGAGAAACCTATATGCAGGTCAGGAAGCAACAGTTAGAACTGGACATGGAACAACAGACTGGTTCCAAATAGGAAAAGGAGTACGTCAAGGCTGTATATTGTCACCTTGCTTATTTAACTTATATGCAGAGTACATCATGAGAAATGCTGGGCTGAGGGAAGCACAAGCTGGAATCAAGATTGCCGGGAGAAATATCAATAACCTCAGATATGCAGATGACACCACCCTTATGGCAGAGAGTGAAGAGGAACTAAAAAGCCTCTTGATGAAAGTGAAAGGGGAGAGTGAAAAAGTTGACTTAAAGCTCAGCATTCAGAAAACTAAGATCATGGCATCTGGTCCCATCACTTCATGGGAAGAATAGATGGGGAAACAGTGGAAACAGTGTCAGACTTTATTTTGGGGGGCTCCAAAATCACTGCAGGTGGTGATTGCAGCCATGAAATTAAAAGACGCTTACTCCTTGGAAGGAAAGTTATGACCAACCTAGATAGCATATTAAAAAGCAGAGACATTACTTTGCCAACAAAAGTCCATCTAGTCAAGGCTATGGTTTTTCCAGTGGTCATGTATGGATGTGAGAGTTGGACTATAAAGAAAGCTGAGTGCCGAAGAATTGATGCTTTTGAACTATGGTGTTGGAGAAGACTCTTGAGAGTCCCTTGGACTGTAAGGAGATGCAACCCATCCATCCTAAAGGAGATCAGTCCTGGGTGTTCATTGGAAGGACTGATGCTGAAGCTGAAACTCCAGTACTTTGGCCATCTCATGTGAAGAGCTGACTCATTGGAAAAGACCCTGATGCTGGGAGGGATTGGGGGCAGGAGGAGAAGGGGATGACAGAGGATGAGATGGCTGGATGGCATCACCTACTCAATGGACATGAGTTTGGGTATATTCCAGGAGTTGGTGATGGACAGGCAGGCCTGGCGTGCTGCAGTTCATGGGGTCACAAAGAGTCGGACATGACAGAGCGCCAGAACTGAACTGACTGAAATGAATTCGTATAATGTTATGGGAATCCATGATGGCTCAGTGGGTAAAGAACAACTGCAATGCAGGAGACACAGGAGATGCAGTTTCGATCCCTGGGTTGGGAAGATCCCCTGCAGAAGATAAGGGCGAACCACTCCAGTCTTCTTGCCTGGAAAATCCCATGCAGAGAGGAGCCTGGAGGGCTACAGGCCATAGGATCGTAAGGAGTCAGACATGACTGACAACTCAGCACGACACACAGAATTCATATATTGCTGTGCCTTGACAGCTTGTGCTTGCCTCTTCAGAAACTCAGAGCTTTATGGGTTTGTTTTCTTCTCCCAGGTTTCCCATAACAAATTACTGGGCACAAAAGAACAGTCATACCGTCCATCCACGTTCCTACTGAATTTAGAAATATGGGTGTAGAACTCAGTCATTCAAATTACCCTCCCAGCGCTTGGCTGTCCCCGCTCTGTCATCACCCATCTGGATCACCCGTCTGCAGGCATGCCGTTGTGCCTCTCCACTGTTCTCCTGCGGCTGCTCATCTGTTTTCTCAGTCTGTCCAGACAGAGGACAGAACACGTGGTGGTCAAGTCAGCACAGGACTCTAAGGACACAGGAGAGCGGACGACAGTCCCGCCCGGGAGGAACACACAGTCTAGTAGGAAAGACTCAGTGCATTGGGTGTCAACGTGCAAATTTCCACCGACGTTCCCAGGGCTGTCTAGTGAATTATCAACTCCTTCTCCTTCGATTTTTTTTTCTTCTTAGGTTGGAATTGCTTCTCTTACCATCCAATTGGTTTCAGTATATAATAAAGTTAAACATTGACAAAATACAAGTAATAACAGTACCAACTTCACAGAATTGTTTTACAGGTTGAGCAAACTGTGTGTACGTGATGTACCCTACCCAGGATGTAGTGCGTAAGAGCTCTCAACAGTGGTTTTCACACAATTCAGAAAGACTCATACCCCAAGGTTAACTGTAGCACTATCTACAATAGCCAGGACATGGAAGCAAGCTAAACTCACTGCAGTGAACCTGTCTGCAGGAAAGGATGGAGATGCAGGTGTAGACATGGGACTTGTGGACACAGCCGGGGAAGGAGACGGCAGGATGAACGGAGGAAGCAGCGCTGACCTGAGTGCACCCCAGGTGTGAGAGAGGACCGGTGAGACACTGCCACACAATCCGGGGACACAGCGTGGTGCAGCGGCCAGACTGGTTGCACAGCAGAAACCAAGAGAGCTTTACAAAGCAATTATCCCCCAGATAGCAGGATGAAGGATAAAAAGACCGTGACTTTCCTAGTCCAGTGGAGATCAGGTTCTGACTAACTTAAGTAATCGATACTGGGTGGGATGATCAGTTATAGAAAGAGGTGAAGGGGTTAGTCCATCTGTGATCCCTTCGTGGAAGTAGAAAGAAGGAAAAGCTCCCAATTTCTCCTAAAATCAGTTTTTTTTAAATTTGCCCAAAATGGTGAATATATGTACTGCTGAGCCACTTTACTGTAACTAACCTGAAACTGACACAACATTGTAAATCAAGTAATTAAAAAAAAGTTAAATAAATTTTGCCAAAAAAGGTAAAAATAGAATTACTCTTATTTTAATTTAATTTGTGTTCCTCTGATTAATTTTAGATTAATCATCTGTTCAGACAGAGTCATTAGCATTTATATTTTTTCTGTTAAATGTTTCTTTGTATCCATTATACTTTTTAACTTTGAGGTGTTTGTATTTTCTTATTAATTTATAGATGCTCAGTTGATGTTATAAGTACATGTAAACTCCATCTATTGTTCTTCCATTTCTGCCATTTTACCTTTTAATGTGATTGTTATTTCTTTCAAAGCATAGCCATTTTAAATTTTTATCAAATCAAATTTGTCTTTTTATGAATTTTCTAGGAAAACTTTTTTTTTTAATTTAGGACTACTTTAAATTTGCCAAGGTTGCAAGAATGTTACAAAGAATAACTACACAAACTTTATTCAGATTTGCCATTCACTAACTTTTTGTCTAACTTGTTTCATAATGCCATCTCTACCCCACCCCTGCCTCGCTCTCTCCCTCCCTCTCTCTGTGATGCATATACACACATAAATTCAGAAGGATTGGCACGTAAGTTGCAAACATCATGCCCCTTTACCCCCAAATATTTAGTCACATATTCACTAGGAAAAGTGATGCTTTCTTACATAACCACAGTGTAATTATTGAAATCTGAAATTTTAACACTGATACAGTAGTCAGTCTATAGTTCTTATTTCAATCGCACTAATTATCCCCAAAATGTCCTTCATAGCAACTCTTCCCAGTTCAGGATCCAACCCAGGTTTATATGTTGCATTTAGCAGTCCTGTCTCTTCTGTCTTCTTATCTGAACCAGTTTCCCTGCCTTTCTTCACTTTCATGGAATTGACATTTTGAAGAGCACAGACTAATTATTTTGTAAACTGTCTCTCAGTTTAGTTTGTGGTGATTCAAGTTTCTTCATGATTAAAGTTACGCATTTTTAACAAGAATGATACCTCTCAGGGCATCATATCAGAAGTGGACCATGTCCATTTACCCTCTGACCAGTTACTTTGACCATTTGGTTGGGTGGTGGCCTCTAGATTTCCCCATTGTAAAGTCACCATGGTCCCTTTCTGTTACAAAATAGGAGGGGGATATTTTGAAACTATGGGACGTCCCAGGCGTTGCAGCAGTAAGGAACTGTGTGCCAATGCAGGAGACGCAAGAGGCGCATCATTGACCCCAGGGTCGGGAAGACAGGCTGGAGGAGGAAACAGCAGCCTACTGCAGTATGCTTCCCTGAGATCCCCATGGAGGCAGGAGTCTGGCGGGCTACAACTCGTCCTCATCTGCCTTCATCAAACATTTTCACATTTCAGCATCATTAATGATCCTTGCTTGAATCAATTATCACTGTTTCAATATAGCTTTTTCTAATCAGTATTCCTTCTACATTTGTAAGCTGGCTTTCTTGGAAGCCATTCTCAGAATCAGAAAACCATTAAAAAAAAAAAGAAAAAAAGATTGAACCTTGTCTATATTCTGCTTTCAACCTTTCATCTAAATTTCATTTAAGAAAAAGACTGTCAAAAAAAAAAAAAAAGAAAAAGAAAAAGAAAAAGACTGTCGTTTCTGAGACACTGGCTCCATGATGTGAGTGAGTCCATGTTTGGTGGTTTCAGTTTCCAAACACGTTTCATCGCAGGCATCGCCTTCCTCAGCTACCCAGTCATTACACCAGGAGGAGCCAGTCAAGTCCAAAAGCTGCTGCAAGGCCTCAGCACTCTGGGAAAAGGAACTCGAAAGACGGGTTCCACTGACTAAGGCACAGAAACACCACATTAGAACATGAATGAGTACAAATCACTGGGGACTTTGCTTGGCTGGGTTTCTCTGGGAGAAAAAGCAGAAGGAAAACTTATGAATTTCAAGGTCTTTCATATTCCATTAGATTTAATCCTCAGAATATAATGTACAATCAAAATCAGCAAAGTCTAGCTCTTCTGTGCTGGCTAATACCATGCTTTTTCATGAAAGCTCATGGAACAAGACAATTCTGTGAAAAGTAATGTGGAAATATCTGGCCTCTTAGAGTCATTGATGGTATAAAAAGAGGGTGAGATACAGCATGAAAAATTCAGGGTCCTCTCACTTAAAATCCAGGCAAGGATGGGATGATTTGAGAGAATAGCATTGAAACATGTATACTAACATATGTGAAGCAGATCGCCAGTCCAGGTTTGATGCATGAGACAGGGTGCTCAGGGCTGGTGCCCTGGGATGACCCTGAGGGATGGGATGAGGAGGGAGGTGGGAGGGGGGATCAGGATGGGGACACATGTACACCCATGGCTGATTCATGTCAATGTATGGCAAAAACCACTACAATATTGTAAAGTAATTAGCCTCCAATTAAAATAAATTAATTAAATTTTAAAAATCCCTGCAGACCTCATACATAGGTTTGCTTTTTTAGTGAGTACCTTCATTAAACACAGATATCAATTACTATTGACTTCACATTGCTTTTGATGACACAAAAAATCATGAGCTCCTACAACTAAGCAATTGAGAGGGAAGCAGAGTGGTCAGTCTGAAACTGCACTTAAAGTCTTATTTTTAAAATAAGCTTTTATAATGAAATGCAAATAAATCAGAATCTTGGTGTTTCTTCTGTTAGAACAGGGGGAGGAGGCAGGAAGAAACCTTTGTCATAGAAGCTTAAACGTGCCTTAAAGGTATAAATGCACCAGTCTTACAAAAAAAATTTTAATTCAGTCATCACATTTAACATTTTCCTAATTAAGAGGTCTTAGCTAGAAAAAAAATTGCAATGAAAAATACTATCAAATAAGCAGTAAAACACTACTCTGAAATTCCTTCAAGGTCAATTTCAAAATCAACTGGAAATTGAAAAAACTCATATAATAGGAAAAATTGTGGTTAATTGGAGCTGAAGATATGGTCAGATCCACTCAAGAATCTAAAAGGGGGCTGGGAAAGTATTTTTGTCAAAGATACATAGTAATGTGCTCAATAAATACACAACTGATTCAGTGGCTAAGGTAAGCTTGATGAAACGTAATTTAGCCCTTTTACTGAATATTGTTCTTTTTTGACATGCTGAGAGTGTGAGTGAAGACATGCTAATTTGAAAGTACGGATGAAGAATTTTTCAAGGCAAGTGCATTTAGTGAGTACAGTATCAAAATGTGCTCAGTCGCTAAGTCATCTCCAATTCTTTGCAACCCCATAGACTTAGCCCACCAGGCTCCTCTGTCCATGAAATTTTCCAGGCAAGAATATGGCAGTGGGTTGCCATTTCCTCCAGGGCATCTTCCCCACAAGTTGACAGAACCTGTTTTTCTCCAGCATTGCAGGCAGATTCTTTACCACTTTAGCCACCTGGGAAGATGTATCAGCTTAAAATATCACACAGTAAAGCCAAAATGGAACTGAGTCCACAACAAGCAAAACTGGAAGCAACAGGCTATGTTAATACAATTAGAAACTCTGACACCATTCTCTATGCCTCCCAGGACCCCCTCACGTCACACATCTTCTCTGGAGGTGATATACAGGAGGAAATGTGAAGATTTCAATCTATTCTCATTCAAGCACTGTTCTGTTTATCTAAACCTATTGTATAGCCACCACCCCCCAAATTTTTTTCAACATACCATAAAAGTTTAGACCTAGAAAAATATTAGGGTAAAAGAAAATCCCCCCTCCTCCCAATATGAATATTTCCCATAGACCTGTGCAGATTTCTCTAATTCTACTCTTGCAGCTTATATTCCTTAGACCAAGGAAATCCAAGAGTTGGGAGGATGCTCTAAAAAAAGAGATGGAAGGCTGTCCAAGTTACAAATGCACCATTATAGATGGAGTTATGCAAACTAATCTCTACCCCAGCTCTGGGTCAGCACTGAGGATCAGCGCCCATTCATTATAGTCATGAGGCAATCTAGATTAATGTGTTTTCAAAGGGACTAAAAACGATGCCTCTGTTTCATTATCTGTAAAATTAAGAGGTTGGACAAAATGAACTGTCAGTGCTGACATTCTGTAATTTCACTCCTGGTCTGAGGGATCGTGGGATGCTGTATTTATTCACACGAGAATTGAATGGTAGGACAACTGGACTGACTGGTGGTCACACGAAAATGTCAAGGTCAAAAGGCCTCACTGAATGCCACAGTCATGGGTCAACCTTCTCACACACCCCCAGCCACCAGGACTTACCTTTAGAGTCTTTCATTTCATAGACATACACTGAACGCTTACAATGCACCAAGGATTTATTTATGAGGAGTTTCTATCACTCCCAAGGCCAACTTTTTTTTAACCCCTGGTGCTAGTGATAAAGAATCCACCTGCCAATGCAGGAGACTCAAAAGACACGGGTTCAATCTCTGGGTTGAGAGGACCTCGTGAAGGAGGAAGTGGTGAACCACTCCAGTATTCTTGCCTGGAGAATCCCATGGACAACGGAACCTGGTGGGCTACAGACCACGGGATCGCAAAAAGTCAGACACGACTGAGTGTCTGAGCACATGCTTTGCCCATAATAAGGCACTTAATATTTATCAAGCAAAATTTTAGACAAAGACCCAGACAATGGAAAGCATGTTAACTAAACTATAACCATCTGAGGAAACCAAAGTCAAAGTTCTCAGGCTGGGGGAGGTTAACAGACACACTACAAAAATATCCTGACTTCTAAAAAGCAAGAATGGTGACGGGATTTGCTGTTCCTGCTGCCATGGTTGCTGTTATTGCTCTCCTTATTTTTCTAATCATCCTCATCTTCAAACATGACCCAGAAGCCAGGACTTGTACCACCTGACTTGCAGACACACCCTTAGAGGAAATCCTTTAGCAAACTCCTCATACTGGGCGTCAAGAATCCTTTGCACCTACCGTGGAGACAATCCCTTTAATCTCAAACCCTGATTCTAGGATGAGCACAGGGAGGGGTGAAAGGCAAAACTGTAGAGCAGGCAAACTTCCTCCAAGGCTTCCAGCTCCACCTACAAAATCCCCATTGCTCTCAGGACACCCAGCCCAGGATCCCACCGGGTCATGCCCATGTCCCTAATCAGCATTCTCTATCCCACACCTCCACATTCAGGCCCCAACTTTCCCATCATTCCCTTTAAAGTGGAACATGTGTCAACTAGCTGATCTGGAAAACTAGTGCCAAGTGGAACTCTTCTCATATGCGACCTCTGGACACCCCTGGACTCTGCAAGTCAGTGAGGGTTATCTTCAAACCAAGGGACGGAAGCACCAGGGCAGTGTGAACTTAGGGAGAAGCTGGAATTGAGCACCCACTGAGTCTCTAAACTACCCTGACTGAGTCCTGTGTCTGCAGAGGGTGGCCCCCACCAAAACGAGGCCTTCAGGGGCTTCCCTGGAGCCAGCGGTTAAGACCCCGCCTTCCAGCACAGGGGTGCAGGTTCAGTGTCCTGTAGGGCATTAAGATTTCACGTGCCACTGATGAGGCCAAAAAAACAAACAAATAATGCTGCCTTCAGTCATTACCCAGTAAGATACAGGGAATAAAAGTGTGAGCTAGAGCCCCATAAGCCTTGAGAACCACCTAATGGGTTTGTATTAATTACAAAGATACTATTCTCAAGATCTTGGGAAAAACCCTTTAAATCAATGGGAATTATGTGATTCCATGGCAGCATTCCTGAATCACAGCAGTTGAAGGTTCCCAAAATGTGCCCCTAACAATGTCTTGGGTGCCACAAATTTGAATCAAAATGCTCTTCAGCTACAATTACATACCATTTTCCCAGTTCATGCAAATTAATATATATGATTATTATATAAAATTATCAATAATATTAATATATATGATAGTTTCCATTTAAATAATTTGTTAAACTTTTGGCATTTGTTGCAAGGGACCTATATTAGAAACAGGTGAAGATGGCATTTAATTTAGGAGAATGGAAAAAGCAGAAGTCACAGATATTTGTTGAATGTTTGCTATCACCAGGCTCAAACTCAATATTTCAGTTTATCTCATTTAAACCTCAGTAGCAGATTGGCACCATTATCTCTACATTGGACTTCCTAGATGGTGCTGGTGGTAAAGAATCCACCTGTCAATGCAGAACACACAGGACATGCAGACATACAGGTTCAATCCCTGGGTCAGGAAGATCCCCTGGAGAAGGAAATGGCACCCCACTCCAGTATTCTTGCCTGGGAAATCCCATGGACAGAGGAGCCTGGTGGGCTAAAGTCCATGGGGTTGCAAAAGAACTGGACATGACTTAGTGACTAAGCAACATCTATTTTACAGATTACGAATAGGAAACAGAGAAGTGACTTGCCCAAGCTTACTAAACTCTAGATCATGTGATTCAAACCCATATCTTCCTTACTCTGAAATCTGTGCTACCTCCAAAACTATATGCCTGTGTTTCACATTCAAAAAACAATGCTATTTGAGTTTAATAGTGAAAACTCAACCGTAGTCTATGCCTGAACCATTCTGAAAACTACAGACCAAGTCTGTAACTTTAGTAGTTTTTCTTCCCTCCTTGCAAAGTCTGCACAATTACTAACCCATAGTTTACTAGAATTTAAGAAAGGCTTTGGGGCTTCCCAGGTGGTGCTATTGGTAAAGAACTCACCTGTCAATGTAGGAGATCTAAGAGACACGGGTTTGATCCTCAGCTGGGAAGATCCCCTGGAGAAAGAAATGACAACCACTCCAGCATTCTGGCCTGGGAAATCCCATGGACAGAGGAGCCTGGCGGGCTAGGGCTACAGTCCATGGGGCCACAAAGAGTCAGACACGACTGAAGTGACTTAGCACAAACACATGCAAGAAAGGCTTGGATGTTGCAAGCTTAACAAGTCCAGGATTGGTAAGGCAAGAGAAAATCAAAGACCCAAGGGAACAGTCCATCTATTTGTGTGTATGGATTTACCATTATCATGAAACACGGGCTGAACTATCCCAAATATTGGGGGTTTGCCCTTCGGGCTATAAAGTTTGTGTTGAAAGATGGAAGTCTAGAGCACTTTGGAGGAACGCTACTGATTTTAAAGAATTATTGTTTTGATAACTCTGCCCTGTCATATGGTGTGCACTTAAGTATGAATCCTATTTCTTATAACAAAATAATGTGGAAGAGTCTGGTACTGGGTAGGAGACCAGCAAATGTTTATTAAATATAATCTGAGCTTCTGAGATGTTCAGAGTCTACTGTTTCTGAAGGCTTTCTCAACTCACTCTCGACATCTCTAACCCATTTAGAGACGCTGTTCTAATTACTGGGCCTCTGTGTACACACTTCACTTAATCACACACTTGCAACCTAAGGGCCTGTGTCTGTGAACGTGTAAGTGACACAGGCTGTGGGAGCCTGATAAGCACTTGCTGACTGATGTAACTTGATACCAGTCAGTCATTGAGGGCAACTCTTTGAAGGTAAGACACTTGAAAGAAGCAGCATGATAGCAATTTCTGACTTTGACCAATAGTGTTTTGACAGATGTCTAGCAAGCTGAGTAGAGAAATATGACTCATCCTAAGATAAGAAAGAGCCAACTCACTAGAAAAGACCCTGATGCTGGGAAAGACTGAAGACAAAAGGAAAATGGGGTGGCAGAGGAAGAGGTGGTTAGATAGCATCACTGACTCAATGGGCATGAATTTGAGCAAATTCAGGAGATAGTGGAGGACGGGGAAGCCTGGTGTGCTGCAGTCCATGAGGTCACAAAGAGTCAGACACGACATAGTGACTGAACAACAACGAGGAAAAGAAATAGAACCAAACCCTGAATCCAAGGGAAGGAGGGTCATGTTCTGCTTCACAAGCTGAGACACGGAGAGTCGGGCAGGTCCCGCTGCCTCTCCTGCCGCATCCCTTAGAACAATGGCAGCACGTATACAGAGGAACAGACCAACCACAGCCACACAATGCAGCATAACTGAGAAAGCCCAGGCCTCGGGGTAGTGGTCTTCCCAGAGGAGAGGAAAGACGGGGGGCCAAGGCATCACCCACCCAATCCTCAACACCCAGTCACAGCGTGGGAGCTGCCACCTCGGGCCGCCAGAGAGCTCGCCGCCGTGGACAGGGGTGACCTACGACTCGGGGTGACGGGCTGGCGCGCTCCCCACCCAGGGCAGCTGGACCATCGGCTGACGGATGCTTCAGGGCGCCCGGGAAGCCTGCGCCGCGGTAGGACGGTAACCATGGAGACAGGACCGGACTCCCCTGAAGACTTAGGTGGCTTTTCTGTTTTCTTTCTCTACAGGATGGTACCCAGCAATGATTCCTTGGAGCAAGAAAGAATCTTGCAGATTTTTTAATTCTCATGGGTGGAAGTACCTGAAGAAGGGAAGAAAGTCATAAGCAAGATGATGAACAACAAAGGCCTTTAATTTAAACAAAATGAAGAAAAAAGGGTAACCTGATTTTGTGCACCGAGTTGATGAACAAGATATAAGTTCGTGAATGATAGATTCAGTTCAGTTCAGTTCAGTCACTCAGTTGTGTCCGACACTTTGTGACCCCATGAACCGCAGCACACAAGGCCTCCCTGTCCTTCACCAACTCCCGGAGTTTACTCAAACCCATATCCATTGAGTCGGTGATGCCATCCAACCATCTCATCCTCTGTCAACCCCTTCTCCTCCTGCCTTCAATCTTTCTCATTTTCAAATGAGTCAGCTCTTCACATCAAGTGGCCAAAATATTGGAATGATAGATTGTTTTATTTTTAATTGCACACTTTTCACTGATTTGGGCTCCTCCCTCTACACACGCACAGCTCTCTGTCAGCTTATGCAACCGTATCTTACAAGCTGCTTGTGAAAGAATATTCCACTATATGATTGCACGCTGAAGTGCTGACATTTGGCTCAATAGAAATCTGTCAACATGTCAAAGTCAACACATCCAACACTGAATTCAAACTATTTCCTCCAAGCGGGCTTTCCTCCCACATGTCTTATCTTCTGGAACACCCTCACTATCTGTTCGTTCTCTGAAGTTTAGAACCTTGGTGGGTCTGTCCATTTCTCCACTTCAGCCACCCCTGCCTCCCACCGGGCATCAGGAGGCTTTCACCTGGCCTGCACACTCCTGCCCATCTGCTCCCTTGTTCTCTGGTCCTCCGGGCACCGTCCTGGTTTAGTTTTTCTCTCCCCCACTGAGTCCCCGTATTTCAATCCATCTCACCCACCTCTGCTTTTTCTCAGTACATTCATCTTTATATGCACCAGCTCACATCGCTGGCCATCTCCTGGAAGAGGGTGTGAGGGTAAGTCAGAGTAACACCGGATGTAGGATGAGATCCAGAGGAACTGAAACTAAAGCAGCTGTGAAATCCAAGATAAATGTGCGGAAGGCGAGAGAAGCGAGCATCCAGCGCAGGATGGGCCCCGGAGCTGTTTGTCTTCCAGCCTTCCTCGAGCGTCACAGCGCGAATGTCACGGGAGGCCCGAGCAGGCCCCACGCGCCGTCTCCCCACGTGCGCTCCTCCTCGCTGGGCTCCTTTGGCCCAGCGTCTGGCAACCTGCAGGCTTTTCCCTTTGTTACAAAAGTGACTGTGAACAAGGTTGTGCGAAGCTGAGCGCCTTGCACGGAGGTGACCCCAGACGGAACTCACCACCTCCCGCTTTCCTTCTCAGGGTTTACCTGGCTTTATTTTTGTTTATTTTTGGCTGCCTCGGGTCTTCATTGCAGCACAGCCCCCCCCCCCGCCCCCCATTGCGGCGCACAGGCTCAGTGATTGCAGCTTGTGGGCTGAGGTTCCCCCAGTTCCCTAACCAGGGACCAAGCCGAACCTGCGTCACCTGCAGTGGAAGGCGAATTCTTAACTACTGAGCTACTGGATCACCTAGGAAATCTCTAACCCAGCATCACCATCTTGCTACTGACCCACCAAGAAGCCTGAATCATTTTCCACTCTCATTTTTCTTCATCTTCACCCAAAACTTCCTGCCAAGGTTAACTCCTCTTCGGATGTCTTCTCTCCTCTCTCCCCCCAGCTCCCTTGTCAGTGGCTTAGTTCACACTCTCAGCATTTCCCACCTAGAATCCTGCAGGAGCCTCCTGGCTGCATTGCCTGCTGCTCTTTCTCCCCTCTGCTACGGTGCTGGCTCAGCGACTCTTCTTCACAAACAAGATGACCACACTCTATGCGTGCCATGCTTAGCCGCTCAGTTGTGTCCGACTCTTTGTGACCCCGTGGACTGTAGCCCACCAGGCTCTTCTGTCCATGGGATTCTCCAGGCAAGAACACTGGAGTGGGTTGCCATGCCCTCCTCCAGGGGATCTTCCCAACCCAGGGATTGAACCCACATCTCCCACATTGCAGGTAGATTCTTTATAGCCTGAGCCACCAGAGAAGCTGATAGTACTCTATCTCCTATTAAAAACCTCCACCGTTTTCTCCCTTGTTTATTGCATTGGTACCCAGAAAGATGCGCAAGCTGACCTTTGCACTATCCTCTGACAGTGTGGAATCCTGGCCACCTGGAGGGCCCCCTCTACATACTTTTAACACACTGTTGTGCTCTCACGGTGTAAACGTGATGGTCAGGAACAGCACTGTCGGCCACTTACCTGGTGCTCCAGTGGCTGAGAATCTGCCTTACAGTGCAGGGGATGGGACATGGGTTCAATCCCTAATCGGGGAACTAAGACCTCACATGCCATGAGTCACTAAGCCTGCACACCACGACTGTGGGGTCCTAGAGCTGCACCCAGAAAGCCCGCCTGCCGCTGCTAGAGAGAAGCCTGCGGGCCACAGCAAAGATCCCGAGGGCCATGACAGAGATCTGCAAGGTCAAAAATAGTTCATTGACTAAAATATTTTTATTAAAAAAAGAACAGCACTGTCCAGTAGGAAGGTCTTCAGTGAAGACAATGCCCCGGGTCTCTGCTGCTCGCTGCAGTTGCCGCTGGCTCCATGTGGCTACTGATCTCTAGAAACGGGGCTGTTGTGACAGAGAAACTGTGTCTTTAATTTTAATTTACTAACAACATAACTGAAAGAGAGAAAGTGAAGCCACTTAGCCATGTCCGACTCTTTGTGACCCCGTGGACTATAGCCCACCAGGCTCCTCTGTCCATGGGATTCTCCAGGCAAGAATACTGGGGTGGGTTGCCATTTCCTTCTCCAGGGGATCTTCCCAACCCAGGGATTGAACCCGGGTCTCCCGCATTGCAGGCAGACACTTTACCATCTGAGCCACCAGGGAGCTATCGTAATGGACAATACAGTTTCAGAGTTAAAAAAAAAAAAAAACCTTGTGAGATGAAATTTGAGCTTTAAAGGGTAAGAAAATTCAAAAAATGGGAACTCTGATCCCTGGACTCTGAAAGGAGGCCAGACCAACCACAGCTCAGTAGCACCCCCTGGCACTCAGAAAAGGAAAATACAAACATTCGAGAATAAGTGCCTCCAGTGTTCCTCTAGATTAATGATTACAAGCAACGACAGTTTTACAATAAAATATCCCCAAATATACAAAGAAATAAGCCACCATGAAAGAAGATTTAGAACCCAAGGTTTTCAGCTATTAGAACTATTGCATACACAATATAACATAGCCACATGTAAAATGTCTTAAAAATCAACATAAAGCTTAGAGTCCGAGAATGAAAAATATATAAGATCAGGCATATTTGAAAAGGAACCAAACAGAAATTTTAGAGATTAAATATTTAACTATTAAAGTAAAAAACTGAATAGAGGGTTAAACAAGTTAGACACAACTGAAGAAAACATTAATGGATAAAAGATCAATAACCTAAAATGAAGTGTAAAGATGTAAGGAGGTGGAAAATATTGCTAAAAAGATTAACATATGTGGAAAATAGGATTAAAAGATGTGTATTTTGAGTCCTAGAAGCAGAAGATGGAGAGGCAAATTTAAAAAGACTGTGGCTGAGAAATTACCAGAACTGATGAAATAACATGAATCCAGATTCTGAAAGCACAATCTTATCAGCAGAAACAGACCCAAGCAAAATGATAACATAGACGGTTTTCTTCTCTGTCCTACTAATTCTTGGAAGTGCCTATCTCATTTTCAAGCATCTTCTACTGGGCATCCAGATGCCCAGCTCCCCCACACTGCCCCCAATCTATTCAAGCTCATCACACACACACCCTCACCCAAACCAGCACTTTCAGATACCAAAGAATGATAAGTAAAATGATCAGATAAACCAGTCAGGGCTTGTATATGTTCAGAGTTAATGAGTTGCCTGTCCCAATTACATAACGCTTTAAGATTACATTACCAATGTCCCTTGAGGAGTGGCACAACTATTGGAATTCAGGCACAGTGCCCGAAAGACCCGGGAAAAGAAAGAAGCTATGGGTGTCCTCGTGCCGCTCAGTGTGAGAGCCTGCCCTAACGGTTGACTTGTGAGACAGGTAAGTGACCAACGCACCCACACATACACTCAGCCCCCAGGGGACTGGGTCCTTAGTCATCAGAAAGAACAGACTTCATGTTTATTACCAAACTGAGGAGGGTGGAAATCCACGTTGGATGACGTCCCCCGGAGCACCCCCAGCCCTGTAAGCAGCGTATACAACCAGCATCAAAGACAACCAACATACAGCATTCCTCCGGCTACAGTTAGTGTCAGTAGTGAATTCGTCCACTGGACAAATACCTACTGGGCACTTACTCTGTATTAGGCTCCGTGTGGACAGAGAGGTACTGCAGAATTCAAGACGGGCGAGACGCCTGACCCCGTGGCTCTCACACAGGGGTGAGGGGGAGACATCACATAAACGAAGTGCCTACACACACCTTTCTACCAGTCTGTCTCTAAAGAACATATATGTGCACGTGTGTACACGTGCTTGGTCACTCAGTCGCGTCCGACTCTGCCGCCCCGTGGACTGCAGCCCACCAGGCTCCTCTGTCCACAGGACTCTTCAGACGAGAACACGGGAGTGAGCCGCCAGGCCCTCCTCCAGGGGATCTTCCCAACCCAAGGATCGAGCCCATGCTCCCTGCATCTCCTGCGTGGCAGGTGGAGTCTTTGGCGCTGAGCCGCCAGGGTCGCCCATGTGTGTGCATGTATGCTCAGTCGCTGAATCATGTCCGGCTCTGCGGCATTATGCATTGTAGCCCGCCAGGTTCCTCTGTCCGCGGGAGTCTCCAGACAAAACACTGGAGTGGGCTGTCATTTTCTACTATATCGGACTTCCCAGGTGGCGGCAGTGGTAAAGAACCCACCTACCAATTCAGGAGACGTAAGGGACACAGGTTAGATCCCTGGGTCAGGAAGACCCCCTGGAGAAGGAAAAGGCTACCCACTCTAGTGTTCCTGCCCGGAGAAGCCCACGGACAGAGAAGCCTGGCGGGCTACCGTCCATGGGGTCACAGAGAGCTGGATTATACATCTATATATATAAATGACTGCAATATGAATGGATGAAGGGAAAGGAAACTAGCAGGCAATTTAAGAATCTGTTTCTAGTTTTCAGAGAAGGGACATGGAGTTTGAATCAGGAGAGTACCAACAGAGAAGCAGATGGATTTGAGACACAGGAGGCAGTGACTGGTCGTGTGGAATGAAGGCAGGGAACGACTGTGGGAAGTTATACGCGTCCAGTGCGGACCTCTGGGTGGGTGGTGTGGTCCTGCATCCCTGCTGCTGCTGAGTCGCTTCAGTCTCGTCCGACTCTTAGCGACCCCATGGACCGCAGCCCACCAGGCTGCCCCGTCCCTGGGATTCTCCGGGCAAGAACACTGGAGTGGGCTGCCATTGCCTTCTCAGGTCCTACACTAAGAAAGAGAAAAGAAGGGAAGATGCCTTCCGTGCGGGTCCGTAACTGAGTGTGTCTGTGTCACAAGCAGGTTTTCACAGCGTCGCTGCATCATCTGCGGCTGGAACTCAGCAGGAAGACCAGGCAACTGAAGCCAGGCATGACCTCACGAACGAGCTGTGTGCGACCCCAGAATAAAACTCTAAGAACTATCAACACGGAGGGAGCGGGCGGGGGAGGCTGCAGTTTGGGTCTTGCAGGCGAGGGGAAGCAAGCGCTCCAGGAACGCCCCGAGAGGCAGGAGCGGCAGGCTCTAGGCGCGGCCCGAGTGGGTGTGTCCTAAACGCTGCTGGGCTCGAGACCGCGAGCAGCAACGAGACGGCGCGACATGCAGCGCCGCCTGGTGGGCGGCGAGGGGAACCGCCGCCGGAAGACCCGCTTCCTTGGAGTCGAGGCTGCCTGCCAAGCGAGAGCCGCGATTTGATCTCTGGGCGGGGACGGTCTCCTGCAGGAGGGCGTGGCACCCCACCCCGCCTTCTTGCTGGAGAATCCCTGGACGGAGGAGCCCGCAGGGCCGCCGCCCTGGGGTCGCAGAGTCGCACAGAACCGAGCACGCAGGTGGAGGTGAATAAGGTCAGCTGCCCTTTCTGCTGCAGGCCCTGGGTCAGGAATGATCATTCCCTGTCCGTGGAAGACTTTGATCCCCTCGCTTGAAAGCCCTCACAAACCGGAGCAGCCCTGCCGTCCTGTGGAGGACGCGCCGGGGGCAGGAGCCACAGCCCGAATCCTCCCCGGACGGGGTGCGGCTGAGGGCAAGAACGTTGAGAAGCAGTTTCAGGTGTAAGAGCTAAAACTGAAAAAAGAGAAGCTTTTCAGATCCGATGTTAATAGCAAATGGCATACAGTTGACTGAACATGACCCCTGAAGGAAAAGCTCAGAATTTTCAAAAAATGTATTAGCTAACCAGGAATGCTCGAAAAGTAAACATTCCTAGAAGACTTGCTTATTATGTAAATATTTAGCTAAGGTTTCTCTTTATCTACACTCATTTGTCTTGTATTTAACATGATATTTCATTTTAATGTAAACAGAAGGCATTTGTTAAAATTTTCTACTGAAATACAGTTGATTTACAATGCTGGGTTAGTTTCAGGGGTACAGCAAAGTGATTCAGATATATATATGTTATGTATACGGTTTTCTCATATATATATTCTTTTTCTGAGTCTTCTCCATTATAGGTCATTATGAGACATTGAGTCCAGTTTTCTGTGCGTTTCATGTGGTTATCCATTTTATACCTGGTAGTGTGTGTGTGTGTGTGTGTGTGTGTGTGTGTGTGTGTTAATCCCAAACCCCTAACTGACCCCTCCCACCGCTTCCCCTTTGGTGACCATGTTTGTTCTCTGTATTTGTGAGTCTAAGACTATTTGCACCATTTTTTAAGATTACACATATCAGAAATAACGTGTAATGTGTGAATGTTCAGTTACCTAGTAGTGTCTGCCTCTTTGAGACTCCACGGACTGTAGCCCACCAGGCTCCTCTGTCCATGGGATTTTTCAGGCAAGAATGCTGAAGCAAGTTGTTATTTCCTTCTCCAGGGGATCGTCCCAACCCAGGGATCAAACCCACATCTCCTGCTCTGGCAGGTGGATTCTTTACCACTGAGCCACCTGGGAGGCCGTATCATATAATGCCAAGTGAAAGGTGTTTAGCCGCCAAATGCACAGAGATTGTAAGCACAGGCTCTGAAATCAGAGAGCTGAGGTTTACATTCTAACAACACAACTTCCTAGCCTTCTGTGTCCCACAAGGTTCCTGGTGTCTCTGATCCTCAGTTCCTTTAACCTCGAATGAGTCCTCACAGGACTGTTGTGGAAGCAGAATTATATTATAATTCTATATTATAGAATTATAGAAATATAATATATAATAAATTACAATATATGTCCTAGCACAGTGCCTGGTCCATAATTACTCGAAGAATGGCCGTGGCGTTGATAAGAGTCACAGTTGGAAAAAAGGCGATGGCAGCCGCTCCAGTCGTCTCCCCTGGAGAATCCCAGGTGCAGAGGGGCCCAGTGGGCTGCGGTCCATGGGGTCAAGAAGAGTCGGACACGACTGAGCGACTTCCCTTTCACTTTTCACTTTCATGCATTGGAGAAGGAAATGGCAACCCACTCCAGTGTTCTTGCCTGGAGAATCCCAGGGACGGAGGAGCCTGGTGGGCTGCCGTCTATGGGGTCGCACAGAGTCAGACACGACTGAAGCAACTTAGCAGCAGCAGCGACAATAATTATGTAATAATAATAGTAATAAAAGAGAGGGACTGGTAGAACACATTAGAAAACTACTTGTCAGTATCTCCTGAAGCTGCACCCTTGAATAATCTATGGCTCAGAAACTTGTGTAAACACATGCATGCTATTTTTTTTTTTCTATTTTTTGGCTGTGCAGGCTGTTAGTTCCCCCACCAGGAATCGAACCCACGGCCCCAGCAGTGCAACTGTGGAGCTGTAACCACTGAGCTGCCAGGGAAGTCCCTGTGGATGCTCCATTCTCATACACAGCCATCACCAGGCAGCTCCGCACACGCACTGCGGTCACTGCATTAGACTTTCCCAGGCAAGAGTTAATCCCAAATGTCAGTGCTCTCTAAATTCCAGGAGACACGTTAAGTTCCATGAACACTTACTTGGCTTGAAGGAGCACTGTTCTCTACCCTCCTCTAAATGCTCCTGGAGCATGTTTCACAGTCATCCCCCACTTCCCTTCTCACAGCCTAGAGAAGAGGGATAATGAGCCAAGAGTGATAAAACCCAACTCTGGCCACCCCCAGAAATCCTGCCCAAATGGTCTTTTTCTTTTGCGAACACGGGGCATTTGTCCATTTTTGCACTCAGCATTTATTGCAAGAGTGGACACGTTCTATTTGAGCACTCTGCCGGGACAGGAAAAGGGCTGTGTTGAATATTAGGTTCAGAGACAAGGTAATTGATTTAAAACAATGTATATGACATTGGGACAGGAAGAGTACTTAATAAGAAAACATTTTAGGCATACACAGCTTACTCAATAAAATTACATTTTGAGGCAGGGCCCAAAGTGAAAAAGGCTGGAGGGAAGTTCCACAGCCTCCTGCAAGGCCCCTGCTTTCATTAAACACTTTTATGTAGTTGGGAGTTAATCTACCATTTTCCTGGTCCTTTCCTCCCCAGGATGAAAGGGGATGGAAGGAGGAAGCAAGAGCTGGTGGGCAGGAAGGAAGACCAGAAATAGGGGCAGTCGTTATTCTTATTTCTGTTCACTTTACATCAATCCCCCCCACAAAAAAAATTTTGTCAGTGGTTGGCTTGGTTCTATTTCAAAATAGAAAATCTAACTTTCATGGGAAAAAGCAAGTCTTGTAATTCAATAATATTTTATTTTCAACAGCATAAAAGGAATTCAATACTGAGCCTTCAGAGCAAGAAGAAAGTTGAACCTATTTACAATGAAGCCGGTGGGGGTTGGGGGGTGGGGAAGGAGTTCTGCTGTCCTTCCAAATTCAAACCTTCCAGTCACCCTCTTTCTGCAGTGAATTAACACTTGAACTTGTGACACAGGTAACTTCTCAGAAACATCTTTAAAAACATGCAATTGTTGTGCGTTACCAACTAGCTGTGTACAGTAACTAAACCTGTAGACCCTGAGAAAAATACATACTGAGGCAGCAGGAGCATTTTCAGTTACCTGTCCTAACAGCATTAAGTTCCTCCCCTTTCCCACTAAATCACAAGAAGACACAAGTCCCTTCAACACACGTAGCATCCTTTTACTGGCTACTGTGAGAGTCCGGGTGCATTTAAGTCCTGGTGGTCAGACATCCACAAGCTTGAGTCGGTTAGAATTTCCTGCCAGTGGTCGGTCTCTTGCCAACCCAGCCACCAAGTGGGCGTTCTATCAAAAGTGGAAGTGTTTTTTTTTTTAAGTTAGCCTTAAATTATTTATTCTGCAGCGATCTGTTCCATCTTTTTCCGTTGCTGTTGTTATTGACCTTTATTGAGATATACCTGACATAAAGCATTGCGCCAGTTTACGGTGTTCAGTGCAGTGACTGAATATCTGTGATACATTACAGAATGAGCACCACAACGAAGTGAGTTAACACATCGATCACCTCGCCCTCTTACAATTTTGCATGTGTGTGGTGAGAACTTTTAAGATCTACTCTCTTAGCAACTTTCAAATATAGGATATGGTATTCTTAACTAGTGGATACCAAAGGGGAAAGGGGTGGGGTGGGAGGAATTAGGAGATTAGAACCGACACATATACACTATTGATAATATGCATAAAACAGACCAGTGATGGGACATACTGATTAGCACAGGGAACTCTACTTAACCCGCCGTGCTATTCTAAAGTGAAGCTTTATGAAGATCTAAACTTCCCACTGAGGTGCTGCCCTTGGGTTATCACAGGTCCAACTCTCCAAAATTCCACAAAGTTCTGAAAACAAAATATTTTCGTAAGCAGGAGACGCTCATTTGGCAGCATAACCTGATATTTGGGGATACCTAGTGTCTTTGCTTACTTTGCACCAATATTCTACATTTTACGGCAGAAATATTAAGGTGTTGATTTATAGGGTGCTGCTCCAGTTTCTGTCAGTGGAATTCCATAACATACAGTATATGCAACATGTTATCTTTCTAAAATCCCCCCAAAGTCAGACTTTGAAGGAAATATTGGTCCCTTATGTTCAGCATAAGGAGCTGTGGGTGTACTGTCCCCAAGTCTCATTCATGCCAGGAAAGCTTTGCAGCGCCCATGTCCCAGGAAAAAGAGGATGTTTAGAACATTCTGCATCCCAGAGAGGGACGGCTAAGCTTTGGTAATAAAAATCATCTAGATCCTCCTTAGAGGAATTTTCTTTGAGAAAGACTGTGTTCCTACCAATAACTTTGGATTGTCTGACAAATAATGAACACGAATTTTTTCCTCTAAGGTGATTCCTTAAAGCACCATCTTCTAAAGGAGTGGGAAGGAAAACAAAAACCCAAAAAAAGGTTGGAAAAAAGGTCTTTAGGGTGAGTACCAGTGGCTTCCTGATCCAGCAGTATTAACAATTTATCATATTTAGAAAATGATTCTCTAGCCGCAGAGTCGGCAGAGAAGTTGGGTGGGACTTAACCCGGGCTCTGCCACTTAAGGAGAACAGAACTTGCCAAAGAAAATGATGTTTCGAGTTTTGTTGTGCCTGATGATGTAAATAAAGGGGTGGTCGGCATTGAACTCATCCTTGTGCTGCAGGATCCGTGCCCCTGGCACCTCCATGGAATCCCCACCATCTTCAGTTATTTCTAAGGACACTCTGTGAATGACATTTGAGAGGACCACTCCCTTCGTCTCTGACATCCCAGAGAAATCAGAGGTATCCTCATTAAAGATGTTTTTCAGCCCTAAGTTTTCCAGACTAGCCTTGGGATCAATCATCTTTTCCACCTTAAATTTTGGAATGGAGAGTTTGACTTTGGCATTGGCCATCATGCTGGGATTTGTCCACTGCAGGAGCGTCTCTGAGTTCAGTTGTTTTTCGACCTGAAGGACAAAAAAGCAGAGGAAATTATTTTATTTCCAACTGTAAAAGATACTGCTCGATTAAAAGCATACAGTGTCACTAAGGGCCTGATTTGGAAGTAGTACAGATTGTCCATCAAAGACAGCACTGACTCCGCAGTTTTGGTGTGTGATGAGGTTCTCTTGAAAATGGCCACAAAGCCACCTAGCATCATTCTCCTGCACACCTTATGACAATGGTCCCTTTGCTCTGAAACTTATAAGAGCATTTCTTTTAACTATAGAAGAGCTATATAGAGATGAATCCATGGTTTATGATGATGTATGGATAATGGTGAAATAAATATAAAATTAGAAACCTGTTTATGCATTATATTTACTGAAAGCTTATTTTAATTCCTTTACTAGGAAACCTAGAATATTTGTGCCCAAGGAATAGCATCAGATTTAATAAATTAAACTAAAGTTACCCTTTTTAAAATGAGAATTTGAACTGTCTAGGGTCATTCTTTAAGACCATAGGTGATAAATGCATCCATTTCAATTGGTTATTTTTAAAATGAGAGATATATGCAATGATGCATAAAATGATTTAGTCATAAAATTCTTCATTGACAAATCTTAAATTGCTCCTTGCCCTTCCAATCTCTGCAGGGGCTAGAGGAGAAATGCATGTACAACAGAGAATAATATCTTGACTGTTACTACATGGGGCAATCTGCACTGAAGTTACTCATATGAAACCTATAAAAATCAAGGAGATGACAAGGTCACAAACTGATCACCAGTTTTTTTTTTTCTAATGGGGGAGGGAACCATTGGACTCTCTTGCTAATCTATGATAAGTATTTTTCATGGATACTGTTTCATTTAAGACAAATTATTAAGACCAAAGCTTCCCGGGTGGTGCAGTGGTTAAAGAACCCGCCTGCCAATGCAGGAGATGCAAGAGATGCCAGTTCAATCCCTGGGTCAGGAAGAGATCCCCTGGAGAAGAAAATGGCAGCCCACTCTAATATTCTTGCCCAAGAAATCCAATGGACAGAGGAACCTGGTGGACTATAAAAAGGAGAGAGAAGAATGGACAGAAGGAAAATGGAGACAGGAATTATGATTCAGTTCATACAGTGATGGATAAAATATAATGAGAACCAAAGTACCCGGGAGGTTGAGACCAAGCTGGCCCATCTCCCGAGTCAGGGAGTAACTGAGCTGTGGTCCGAAATAAAGAAGTGACTCCTAGGTTCCTCAAAGAGGCACTACTCGGGGCTCAGACGGTGAAGAATCCGCCTGCAACGCGGGAGACCAGGGTTCGATCCCTGGGTAGGGAAGATTCCCAGAGAAGGACATCCACTCCAGTATTCTTGCCTGGAGAATCCCATGGACAGAGGAGCCTGGTGAGCCAGTCTGTGGGGTCATAAAGAGTCGGACGCGCCGCAGTGGCTAGAACAGCGCAGCGCAGCCTGGAGCTCAGGACGTTGAGAACGCAGGGGCTGTCTCCTGGGCTCACTCTGCGAGTCTACGCCCTACACTCGAGTCTGTGACGGTGCAGGCGTTGCCGAGCCCGCTGTGCCTGCGGCCCCTGGTGAACGCAGCACTCAGGATTTCTAACTCCTGAGGCTGCAGCGAGAACTAGAGGACCAGCGCGCGTGTGAACTCACAGTTCCCGGCACGCTGTAAGTACCAAATAAATATTAGCTGTTTTAATACTGAGGAGAAAAACCCCAAAAGAACCCTGAAACCGTTGGAGACAATTGGCCAAGGCTAGCGGGCGCCCTCCGGCAGCCCCGCAAGGCCGCCCACGCGTCTCCTGGCGCCACTGCGCCTGCGCACTGCATCCCGCCGCGCTCCTCACCTGCTCCAGGCCCGTGGGCCCATCCTCCACGTCCTTGGGTAGCAGGATGAGCATGCTCAGGTGCTTGTTCTGAAAGGGAAGCTCTATGATCTTACAGTTGACACCATCGATGTGGCCCATACAGAACGTGGCCTCCAGATTCATCATCTGCACTGGTTTGGTATCTGTCTGTAAAAGGAGAAGAAATTTGCTCTGCCTGCTTTTCACACACACACACACACACACACACACCACATAACTTTGTTCCTAATATAGCTTCAAGTTGTTATGGGTTAAAGCTTCCACAGGGGATCCACACTGACAGAGATGGTCCTGTCAAGAGTTTATGACTTCCTCTGAAAAGTTCTTCATGTGCTTTATAACTACAGGAACTATACATAATATGATACTGTATTTGCATATATAAAACTTTAAAAATAAGATAGGATGACTGGAAATACAAGCAAACATTAACTCGGGCTTTGTAGATGCCTGTAATTACAAGATCTTTTAACTGTTGCTGGTGGAGCTCACTTGAAAGTCAGTTCCAGAGCAAACCCACATATCCATTTACATAGCTTTTCCTCATAAAATGCCTATTATGGAGAAGTCAGCATATAGCAGAACAAAATCACGCTCACCAAGTCCTCTGTCTGCCTGTGGTTTTCATCACCCCCCCATCCCCTCTTCTTGCTCCGATCTGATTAGACATGAGGACCTCGGGTTTCGGTCTCAGATGCGACATGAACAGATGCCATGACCTTCAGTGAGTCTCTGTAACCTCCCTGGGTCTCAGTTTCTCTGTCAGCGGCATGAGAACTGGAGCTGTCAGGATGGCCATCCCTCTGGGGGGAAGGTGAGGGGCAGGAATGGGGAGCTGGAGACGGGAGGGGGCTACACAGGACAGGGCAACTCTGGCTACACTTTTCCTTTAAAATATCTGAAATGAGGCAAAATATAAAGATTTTACAAAGGTGGTTGTTGGTTCATTGGTGTTTGTTATATTATTCTCTATAATTTACTGTACACTTGAAATATTTCCTAATTTTAAAAATTAAGAATGTTTACAAATAAAATTATCTCAAAGTCATTTACAGCTCCGATCACACAGTCCTTCTCTCCAGGCAGCACCCCAGGCCTTTTTTTCTCTGTGTCCCCATTAATATCTGACCTTGCGTCTCTGCCACGAGGTGACTCATTTTCTCGAGAAAACTAATTCACATAGGGAGTAAAAGACTGACAGGAATTTAGTGCAACTTACTGTCTGGGTTTGTACCTCTCATGGGATATTTGCCTGTTAACAGAATATCTTTGGGGGGAAATTTCAAATATCAAGTCTGCAGAAATAATAGTACAGTGAAATTTTTATCTGGCATCTTCAACAGTAAGCTGAATCTTACCCAAAACTGTTTTCAAGCAAACTAGACCTTACTTGTTTTACTGTTTCTACATATATCCATTTTAACACTTGTCACAATGTTAGAAACATGTGTGTAAGACTTCCCTGGCGGATAACAATCCACCTGCCAGTGTAGGGGACGTGGGTTTGACCCCTGGTCCAGGAAGATCCCACATACCGAGGAGCAACTAAGCCCTCGCACTGCATCTCCTGCGCCCACACTCTAGAGCCTAAGAACTACAGCTCCTGAGTCCCCGCGCTGCAGCGACGGGAGCCTGAGTGCCTAGAGGCTGCGCCCCACGGAGAGGAGCCACGCAGTGAGGGGACTGTGCCCCCAGAGAAAGCCCGAGGACAGCAACGAAGACCCAGAACAACCAAATACATAAATACATAAACAACCAAATACATAAACACATAAATACATAATTAGCAGCGTGTAAATGCCAAAAAAGGGGAAAATACTTCTAAAAAAGACATTTGTGTGTATGTGACATCCCCCACCCCATCCACACTATAGTCAAAGCAGGAACCATATTTTATACCTTGGTATATCCCAGCACAGAATAACTGCTCACTAAACATTTGGTTGTTATTAAATAATTGAAGACTTTGACTCAACATATAACCAGAAACAAAATTATGATTTTTTTAAAAATACTACTTTTGCAATTAACTGTAATTCTTCTGTTTCTCAAAGAAGATATAGATCTGTCTAAAAATCTCCATTAGTTTAAATTACTAATATTTTCGGAATTCACAAAAACTGTGATCACCAAAAACTGTCATCTATTTCATTTTTCAGCACTGACTGTGGAAACAAACATCCCATTTTCTAAAATATAAATTAAGACATGTCTCTGAGAATAAGACTAAGTAACAACCATCCCAGAAAATACAGCATGTGTGTGTGTGTTCATCTTTGCCAGAAGAGGTATTATACTAAACTTTTAATAATACATCTTCATCAATTTAGTCTAGCCCTTTAAAGACATAAAACCAAAGGACATGAGAAAAGTTTTAGTAGCATCACGCAAAAGTTTAGGAGCTGACAAAAGCAACTCAAAGGAAATGTAATAGCCTCTACATTCAAAAGCAGGGTGTAGCCCCACACAGCCTTGAATAGTGTTTTATTTGATGAACCTCTGAGAGATCAATGGCATTTTAAATCCTTATTAATTCTCTTTCTAGAGTCCAAGACTCCAGGATAGTGACCCAACCTAGCTTTATGACTTAATAACAAGAATAAAGGAACTGTACACATTCTCCCCCCTTTTGTAAAAATACTCATTAACATTTTCTTAAATGTAAAACCACACACCTGAGCCCAATCAGCATGAGAGTTCGTGGTGAACTCACTCACTATAACAGGATTCTGATGACTTTCTGGGCTGGCCCTGCAGCTAGTATGAGAAGCACCATTAGCAACATCAAATCAATGGACATGAGTTTGAGGAAACTCCAGGAGATGGTGAAGGAATGGGAAGACTGGTGCACTGCAGTCCATAGGGTCACAGAGAGTCAGACACAACTGAGCAACTGAACAACAGCTGTAGGTTCTAGGAGAGACCTGAAAACGAGAATCGGTCACGGGGCCACGGGGTGAATAGGCTTCCTTCCGCTGTGTTGCTGACTGACATGCAGTTCTGAGTCTGTGTTCTTATCACAAGCCAGATTTCATCAAACAAAACCAAATCACACCATCCTAAAAATTTCTGGAGTTTCCCAGGTCCTCTAACTGATCTCAGAAGGAGAACAGTGAACGGTCCTATGGAGAGATCTTAGTTCCTGCCCAGGAATTTTCTTTTTCATTTATTTTTATTAGTTGGAGGCTAATTACTTTACAATATTGTAGTGGTTTTTGCCATACATTGACATGAGTCAGCCATGGATTTACATGTGTTCCCCATCCTGATCCCCCCTCCCACCTCCCTCCCCATCCCATCCCTCTGGGTCTTCCCAGTGCACAAACCCTGAGCACTTGTCTCATGCATCCAACCTTGGCTGGTGGTCTGTTTCACCCTTGATAGTATACTTGTTTCAATACTAGTCTCTCAGAACATCCCACCCTCGCCTGCCCAGGAATTAAACCTGGGAAACCAGTGGCCACAGGACTGGAAAAGGTCAGTTTTCATTCCAATCCCAAAGAAAGGCAGGGCCAAAAAATGCTCAAACTACTGCATGATTGCACTCAACTCACACACTAGTAAAGTAATGCTCAAAATTCTCCAAGCCAGGCTTCAGCAATATGTGAACTGAGAACTTTCAGATGTTCAAGCTGGTTTTAGAAAAGGTAGAGGAACCAGAGATCAAATTGCCAAAATCAGCTGGATCATCAAAAAAGCAATAGAGTTCCAGAAAAATATCTATTTCTGTTTTATTGACAAAGCCTTTGACTGTGTGGATCACAATAAACTGTGGAAAATTCTAAAAGAGATGGGAATACCAGACCACCTGACCTGCCTCTTGAGAAACCTGTATGCAGATCAGGAAGCAACAGTTAGAACTGGACATGGAACAACAGACTGGTTCCAAATAGGAAAAGGAGTACATCAAGGCTGTATATTGTCACTCCTGCTTATTTAACTTATATGCAGAGTACATCATGAGAAATGCTGAGCTGGAAGAAGCACAAGCTGGAACCAAGATTTCTGGGAGAAATACCAATAAACTCAGATATGCAAATGACACCACCCTTATGGCAGAGAGTGAAGAGGAACTAAAAAGCCTCTGATGAAAGTGAAAGAGAAGAGTGAAAAAGTTGGCTTAAAGTTCAACATTCAGAAAACTAAGATCATGGCATCTGGTCCCATCACTTCATGGGAAATAGATGGGGAGACAGTGGAAACAGTGTCAGACTTTATATTTTTGGGCTCCAAAATCACTGCAGGTGGTGATTGCAGCCATGAAATTAAAAGACGCTTACTCCTTGAAAGGAAAGTTATGACCAACCTAGATAGCATATTAAAAAGCAGAGACATCACTTTGCCAACAAAGGTCCATCTAGTCAAGGCTATGGTTTTTCCAGTGGTTGTGTATGGATGTGAGAGTTGGACTGTGAAGAAAGCTGAGCACTGAAAAATTTATGCTTTTGAACTATGGTGTTGGAGAAGGCTCTTGAGAGTCCCTTGGACTGCAAGGAGATGCAACCAGTCCATCCTAAAGGAGATGAGTCCTGGGTGTTCATTGAAAGGACTGATGCTGAAGCTGAAACTCCAATACTTTGGCCACCTGATGTGAAGAGTTGACTCATTGGAAAAGACCCTGATGCTGGGAGGGATTGGGGGCAGGAGGAGAAGGGGACGACAGAGGATGAGATGGCTGGATGGCATCACTGACTCGATGGACATGAGTTTGGGTAAACTTCAGGAGTTGGTGATGGACAGGGAGGCCTGGCGTGCTGCAATTCATGGGGTTGCAAAGAGTCAGACACGAATGAGCAACTGAACTGAGCTGAACTGAACCTGGATGAAAACCAAGAGTCTTGGCCCCTAGACCACCAGGGGCTAGAGGGTAGGAGCAAAGTGGCCCTGGCTCTTGCCCCTGTTTGAAAGCAAGAATGTTTCAAGGAGGCAAAAACTGTAAAAATGGTACAAAGTTTATTATTAGAGACACACTACAACTGTGTGGGTGAGTAAAGAAGAAAACAGCTTGCTTCTCTACCTCAGAAGCACAGCAGAGACGCACACCCAGAGAGAAAGGGTATCTATCGGCCGCCTCTCCAATGAGGGGGCGTGAAGTGAGTCAGAGGCTGGGCAGAGACCCCCGGAGACATCCTGAGCGAGAAGGGCGCAGTGAAGTGATGCAAGTCACTCACACGCGACAGAACCCCCCCCACCCCCCCACCCCCGCCTTTGTTTACCCTTGGCCAATTACCTTGTTTCTTTCTCCGCACCTGACTGGTCCATGGACCTCCCCAAGATGCATGTACAACTTTTCTTCTAAAATGGATCCCACCAGAGAGGGCTATGGGTGTATGGCCACACTTATTATGGGGTGGGGTCCCCTCCCTATTCAACCCCCAAGAAGCCCCCCTGCACACAGGCAGGCAGGGAAGACGTCCTTGACCTCAGGAGTGGGCACCTTATCTCTTTGCTTTAGCAGAGCTCAGCTTTTGCCACTAGCTTTGTCCTTGGAGTGTCTGGGTGAGAACAAAGGCTCAGTTTTACTCCACTTGACAAACACCAGGTGTCCAGCCCAGAGGCCCACTGTCTCCCACCTCATCACGAAACGGTCAGTTTTCCAGTCTCAGGTCTATGACGTCATTATTCACTCAACAGTATTAAAACTATACTTCCCTGCAACGCAGGTTTGTAATTCTTCCCCATAATGACTCCCAGCCCTGGAGATGAGTCAAGTTACGCTTTCTCCTTCACGGTCAGCAAGCACCTCAAAGCACTTTCTAAATTAAAATATCAGAACCATGTACTTTACTGCTAAGAGGTGAGAAATGAGACCACAGAGGAGCTTGTTAACCTGGAATAAGATTCCCAAATACTTATGTTTCATGATGCTCCAAAGACCTCTGACGTTGTGATTTAGTTTGTTTCTTTTCTTTTCCTTTCTTATTAATGGCCCCAAATATCTGTAGCTATTTTCTGGTTGGTGATTTAGATTTAACCACTATGTTATAAGGGCTTCCCTGGTGACTCAGATGGTAAAGAATCTGCCTGCCATGCAGGAGACCTGGGTTCGATCCCTGGGTCAGGAAGATTCCCTGGAGAAGGGAATGGCAACCCACTCCAGTATTCTTGCCTGGAGAATCCCATGGACAGAGGAGCCTGGCAGACCTCAGTCCATGGGGTCACAAAAGAGCTGGTCACAACTGAGAGACTAACCACACACTGTATTTTAAGCTCTGTAAGATCTTACTCAGACCCTGAGGACATCCCAGAAAAAGAATGAGTGTCTGGATTATGGAGTTTTTTCTACTCTCACCCTCTGGCTGTTGTCTTGGGAAAAGATAACCTTTTGTGCCTTAATTGTCCTCATCAGAGTGAATTCCCAGGGTCCCGTGCATGGCTGCAATTTTTCAGACCTACAGCTGGGATCCTCTGTCTGCTACATGCAGCCCACATACCTTGTTGATTCTGAAAGGGCATTCTTTGGTTTCTGACTCAGGAAATTTCTTCATCCACTTTCCGACAAAGTAGGCAGCATTAACCACAAGGATTTTGGTCTGGTCATTCACACTGTTGTCAGCTAAAATGTTCTCAAAGTGGCCTGCAAACAATTTTAGGAAACCACAAATTGCACAGGGTTATTCTTCCAAACCACCTCTGATGTCCACATGCAAGTCCACTCACTGGCTAGAGCCACACCTATAATGTGGCTTGGTAGCCCAGCCCATCTCATTTCAAAAGGATCCCTTTCCTCCTTCCATCCCGCCACACCCAGCCTTTCTGAAGAGCCCCGGGGAGAAGGGTGGCGGGGAGCAGGGGAAGAAGGAGGAAAGCGTAGCCACTGCGTGGTGTCTACTCCATGCCGAGGAAGACTCCCTGTTAAGTCCCGTGTCCAAGATGATGCATGAGCAGTGGGGAATTCAGGATTCAGAGCCAGTTCTTTGTGACTCCAAAGCCTGTGCGCATGGAGAAAAATGCCAGAAACCTTACTTTCCACCCAGCCCTGCGCTCAGTGCTGACACGTGTCTCATCTCACTTCCCTCACGATGATCCTGGAGAGCAAAGGGCATCATCCCCATTTCACAGTTGAGGACACTGAGGCTCGGAGAGGCCAGGTGGTTCTCCTGGTTCACTCAGCTGCCAAGCACGTTTGATGCCCAGACAAAGCTCTCCTCTTTACACCGAAGCTCCCACCCCTCCTTCTCAAATTGCCCTATTGCCAGTGTGTCTGCACCCAGGGCAGCTATAATCACCACCATAGGCTCCATAACAACTGTAACTACCACGGAGCTCAAACCCTCAACAGCCAAAGCAGTTCGATGGTGACAATCCCTTAATAAAGTCTTCGCTTTTGAAAAGCATTGACATTTTTGCAAAGGGTTTTTCTTTGCCCTAATCTCTGAGATCTTCACACCACGGCTCAGACCCCCTTCCCAAGCTGTGACCAGGTGTGCAGGGACCGGCAGGGGTTTCATCGCCATCTTAAAATTCTCAACGCAGGTTTTAACCAAGGGCCCTGGGTTTTCATTTTGCACTGGGACCTGCACATTTTGTAACCCATTCTGCCAGTTCTAGGTGATGCGCTGACTACATAACAGCATCACTGAAGAAGGAGGGAACTAGTTAATGGTGGGGTGTGTCTGTTAGTCACTCAGTCCTGTCCAACTCTTCTCGATCCCATGGACTGTAGCCCGCCAGGCTCCCCCTCCATCCACGGGATTTCCCAGGAAAGAGCACCAGAGTGAGGAGCCGCTGCCTCCTCCAGGGGATTCTCCTGACCCAGGAATGGAGCCAGGGTCTCATGTACTGCAGGCAGATTCTTTACTGACTACGCCACCACGGAAGCCCAAATGATCAGTGTGTTAACTTAGACCTCAGCTTCTGATTTCAAATTCAGAAGTCTTTTCACTTGACTACCTTCTCCAGTAAAAAATTCAAGCTTATGGAAATTTTTAAATGGAGGCCGCCGGAGAGAAATGCAAGTTGTTAACAAGTTTAAAAGCAAAACTGTTACACAGCAAACCAAATGGGAGCTGTTCTTCATGTATGCATTTTAAAATTGTGCCTAACTTGGTATTACCTAGACCAGATCTTTCTTTACATACGAAGTCAAAGAAAGTTCATTTCAACGACAGATATATGTCGATGTACACATTCGTGTGTGGGCATACTACGGGCTTCCCAGATGACTCGGTGGTCAGGAACCCGCCTACAGATGCAGGAGACGTGGGTTCAATCCCTGGGATGGAAAGGTCCCCTGGAGGAGAAAATGGCAAGTCACTCCAGTATTCCTGCCTGGAAAACCCCATGGACAGAAGCTACAGTCCTGGTGGGCCACAGTTCATGGAGTCGCAAAAGAGTCAGACACAACTTAGCAGCTGAACAACAAGTACGTGTCAACAAGAGTCGGACACAGCTGAAGTGACTTAGCACACACACAGCCATGTGAACCTAAGTTAGACAATATACGCTCCACTGATACAAAACTGAGACTCCATATCCAAGTCCCTCCGTTAATAATGGCAGTGTCTGGGTTTCAATCTAGCTTTGAACGACTCCCAGCCCACGTCCTCCCCACAGCTGAGCCTACTCCTGAGTCAGAGTGCCCAGGGGGCCACCTCACCGCGGTGAGTCTCTGCTGCAGAAACACGTCCCTCCCCAGACTCTGGGGAGCGCAGAGCACCCGAAAAACCCATGAGGCGCTGTGTCCCCCGCAGATCTCTCCTTGTACAAATACAAATATGTCCCCAGGAAGGGGGACGTGAACACCGATTTGCACCCAAAATCATCTTAGCTCCGATTCCTTTCTAGCAAGGAAGACAACTCACAGTGAATTTTCATTGAGGGAGGAGCCAAGAAAGGGAGAGGCCTCAGGGAAGCGCTGAGCAAGAGGCAGCACCTGCGCTGCCAAGAGGCCCGGGACCTGGGCTACCTAGAGCATCGACCGGGATGGAGGCTCGAGACAAGTTTGCACCATGGTGGTCTGTCTCGTTCCGCTTTTTCGATAGTCTTTTTGACAACCTAAGGCCGTCCGTCTTTTTTCCTTAATGAACTTGTAGAATTCTGAGCTGAAAGTAGCTTCGAGGATAATCAGTCTGCAGTCCAGGCCCTTCATTTCCTGATTGAAAAACCAGTCTCGGAAACCGCCCGGAGCTGTCCTCTGTTAGAGGCACAGCCGGGGCTCCAGGAGGGCTTGTGGCAGCCTGTCCCAGGGCACGACACGGCAGACTAAAACCGAAGCATCTGGAATTCCAGCCAACTCGTGACCTGAGGCAGGAGACGCCCAGAAACCCACATGGCTGAAACGGCTTGGTGCACAAGAATTCAGCTTGTGTACTGAAAACATTCAAAGGACCCTCCAAATGTTCAATTTTATAGTTAACAGACTCATGAGAAGACACAGTCAATTTCCTTAGAGATTTATAGCAGAATAAAAGGATACTTGCCATCTGTGAGTTCCTTAATCGAGCTGTTGATCTGACCTTTCGTTTCTTCCAGTTTATCTTTGAAATCAACGGTCTCCATCTCTTTTGCATAGGGTCTCTTTGTGGAGCTGATGAACTCCTAAAAAACATCCAATTCATAAAATCACAAAGTCCTTAAAGTCTGTAGTCAAACCATTGTGTTCTTACACAATTCTAGCACAAGGACTTCTAAATGTCTATTACTATGGAGACCCTTTCAAAATCTGTAACACAATATAAATTGAAACTTCATGTAAAAATCAATGAATTTTCTTTGCATTGCTTCATTTGTTCAATTCTAAGACAATACAATTATTAAATGCCTCCATCAATTTCTTTCTTTGGGGGAGAAAAGAAACATTATGCTAAAGACACACAACAATTATATGAATTCCAATTTCAGAAATGCAAAAATGTAAATTTATATATGTATGTTTTAGAATGGAAGAAATGCACAGAAAAGAGAACTCTATGAGAAGAAGGATCTAACCCACACTGAAATAAAGATTTTAAAGATGCTTGCTACTCAAAGTCTGGTCCAAGGACCAAGATGGGCAGCATCACCTGGGACCTTGTTAAAAATGCAGAATCTCAGGACTTCCCTGGTGTTCCAGCAGCTTAGACTCCATGCTCCCAATGCAGGGGATCTGGGTTCAATCCCTGGTCAGGGAACTAGACTGCATATGCAGCAACTAAGGCCCAGTGCAGCCAAATAAATAAAAAAATATTTAGGAAAAAATGCAGAATCTCAGGCCCCACCCTAGACCTATTGAATCAGAATCTGAATTTTTAAGAAGATTCCCAGATGACTCACCTGTGCATTAAAGTTCGAAAGAGTGCTGCAAAGAACAGAGCAGTGTTTCTAATTATAACGCCTGTTAAAAATGCAAAAGCATAAATCCCATCCCTGAAGATCTTGATTCAAGTGACCCAAAGCCAAGGATACACATTTTCAGCACCAGGTAGTTGTGATGTAATTGGCTTTCCACAGACCACACCTGTTTGTACTATTGCTAGTAAATCTATGGATGACATACAACCCGCAGAAGCAATGGAAAGTACCCTTTTAAAAAATTGCTTGCAACTCCTGGTTTGAGATAATTCGAAATGTTGAATGGAAGTTCAACCAAACTAAACACAGATTGATTAAATACCATGTCACTTCACTTCTGAGTACAGGACTCCCTGGATTTTTTTCAGAGCAGTCAGAGCCTTAGCCAATTGGATTGTGTTCATTGCAACCCAACCTTGGGACTAAGTTACCACTTACTCACAGAGCTTAGAACATTCCAGAGACCTTGCAAGAGAAAGGGCCTCCGCTGTCTTCACTGCCAGCAACAAAATGTGTTTAAGCATCCTTGAGGACCACCTAGGGAGGTTTTTTTTAAATGTTTTTCATTCTTGGGCTCACATCTTAGTATTTCTTTAATTCCCCCAGGTTATTGTTGGAAGAAGGGTTGTGTGTGTGTGTCTTTAATCAATGAAAACAAACTCACAACAGTATCTAGTGATCTACGTCCCCAAAAGATCCTTGCCAGAAAATTGAAGATATTTGAAGATAGTAAAACTAGGGCAAAATATTTAGTTAAATATTTTTATTTACTAGTTGGTAGTCCACCTTTTAGATTTGGAAAGCTTGAAATTCTGACCATCCAAACACAAACTGAACTCGATATTACTAAAGTAGAGAATGAACATCTCTGTAGTTGAGGAAGTTGGCTACATGTTTCAAGTGCATATTTTTAAAATATTATGATACACTCTGGATCAAATTTAAGGATATTTCAGTGTTCTTTATATGATTCCTTCAAGAAACAGCTAAAATTACCACCACTGCCTTGTATGGATACCCACCTGGCCAGCCTGGTAAAACAAACAAAACTAGTCCATGACTGATGAAAACTGTCAATTCATACAATTATTATTTTTTTTACTGATTTTGGGAAACATCAGAAGAACACTGTATGCATGAACAAGCAAGCTAAAGAACTTAAAATCTTTTCCAGGGTCACCTGCCCTTATGCTTAAGGAGAAAGAGGTTTAAATTACAGGCTGTCTTATATCTATAGAGATGCATTTGTTAAGAGAGTTAGTAACCCATTTTCCACCTCTCTCAGTGAGGAAGATAAGAGAAAGGGTGAGGTTTATGGGTGTTTAAGAGGGAAAAGGAAGCTCATGGCTCCTCTATATTTTAAGTTAAAATATGTGACTGCGAGTCCCACTGTATTCAACCTCTCCCCTGGGATTAATTTATTTTAAATAAATCATAAATGAGTATCCGAGGAAAAGCTGTCGGTCTAACCATGAGAAAATGTCACCCTTGGTAAACAGCTGAACCTTGCTAATTGCATTGAGTCACTTACTGTAGAAAGATTCAGAGATTTTTCTATGTAGAGCCGTTTGATTAATTTCAGAGAGTAAAAGGAACTCAGCTTGTTGACATCCGATGTTACTGTTTGAAATCCAAAGGGCACATCTTTGACATTTTCAAAATGAAGGACCTGTGAAGAAAAAAAAAATCCCCATTACTCAGGAAGCGCTGCCTGCCCCCATGGCGGTGGACACAGGGCAATGATCAGCCTCCTGGGGACGGGGCCTGACCATCTGATGCAGAGACCATGGTGCTCTGTGGTTCCCAGAGAGCAAGGCTTCTCAACCGTAGCGCTGCTGGCAGTTCAGACGGGCTAATTCTAGGGGAGGGGTGCAGGGGGCAGTGCTGGGCATTCCAACCCCCTGGATGCCAGCAGCACGCCTTCTCCCACTTGTGGCAACAGACGTGTCCCCGGTCACCGGTGAGTGTCCCTGAGAGGGTGAGGGAGGGAAGGGGCGGACTGTCCCCAGCTGAGAAACACCGGCAGAAAGGTACTCGTCTCTTGGTTTAACTATAAGGAAAATTTGCCCTTTCTTCAGAATGATGCCTCTATGCTTTTTTCCAAACTTGGAAAAGGTGGAAGTAGGTTAAAATTTATCCCCAATTCAGAGACAAGAAGAGAGAAATTAATGCCAAGAGACAATCACTAGGCAGGTATCAGATTTCGGGATACAGGTGTCTCCGGAGTTCCTTCAGTGTCCTAACTAGTGCCAAATGAGCTGATGGCGTCATTTAAGGTAGGCAGCTCCATGCCGTCTATGGCCTACGGTTTAGTAGTCCTGCGTTTCATCCCAGCCTGTACCTAATAGAAATGTCTTGCCCAATTCTCAGAACTTCACTTTCTGCTCTGCAAAATGGACTAACAACACCTAGTTGTCTAAATTGCCATGAGGATTACAGCACTATCTGTAAAACACCTAAAATATCATATGGATTCAAAATGTTAATAATTATTCTTATAGTAATAAGCCACTTAAAACCAGGATGCTATTTTCAGGCAGGCTTAAAACCTTTTATTTTATTCCTAACTTTTTTGTTCCAACCAACAGCCCAGCATCGTCTCCACTCCACGGCGCCCGAAACAGGACGTGAGGATAACATCTCCCCTTCCTAACCCATAATAACCGAGCCCCAATGCCACACCTCGGGTGACATCACTTACAGGCACACTGCACCCATGAGACACACAGCCTCAGTCCTGCAGGGTCAGATTGGCTGGCCCACAGTGCCACATTACTGTCACACCTATTGACAGGCACACAGACCAGAAAGTTAAAGAGCCCAAGTAACCAGTGTAGGAGAACAATAGCATGCACAGAAAAGGCCCTTATCGTTACTGAGGAGCAGGTGCAGGACCAGAAGGGCTCTTTTCTGTCTCTTCTCTAATGGCAGGTGAGGAATGAGGAAAGGGAGATGGGGTAGGGATGGTGCAGCGGGAGAAAGATGGATGAAAAGATGAAGCTCCTCTCCCCATAAAGAAGGTTTCCTTTTCAAGTCCCACTCAATTTCAAGTGTAAATTCTCCATTGAAATAAGCATGGATATATTCTATCTATCCAGGAGGGATATAGAATAGGGTAGAATATACTATAGAGTAGAATACAGGGGAGCCTGCATCTTAATAGAAAGCATGATGCTATAAACAAATTCTGTGCATAAGACAGAGGGTGTAGATATACACTCTTCCCGGTTGGGGTATCTGCAGCGGAACATTAACAAACATCGTCTTGATTGACACTTACATTCTAACAGGTAAAAAGATGTCACACGACTTGTCAAAGGCCACTTGTTAGTGGAAATGCTTTTGATTGTCTAGTTAATCCCCGGGTTCTCCCCCACAACATAGTGCCTGTTCTAAATGTGAGCTGCAGGCCAGATAAACGAGCTTCCACATTTAAAAAGTAAATTGAGAGAGTGCTAGAAATGGCAAAATACTCAACCCTGAGCAAATCTGACCACAGAACCTCACTGCCTTTCCCCAGGTACCACCTGTGCATTTTTATTACTCTTTTCCACTCAAAGCAGAGGCAAGCTGTGGGCCTTACCTGTCCAATTTCATCTGCTGTGTCCCCTTTGGCACCGACTTGAGCAAGTGACAGAGAGGTGGACAGACAGATGGGAGAGAAGAGGACGTTGTCCGCCGGCTCCTTTTCACACAGCTGTTTGTACAGGTCAACTGCAAAGGCCGAATTTGCCAGTCGCAGGGCCTCCATTGTGGGCCTGGAACAAAGGACAAGAGAGAGGTTATTTCTAAAGCATCTTTCAAGTGTCCTCAACTGCATCCGGCCAACCCAGTAAGAATCGTAGTCGAAGTCACAGACTAGGGTAGAAGAGAGGCAGGAACTTCCTATAAATGCAAATCTAAAGCCAGCGGTGAAGAGGCTCCTCCACGTCCTGAGGTCTGAGTGTCCAGACGTG
The DNA here is from genome assembly GCF_023699985.2 of Odocoileus virginianus. Classification (NCBI taxonomy): domain Eukaryota; kingdom Metazoa; phylum Chordata; class Mammalia; order Artiodactyla; family Cervidae; genus Odocoileus; species Odocoileus virginianus. The sequence continues at coordinate 995,001 of NW_027224343.1, read as the reverse complement.
AGGTCCTCACTGTGGATAGCTCTGCCCCAAACCTCCAAATTCAGGCACACTTGGCTACAAAGGCCACTGTCAGGAGTGGGATTAGTTTAACTAATTAGATTAACTGTCAGAGGGGATGTCTCTTCTCTGCATGTAGTCAGGACAATCGTCAACACTGATGAAAATCAGTTGGTTATTTATCTATACTGTTTCAATTAGGATTTAGGTTAAACCATCAAAAACAGTCAAGTCACAGCAGTTCTGTGTGATTCCAGTTAAAGAGAGAGAGGGCAGCTCCAGCTAAAAATATGGAGCCCAGGGCTCAGTGGTAAAGAATCTGCCTGCAATGCAGGAGACCCAGGTTCAATCCCTGGGTTGGGAAGACCCCCTGGAGAAGGGCATGGCAACCCACTCCAGTGTTCTTGCCTGGAGAATCCCATGGACAGAGGAGCCTGGTGGGCTGCAGTCCCTGGGGTCCAAGAAGAGTCGGACACGACTGAGCGACTGAACAAGTCCAACACAAGGGAAACAGCAGCAGCAGGCCTCCTCCGGTCCTGCCTGAGAACCCCTGGCTCTGAAGCAGAGGCTCTCCAGGGGAGTCTGATCCCCTGGCGGCCCGAAGATCCTCTCAGCGGGTCCATGAGGTTGGAACTATTTTCAGAGTAGTGCTTAGACAGCATCTTCCTTTCACTCTTACTCTCTCACAATACACAGTGGAGTTTTCCAGAGACTATGGTGGCAGTGGTGGTTTAGTCACTCAGTCGTCTATGAGGCCAAATGTTAAAGAGATTTGCAGAAATGAAAAATGATGTTACTCTTCTCTTTGTATTATTACACTTTAGAAAACAGTTATTTTTCATAAAAGTATGTTACCCATGTTACTATGTAATGCTTACAATATTGTTATTTTTAATGAGCTAATAAAATATTTCAAAAACTTTTCAGCTTTAATTTCTAACTTAATACCAATAGATACAACCAACATAAAAAAAAAACTCTTTGGGATTCTCAGTTATTTTTAAGAATGTAAAGAGGTCTGGAGGTTAAAAGTTTGACGACTGCTCTGCTAATGAAAGATCCACCTATCTGTCTAGTCCTGGGGCAGCAGATGTTGACTGATGAAGCCTGCAGGCTCCTGGGTAAATCCAGCAGTCAGGGCACAGTCCTTTCTAGAAGCAAAGCTGAGCTGCATAAACCCCTCAGCCCTGCCCGACCCCAGGATAGCACGTAAGGGGCGTCATCGCCCTTAGATGACCATCCCACGGATCAGGGCTGGAAGCATCCCCCCAAGGCACTCAAGCAGTGCGCAGCCGTGTGTTCAGACAGCAGGAGCGAACGTGACGCACAAGGTCCTCAGGCAGGAAGTGCTCCCCGGCCTCGGACGAAGCGTCACCACTCAACACAGAGAGCTCTGTCGGTCAGGAGCCAAGGATGCCTTAGGAGTCAAACGCACGAGCAGGATCTCAACTTTGCACCTTACCCCTGAACAGAAATTCAAAATGCCAAGACAAGAGACTAAGATCAAGGAACGTGCCCCTGGTCTTCAAACAGTTCTTCAGAATTCTCCCTTTTATGAGACATGTGGCTTATGTGTAGGGCAGACTTTAAAAGATCAGAATAAATCTCAGTCACAAGTTTATTAGCAAAAAAAAAAATAAATAAATAACTTTTCTGTTGCCCCATTCAAGCTCACTGATCTTCTCCAGTGACTGCTTTCTCCCATGCCCAATAAGTACAGCCAAGTGACCCCAGCGTTTCCATTATGAACCTGTGATCCAGTGAGTAAGATTCCAAGCTCCCAATGCAGGGGGCCCAGGTTTGATCTCTGGTCAGGGAACTAGATCCCACATGTTGCAAGTAAAACCAACCACAGCCAAATAAATAAAAATAGACATTAAAAACATTTTTTTTAAAAAAAAAGGTAACCTGAAGTCAGACCAGGGATCTTACATTTCTTGAAGGCCTAGTACCTTTCTCTCTCTCCTCTGGGGAGGGCAGGGGCTGTGACAGGAGAGTGAACTCTCAGGGGAAGGAGACCCCCATGAGGAGAGCAGCAGGCAGTGAGACACACGGAAGCACACGTCCCTCTCAGGGAGACTCAAAGGTCTGGGGAACCCCCAACAAACTTTCAGGACAAGAAGTCTGGCTTTCTCCAGCAGTGACTTTAACAATAACACTGCACGTATCTATGAGCAAAATTCAACAGGAGCTATTTATCTACCAAATAGAAAAGGCTAAATGAGCTATTTCTTCACCCAGTAGAGAAACCTAAACCCAAATGCCTGCAAACTTCTCAAAGTTTCAACAGCTGAAGCCCTAACCACACTAATAACAATATAAAAACACAACAACTACTTGTGTTTGTTGTTTTAACAAACACAAGTAGTTCTTCCAGACATGTATTTCCAACCAGCTAAGAGGAGAAATTGGAATAATTTTGCATCATTTATAACAAACTTTAAAGCTTGACGTCTTTTGTGTGTTTTAAGCCTTGGAGTAATCTGCTGAGGAAGTTTGACTGCAAACATCTAAATGTGGATTCCACAAATGGATCAAAGGGTGAGTATGGAAGCCTCTTTCATTCATTAACCACAACATTCTGAGATCTGTCTCACCTGAATGGCTCTGTGTGAATACAAGACCATGGTGGCTTTAAGCACAGTTAGTTACACAAATAGTTAACACTGTGCTGCAATCCAAGCTCAGATTCAGTCCCTGCTGGAGAATGGAAATCAGGACACGCACAGCATCTAAGTTGGCCATAGAGACAAGGAATCAGTCAAATGTTGCCTGGTAAATCTGATCAGTTGCTTGGTAATTAGCTCCAAGTGACCTAAGCTTTCTGGTCTGAGATAGTTCAAGGGAAGAATTTGGCCACAGACAATTGCTACCTCCTTGTGCTACAAGTTGAAGCATTTCAACAAATCATGGCAACTTTAGCAAAGCATGCACAAGAAAATGAGTCAGGTTCCTAAGCAGACCATTTTGCATGAGGAAATGCTATAAAAATTAGAACTGCCATATGTCCCAGCAACCACATTACTGGGCATATACCCTGAGAAAACCATAATTCAAAAACAGATATGTACTCCAATGTCCGTTGCAGCACTATTTGTTAATACAATAGCCAGGACATGGAAGCAACCTAAGTGTCCATCAACAGATGAATGGATAAAGAAGATGTGGTACATATATACAATGGAATATTACTCAGCCATAAAAAGGAACAAAACTGGGTCATTTGTAGAGATGTGGATGGACCTAGAGTCTGTCATACAGAGTGAAGTAAGTCAGAAAGAGAAAAACAAATATCATATATTAACACATGTGTGTGAAATCATGTATGATGAAATCTAGATTCATTTGGTACAAATGAATCTAGTTCCAGGTGGAAATAGAGATGCAGACAGAGAGAACAAATGTGTGGACACGGTGCAGGGTGTTGGGAGCAGGCAGGATGAGCTGGGAGATTAAGTTTGACATAAACACACTACCATGGATAAAATAGATAGTGTGAGAACCTGCTGAATCATGCTGGGAGCTCAGCCTGGGGCTCTGTGGGATCCAGAGGGCTGGGATGGGGGGAGAGGGATGGGAGGGAAGCCCAAGAGGGAGGCGATATATGTATCCATATAGCAGATTCCCGTCATTGCACAGCAGAAATTTACATAACTTTGTAAAGCAATTATACTCCAGTTTAAAAAAAAAATTAAGGATACAAGAATCGAGATTAGCAATTCCTATATGGTAAATTTACATATCAAATGACCTGGTCAGAGTGCTAAAGTCTCTGCAGAGTCTTCATTTTGTTATTCCATTATTACAGAGATGTCTTTCATTTTCATGAAAACCTAATGATTTGAACAAGTAAGGAGGATTACATTTACAGCTTCAACATGGAAGACACTACATCCTTTAGTCACTCTAAAGTTTAAAAGACATTTTTATTTTAATCAGAGAAATGTGAGAGAAGTTATAGTAGTAATACAAACACAATAAAAAAAAGTTCTAAGAATTTCATTGTAAAGTTGCAGTTTTGTTTTTATTATTTGCAATACGTCCTAAAGTCATAAACCTTTAAAGGCAGACAAGATCCTGGCCCCACCTCTTCATTTTAAAGGTGAGGGAAGGGAGGGACACAGAGATAAAGCGATTCTCCCAGGCCACCCACGCGGGGAGTGAGAGTGGTCAAACCAGACCCAGCACTTACGTCTTCTCTGCTCCTGGTTCCTAACCACACCTATCACCTTCCTTCTCAGTAATTGTCTTTGCTGACATTTGCTCGCTCAGGAGCCTTTAGAGTTCCAAAAACCCTCCATGTCTTGGATTACCCCTTTAGAGACATCAAGATACCTTACATGTTTTCTTTTCTTTTTTTTTAACTTACATGATTTCTTTCTTTTCAATCAAAACAAAACTTTTCCCCCTGATTTTCCTACTGGAAGAAACTCTTGTTCTCTACCATTAGTGTTGCAAACTATCAATATTACACTGCTTTCATTTAATAAGTATCAACTGAGCACCTAACAGTGTGTGTCGGCACCACGCTAGACATGAACAAATCAGGTTTCCGCCTCCAAAGAGCTGACACCTAACGGCATGATATGTCTGTAGGCGCGATGGGTGTTTTGACGGGGGCACAAGTTATCCTGCAGCTCTTAGGCGAGACAGTGCACTCCTAGTAGAAATCTCAGCGAGGGCTCCTCAGAGACAGTGACACCTGATAAGGCACACTAAAGGGGGGCCCTAAAGAACAGAGAGGGGTGAGCCATGCACCAGGCGGACGAGCGAGAACTGAGCGTTCAGAGACAGCAATGAATGGAGAGGCATGTGGTGGGTGTGAGGACAGGCAGGGAACTCGCTTCTCCAGACTCACAGCTGCTCATCGGCCCCTGCACTACTTCTAACACTTCTAATGCATCCAAGCCAGTATTCCCCCAGACTTTTCATCTGTAGACCATCTGGATGAGATAACGGTCCTTTGGTGAAGACAGTCCTTAGGCAACGCCTTAAGAAATTTTGCCTATTGCAACAACTATAATGGAAGGTCTAGAAACACAGTATCAGGACTTCCCTGGTGGTCCAGTGGTTAAGACTCGGAGCTCCCAATGCAGGGGCAAAGGTTCAATCCCTGGGCAGGGAACTAAGATCCCACATGCCGCACAGTGTGGCTAAAAAATACATAAAAAATAAAAACACGGTCTCTGCTGTTTGCTTTCCAACCTCACAAGGAAAAAAGTCAGAGCCAGATTAAGAAAACAGGAGATCTCACAGCTTCTTCCATGTGAAAGAATAGCGTGAGTCTGAATGAAATGAGTAAGTAACCTGAAAAGAACTTTGTTAGCAGGAAAGAACGTGACTCTCAGTGGTAAGGTTAATACTTGATTTCCGATGGAGAGGAGCCTCTGCTTCTCGCAGATATCCTGAACCATCACATTTGCTCCCACCTGTTTAGAAGCCCGATCTTTACCGCAGAGCCATCTGTCTGCTGCCTAACCATAAACTAGGGCCAGACTCGCCACATCAGGATGACCAAGACTGCCGAGACTCCACACCCTCAAACAGAACCCGCAAACCAGAGGGACTGAAGTGGCAGAACTCAGGTGCTAGGAAGCAAAAGTATAAACTTGCCAACTCATATGGAGAATCCTTTCTTCAGACAAGCTTCCATCTCTACGCCCATCCAGGAACCTATTAAACACTTACATATACTGGTGGAACTAAGGTTTGGATGCACCCAGTTTTATTCAAATCCTCTTCTTCAGTGATGTAGGGGTGACAGAGCTGTTAAGAAAATTCCTGGTTGGACTTTGCTGGCGGTCCAGTGGTTAAGACTCTGCACTTCCAATACAGGGCCCATGGGTTCAATCCCTGCTCTGAAAACGAAAATCCCACATGCCGAAGGGCGTAGCCAAAAGAATGAAAAGAAAATTCATGGTGACCTGAAAAAGACCACGATCTACGAGTCTGACGGCTTGGATTCCACTTCATCCTGCCCTGTATCAGCTGAGGGACTCCAAGACAGGGGACAGGGACCTGAAGGATGTGTCAGACCCCCTAGGTATGCTCATCTGAGCCTGGCCTGATTAGGAGCCTACAGAAGAGCCTGGCCTGTTAACCGCGCTTCAGTGTGACAGGCTTAAAGAAAGCCATCAACACAGCAGCTTCCCTGAGGAAGAAGCTATGAGCCAACCTGTTCGAAAAGTTGCCCAAGAACACACGCTGGAAATATGTGATTCGCTGCAAGTATCTTGAAACCCAGACGGGGAGAGACTACTTCCAGGCCGGAAGAACGCAGGTGCAAATAAACGGACAGAAACTGGATGCTTTAAAAGGCGCAGAAGAGCGATTCCGAAGTCTGACCCTCAGGGCTCAGCGCCAGCCAGGAAGGCAGCCAGACGCTCCCGTGCGTCTCCGCTTCCTCAGGTTAGGGCCCCACACCCTCTCTGGAACCAGCGCCGCAAAACATTCTGAGCTCCAAAGCAGGGCTGAAAACGTCCTCAGAAATAATTCTCCCCCGCAAATCACTCTTTCCCGCCCGCTCCCCTCCCCATATACACCACAACCTCCCGGCTGTGCCGTTTCGGCATATTCTGACCTTGTACATGGCACGCCTGGCTCCCAAAGGACCGGGCGCGGCAAACGCTGCCCTTGCACGGGTGATGGCCACGCGCAGCCGACAGCCCGCCGGCGGAAAGACGCGGTTCTGCCCACTCTGCACCATCGCACATCATCTCAAAGAGCTTTTCTTTTAGTACTTGTCCAAAACAGGGACACCACCAAGCCCTGCTACCTGCGCTTTGCTTACCTGAAGTTACAGCGGTCCAGGGAAACGCACGGTCGGGAAAAGGAAAACCAGGTGCAGACAGACCTGGACGAGCGAGCAGCTCACGGGGCAGGAGCGGTTCACCTGAACTCGCCCGCGACCACGCCCACCGGGGTCCGCCACGCCCACTGGGGCCCGCCCATCGGAGCCCCGAAGAGCCCGGGGCCACGCCCACAGGCCCGCCCCGCCCATCGGGCTCCGTCCCTCCCACTTCTGCGCCTGCTCTTCTGGCTCCCGCCTCTTGGCAGCTTGTCCAGGATTGAAAAGAATGATTCAGACTGAAGTTGCTGTTGTCTGCACAGCTTCTGAAGGCCTCCAGCGTGCTCAGGCAGGACGGGACTGACGGTGGATCCTACCTGAGGCTGAAAACATGCACGCACATAGAAGGGCAACCCTAGCGGGCCACGCGGGGCCGGAAGGTGACGTATTACATAAAATAGAAGGAATATGTGATGGTCGTGATAATTCATACTCTTCAAATATGGTGGTGCCACAGAAAGCACCCTCACCTGCATAGCTCATTCTGCTAGATGCCAGAAAAGAGAAAAGTGATCACACACAAAAAAGAATCTATGAATACATTCTACTCAGCAAAATATGTAATGCCAGATTGACGGGAGAAATTGTTGACTGGCCTCCCAATGAAATATGGCGATTAGGATTACCCAGCTTTGCTCGAAAATCTCTGTGTTTTCCAGAGTTTTCTTGCTTTCCAGCAGCTCCTTCTTTTGCTGGGAGCTTGACTTCCCTGGTGGCTCAGACGGTAAAGCATCTGCCTACAATGCGGGAGACCCAGGTTCGATCCCTGGGTCGGGAAGATTCCCCTGGAGAAGGAAATGGCAACCCACTCCAGTATTCTTGCCTGGAAAATCCCATGGACTGAGGATCCTGGTAGGCTACAGTCCATGGGGTCGCAAAGAGTCGGACATGACTGAGCGACTTCACTCACTCACTCACTCCCTTCCTAACTGAATCTGTTCTCAGGAAAGGACCTCAATCTGAGCCAATTTCTTATCTGCTGTGCTCATTTGATGTTTTCTCTTGTTCATTTACCACATTGTCTCATAATCATCTATTTCATTGTACGATCTCCTCTATCTCACTATGAGAATCTTGAAGTAAGGACCAAGCCTCATTCATTTTTGTAATGCCAACACTTGGTATGGTCTTGATAGATGTACAGTCAACTAATGCTTGTTGGCTATATGAATGAGAGTGACTAAGAGTGACTCATAGCTTCCCTTCTCCCCATGCCCTGGGTGTTTTATTATGAACCAGGTCAAAGTCATAAACTAAATGAGTTGAACTCTGAAAGTAGAATTTCAGGCATCAGGGGAACTAGTAGAGGCAAGAAGGTCATAAGAGTGATATTGGCCAGTTACCCCTGGAAAATGACACCATTCAGCTGCAGTGGGGAAATGTGGCTTTAAGAGTCAAATCATAAATTTGGAAAATGACTCTACCTTACCATTCATTGTCTGAGAAATCCTAGGCAAAGTGCTTAATCTCGTTAGCCTCAGTTTCCTCATCTGTAAAATGAGACACACAGGTACATGAAAAGACAGTATGTAAGAAGTATCTGGCACATAGCATATGGTGGTGATCAGCACTTTGCCTATTTATTAGGCAGGCACAGTCTCAGGGAATAATCATAATGACAAAAAGGCTGGTGCAGGATATTCACATTTAGGTTACTATGGTAATTTACCAAACACCTGCAGCCTGCTTGCTCTGTTGTTGTGTAGTTGCTTCAGTCATGTCCAACTCTTTGTGACCCCATGAACTGTAGCCCACCAGGCTCCTCTGTCCATGGGATTCTCCAGGCAAGAATACTGGAGTGAGTTGCCATTCCCTTCTCCAGGGGATCTTCCCAACCCAGGGACCAAACCCATGTCTCCTGCATTGGCAGGCATTGTTCGTTGTCACTGAACCACCAGGGAAACGCCCCTGCTTGCTACTGTGACCCAAAGGTTTCAAGAGGCTTGCATTTAAATCAGAAATCTTTGCCCACTCTCTCTAAGTCTAAATTATCTCTACAATACTCCTGTTCGGGGCTTGTCTAACCTTGGCAGAAACACTTCCAGAGACAGGAATTCAGCAATACCTCAGTTCAGTTCAGTTCAGTCGCTCAGTCGTGTCCGACCCTTTGTGACCCCATGAATCACAGCACGCCAGGCCTCCCTGTCCATCACCAACTCCTGGAGTTTACTCAAATTCATGTCCATCGAGTCGGTGATGCCATCCAGCCATCTCATCCTCTGTCATCCCCTTCTCCTCCTGCCCCCAATCCCTCCCAGCATCAGGGTCTTTTCCAATGAGTCAACTCTTCATATGAGGTGGCCAAAGTATTGGAGTTTCAGCTTCAGCATCAGTCCTTCCAATGAACTGATCTCCTTTCAAAGGACTGATCTCCTTTAGGATGGACTGGTTGGATCTTGTCCAAGGGACTCTCAGTAATACCTAGGGAAGCCCAAATATAACTCTTAATTCTTGGAAATAAATGTTTCTTTAAAAATATTTAGTGGGAAATTATATACCCATTTGTGGGGGAAAGTGTTTGTTTTATAACTCCAAAAAGAATCTATAATTTTCTTTTTTCTGGCCATAGCATACAGCATGTGGAACTTCCCCTACCAGGAATCAAACCTGTGCCCCCTGCAGTGGAAGAAGAGTCTTAACCACTGGACCACCAGGGACATCCCAATAATCTATAACTCCCAATAACTTTCTTTACTCTCTTTGATTTGCCACAGAAACCTTGTTGTTGACTTTGTATTTAAAAGAATAGATGTTAGTGGAGGGTGGAGAGAAGAAATATAGCTTAAAGAAATACAGCATCCATTCATTGTACAATTTTATCGAGCAATAGTTACCTCTAGCTCAACAAAAATAGTCATCAGCTCAAGTATTTAATAACCTAGGAGACTGTTTTGTTGGTGCTTTTTCTTACCTGTAGGTTGAATCATTGCAAATATTATGCATTGATTACTCAGCATTCTGACTGGGGAAAGCCTGCCACACCCAGCCGCTGCCAGGAACAGCTCAAAGGAGCTTTGTTAGAGCATGCTTAGAATCTCTTTCTCCGTCTCTCGCTTCTCTTCCAAGAAGATGAATTTCAGCCACAAATTCTTGAACACTCTCCCCAAATACCTACAAATCATCAAGTGTTTTTGTTTCCCACCGATCAGTGTGATTTTCACCAATGCCTATGACAGCTCCCATGTACAATAGAGGAATAACTTGAACCTTACATGCTTCCAAAAACAAAGAAATCTCACAAAAGTCTTCCCTAGCCACTGAGGACTGTTATCACCTTTTCGCATATGGAGAAAGTGAGTCAAGGAAGATAAGGCAACTCTACCTTAGAGTTTATGACTGGAACAGAAAAAACGTTTCCAAAACGCAAGATATACAATCCTTAACCCTATGTCCATTTCAAGAATTGAATAGCTTAATACGGCTTCATGCTCTTTGTCTTATCATCTTCTAGTGTTTGAGAAACCTAAAATTCCATCTAGGAGAAATTTTATATGAAATGATAACCTGTTTTGGAAAATAATTTACATGAACTAATTCATAGAAATTTGAGTGAAATTCTCCTAAAAGGCAAACATAAGGGAGGGGGAAAAAAAGCTAAGTGAAAAAAGATCACGACTCCGGAGATAAATCACAGATAACCAGGTGGCATAAGTGGCAGATTTGCCTTTGAAATCCTTAATATTACGTCGGAAGGCATAATCCAAGCAGAAAATTCAATATCAAAGCACCTAGATTTGGTTGATGGATCCAAGAAAAAAGAGGAGACAGTGTGGGAAAAAATCCACCTTGGAGTTGATTCTGAGCCACACTCCACTGCTCACTGGATATTAATCACTGGCAAAAAATTTACCTTCCCTGGACCTCAGAATCCTTTGCAGTAAAGAGGAGAAAGGGGTTGAACCATTGTCGTTATGTTCGTTTTGGATATAAAGGTCAGAGTGAAAGCCTACCTTTACCTAACTGAAAAGAGGGCAATTACTCTTAAAAATGGGTAGTATGGAATACGTTTGGATGTGACATAAAAGTGAAATAAAAATTAATCATATTAGTTCATTAGTGACTGGATTCGAATTCTTTAGGTAACAGAGCTATGTGATCTGTTGACTTCACATTCAGTAGTTCAAATATCTGTGTATATAAAAGTTTACATTTTCTTTTCTTATATAATTCTTATAGGACAAAAGAAGCAAATATAAGAATCAAAGCAAATCAGGAATGCAACTTTTCCAAGATATCTAGTAAAAACTAGAATATCAACACAACTGATAAGAGTGTAAATTGGCCAACTCTTCTGGGAAATAATTTAGCAATATGTTACTTTTTAAATATTCATCTCATTCAACCCAGTAATATAGCTTTTACAAATCTTTCTTAAGGAAATAATTACAGATAAGCTCAGTGATTAGTATACAGAAATGTCTATGGTAGTATTATTTATAACAGAAAAACTAGATATTACCTGAATGTCCCTCAATAAGGGAATAACAAATTTTTTCTAAGAGTAATACAAGATTAAGTTACCTTGCTGTTGTTGTTTAGTCACTAAGTCGTGTCTGACTCTTTGCGACCCCATGGACTGCAGCCCACCAGTTTCCTCCATCTGTGCAATTTACCAGGCTAGAATACTGGAGTGGGTTGCCATTTCCCTCTCCAGGGGAGCTTCCCCACCCAGAGATCAAACCTGAATCTCCTGCTTATCAGGCAGAGTCTTTACTACTATGCCACCAAGGAAGCCCTTAAGTTGTCTAAGAGTAGGTAAAAAATATATATATGCATTTATATATTTGGAAACTTTTGTTTATGCTGTAATGCACTTAAGGTTATATGATTTGTATTAAGAGATTACGTGAGTGTGTATATGTGTGTTCTTAGAAGACAAAGAAAAAGCATAAAATAATTTTAGCAATAGTTTAATGAAATTAAAGAGGATTTTTCTTTTCTTTTATCTTCCAAATTTCCTAGTCATTATAAATCATTTCTTATGATTAAAGAGTTATGTTTCTTGACAAGTTACTTTCCAAAAACTGTCACAACAGGGCCTTTGCTTAAAAAAATCTCCCATCAATCACCACTCTGTTGTAGAAACAGATAGTGTCTATTTTAGTTAATAAAGGGACAAGAGTCTTTTTAAAAAAGAAGAAGCTGTGCTTCCTAAGAAGTTGGAAATTCCGGAGTTTCCCTTGATGACACCTAGGACCGCTCAGGGGCCCAGCAGAATCGGAGGTCACATCACAGACCAGCAGGCTGCCCTGAGCCCTTGAGATGAGCTCGGCCAGGCAGGGCAGGCGCCCGAGGAGCTGTGGCACTGGGGCTCGTCCCACGGGACCTCCGCCCCGGGAGGCAGCACAGGTGGGGACACGCCTGAGCCTCTGTCTCCTCCTTCTCCCTCCTCCCAGGCAGCACCGCCCGCGCTGACTCAGCGGCCTCGCTGCCTGATGCAACAGAGCCTTCAAGGAGAAGGGGTGCTCCGAAGGAAGTCTGGCCGTGCCCAAGTCCTAATCTCTTGTCTCCACTTGGCAAAAACTAAGCCCACAGTGTTATATATGCACAGTGCTAAAAGCGACTGGAGGCTTCCCTGGGAGCCCAGTGGCGGAGACTCCAGGCTCCCCAGCCAGGGGCCCCAGTTAGGTCTATGGACTAAGGTACTAAGATCCCTTCGTGCTGCGCTGCCAAAACATTAAAAACAAAAGAAGAAAGGGAAAAAAATGTGGTGTAAGGACTTCCCTTATATTTTGATGCTTTGCAGTTCATAGGCTTTTATTGCATATCCAGCCTTTTCCCCACAGAAATTTCATGTATATTATCTCTCTCAAAGTCAATCATGAACTATGATTCCAATTTTACAAGCGAAGAAAGTGATATTAGAAATTTAAGTAAATGCTGATTAGAAATGCTCACACCCAGACAGAGTCCAGAATGTGAGCCTGTTCAAATACTAAGCCACCCTCCACTACTAAAAACAAGCTTTTTTTTAAAATAAATACAGTCAAGAATGGGGGAGGGGGAATGAATGAAACGAAATACCTTATACATTTATTATCAGCTTTCTTTTCAAAGGAGATTTTGAAGGGGAGCCCCAAAGATTCGCCGCAGGCTGAACCACCCTCCTGACTCACGTGGGTATTAACGCCATCAAGCCCAGTCCCGCCCCTCTCCGCTCAGCCAGGCACTGGCGGAGGGAGGGTCACGGCTGCCAGCTGTGACGGTGGCCCTCATTGCAGGTTTGCGCACACCCAGAAACTGAACTATGCTGTCAGCTACACCACTTGCTAGTGCTCCGAAGATGCTGCATTCACCCTCCTTGTGGAACATAATGCATCCTTACTAGGAGTTTTACCTCTGCTCTTTTCAAGCTGTTAGTATTCCGGGATTGGATGCGCATCCTAGCGTTTACCTGTTACCAGTCGCGACGGCACAGGAAGAGAAGGCGGAGCCTGAGGAAAATGGAGCGAGCCTTTGAGTAGATTTGCAGTAGAAGAAAGTTGTATGAATGGCAAGATCCGTCCTCATTACCTGCCCAAAGCATGGCTTTCAGAGATGAGGAGCCATAACAAGGCTAGCTTTCAGTTAGGAAATAGAACAGCTAAAAAGATATGCAGTTCCTTTTACAAAAAAAAAAATCAGTAAATTCCCCAGGAAAAAGTACTGGAGTGAGTAGCCATTCCCTTCTCAGGGGATCTTCCCAACTCAGGGATCGAACCCAGGTCTCCTGCATTGCAGGCGGATTCTTTACCACCTGAGGCACCAAGGAAGCCTATTGGCGTATGAGTTGAGAATTAAATAGAAGAAATACGGGGTGTGAATTAAACTGAGATTTCGTACCCGATAAATGAAATCTGTAGCATCTGTTTCCGGAATTAAAAGTCGGGCCTTCCCTGGTGGCCCGGTGGTTAAGAATCTGCCTTCCAATTCAAGGGGTGCAGGTTCGAAGACTGGTTGGGGACCTAAGATCCCACACGCCTCACGGCCAAAAAACAAAACACAAAAGAGAAGCAATATTGTAACAAAGTCAATAAAGGCTTCTAAAAAAAAAACGAAAGTCCACAGTCCACAGCCGGTATTAGTGGTTCTTTTCAAGGAGGAGCTAAATTACCAAGTCATCATAAAGCTCATTAGATGGGTTTTAGCTTAGAAGATTAGTAAGACACGTCTAACGTCAGAAAGAAGCTTCTGGGTTTCTTCCTTTGAAAAACATCTTACGTTTTTTTTTCCACGCTCTTCCACCATAGACAGCAGGTGTTTGCCCTAATGAGGCTGTCTTACCCAAGGTCTAAGCAATTATACAGTCTGTTGAGACAATTAATCTGGGTGGAGAACACAAATTTTGTGTGTTCCAGCTCTAAAGCGTGGGGATTATTATTTTAACTTCAACATCTCTACCGTGAAAAATCTAAGCACCAACCCCCGCATAAAGAAGACTATTCTGGAGGACTAAATTACATCATCTCTTGTTTGATGGAGTCTCACAATTACATGTGATCTGTCAGCATGAATAGAGCATATTCAAGTCTAATGAAAATACTGTCTTTGCTTTTATAAGAAGCAATCGCATACACTAAATACTTCTAAGAGGGGGAGAAAGAGGCTCCCTAGGTGGTTCAGTGGTAAAGAATCTGCCTGCAATGCAGAAGACTCTGGTTCGACCCCTGGGTTGGGAAGATCCCTTGGAGGAGGGAATGGCAACCCACTCCAGTATTCCTGCCTGGAAAACTCCATGGACAGAGGAGCCTGGCGGGCTAAAATCCCGGGTGTCACGAAAAGTGAGCGCGACTGAGAAGCCGAGCACAGATTCCAAGCGCCGGGCGTGTGTCACTGAGGAAGGAGAACCCAGTGGGAGCTTCTTGTTCTCGTCATGCTATAGGGCTGTCCATAGGAGCGAACTGTGGCACATTATTTGTTCTCAGTCATCTGACAAATGTTTGCTCATCACCTACTATTCATCAGACGTCAAAATATCAAATGTTTCATTGATAGTCCCCATGGCCCAGACAGTTTTCACTTCTCTACACATTGCACAACTTATGGTGTCAGAACTGAGTCAGTAGTCTCAGCTCCCCTTTCCCATGGCTCTCCATGTATCTCTCTTCCTTGGCATAAAATTTTAAATTAAACCATACACAAATTACATTCACATCTTTCATGGTGATGCCATCTTAGCTGGGAGCAAATTGCTCTTATCGCTTCTTTAAGTTTTCATTTTCTTATCTCCCCTCCTTCTTGGGGAGGTGGAAGAAATAATTAGTGCTGAAATGCTTTGAAGATGAAAATCACAACGTTATTCTTTCTGCTTGTTGTCTGGCAGAAGATGCTGAATTTTCCATTTGCATTGGCATGTTTGTAGGAAAACCAAAGATGAGACTGTACTTAAAATCTGTATGGTTAACTCTCAACAAGTGAACAAATATATTCTATAGTTGCATTCTTCTGCTGTCTAAAAGAATACACTGTCCTAAGCAACTGTTTTGAAAACAGATGAAAGGAGAAGGAACTCAACATTTATTTTTGCTTTTTCTATGCAAATCTCAGATAACCAAGTAGTTGGTTGTTTTCTCTTTATAGACATATTCCAGCTAATGAATAAAGAAATTATAAGATTAGAACACCATTTTATAGCCTCTAATAAACGAATCTAGGCTATGAGCATCTGTGATTGATTCCATCATGAAAGAGATTTAATCAGGCAGTGTGTATTTCTGGATGGAAGTTTACAGCATTACCTTGAAGTAGTCTAACCAAAACAAGTAGAACTTGAATATGATCAAGCATCTAAATTAGCTACAAATTTCAGAAAATATAAGAAATAAAGGATATAGATTCAATGCAATCCTTATCAAGCTACCAACAGTATTTTTCAGAGAACTAGAACAAATAATTTCACAATTTGTATGGAAATACAAAAAACCTCGAATAGCCAAAGCAATCTTGAGAAAGAAGAATGAAACTGGAGGAATCAACCTGCCTGACTTCAGACTATACTACAAAGCCACAGTCATCAAGACAGTATGGTACTGGCACAAAGACAGAAATATAGATCAATGGAACAGAATAGAAAGCCCAGAGATAAATCCACGCACCTATGGACACCTTATCTTTGACAAAGGAGGCAAGAATATATGATGGAGAAAAGACAATCTCTTTAACAAGTGGTGCTGGGAAAACTGGTCAACCACTTGTAAAAGAATGAAACTAGAACACTTTCTAACACCATACACAAAAATAAACTCAAAATGGATTAAAGATCTAAACGTAAGACCAGAAACTATTAAACTCCTAGAGGAAAACATAGGCAAAACACTCTCTGACATAAACCACAGCAGGATCCTCTATGACCCACCTCCCAGAATATTGGAAATAAAAGCAAAAATAAACAAATGGGACCTAATTAAAATTAAAAGCTTCTGCACAACAAAGGAAACTATAAGCAAGGTGAAAAGACAGCCTTCAGAATGGGAGAAAATAATAGCAAACGAAGCAATGGACAAAGAATTAATCTCAAAAATATACAAGCAACTCCTGCAGCTCAATTCCAGAAAAATAAAAGACCCAATCAAAAAATAGGCCAAAGAACTAAACATACATTTCTCCAAAGAAGACATACAGATGGCTAACAAACACTTGAAAAGATGCTCAACATCACTCATTATCAGAGAAATGCAAATCAAAACCACAATGAGGTACCATTACACACCAGTCAGAATGGCTGCTATCCAAAAGTCTACAAGCAATAAATGCTGGAGAGGGTGTGGAGAAAAGGGAACCCTCTTACACTGTTGGTGGGAATGCAAATTAGTACAGCCACTATGGAAAACAGTGTGAAGATTTCTTAAAAAACTGGAAATAGAACTGCCATATGACCCAGCAATCTCACTTCTGGGCATACACACTGAGGAAACCAGATCTGAAAGAGACACGTGTACCCCAATGTTCATCACAGCACTGTTTATAATGCCAGGACATGGAAGCAACCTAGATGCCCATCAGCAGACGAATGGATGAGGAAGTTGTGGTACATATACACCATGGAATATTACTCAGCCATTAAAAAGAATTCATTTGAATCAGTTCTAATGAGATGGATGAAACTGGAGCCCATTATACAGAGCGAAGTAAGCCAGAAAGATAAAGACCGTTACAGTATACTAACACATATATATGGAATTTAGAAAGATGTTAATGATAACCCTATATGCAAAACAGAAAAAGAGACTCAGATGTATAGAACAGACTTTTGGACTCTGGGAGAAGGCAAGGGTGGGATGTTTCAAGAGAACAGCATTGAAACATGTATATTATCTAGGGTGAAACAGATCACCAGCCCAGGTTGGGTGCATGAGACAAGTGCTCGGGCCTGGTACACTGGGAAGACCCAGAGGGATCGGGTGGAGAGGGAGGTGGGAGGGGGGACCTGGATGGGGAATACATGTAAATCCATGGCTAATTCATTTCAATGTATGACAAAAACCACTGCAATGATGTAAAGTAATTAGCCTCCAACTAATAAAAATAAATGGAAAAATAAAATAAAATAAAATAAAATAAAACTGCAAAAAAAAAAAACAAACTGGAAATAGAACTGCCATACAACCCAGCAATCCCACTCCTGGGCATACACACCGAGGAAACCAGATCTGAAAAAGACACATGTACCCCAATGTTCATCACAGCACTGTTTATAATAGCCAGGACATGGAAGCAACCTAGATGTCCATCAGCAGGTGAATGGATAAGAAAGCTGTGGTACATATGCACAATGGAATATTACTCAGCCATTAAAAAGAATACATTTGAATCAGTTCTAATGAGGTGAATGAAACTGGAGCCCATTATACAGAGTGAAGTAAGCCAGAAAGAAAAACACCAATACAGTATACTAACGCATATATGTGGAATTTAGAAAGATGGTAACGATAACCCTATATGCGAGACAGCAAAAGAGACACAGATGTATTGAACAGTCTTTTGGACTCTGTGGGAGAGGGCGAGGGTGGGATGATATGGGAGAATGGCATTGAAACATGTAAATTATCATATGTGAAATGAATTGCCAGTCCAGGTTCGATGCATGATACAGGGTGCTCGGGGCTGGTGCACTGGGATGACCCAGAGGGATGGGATGGGGAGGGAGGTGGGAGGGGGGTTCAGGATGGGGAACACATGTACACCCATGGCAGATTCAAGTCAATGTATGGCAAAACCAATACAATGTTGTAAAGTAAAATTAATTAATTAATTTTTTAAGAAAAGAAATAAAGGAGAATTTCGGACCCTAGAGATTCCACCAGCAAAATCCAGACTGTAAGAAATTCTACAAGCATTTCAACAATTAAAATGCAAGGACAAAAAGAGTTCAAAGGGGAACATGTAATTTGAAGAAATTTGTGAGGTATCAAATAATCACAATTATCTGAAACATGCTTCACACACATTGTATATAATGAAAATAATGAGAAAATTGAGATTTGAAGACTCGCCAGATACCAAAGATATTATTTCAAAACGAATATAATTTCTTCAGGTGTGATTGTTATAGCAGGGTTACAACATTTTAAAATTCTTCTCAATCAGAGATACCTACTCATATTTTTACAGATGAAATGAAGGCTCATTATAGTATTTTCTCTACTTGTGAATACATTTGAAATACAGTATTCCTTACTAAAGTTTTAAAAAGAAAGAGAGGAAGAGTTTAAGAAGTATACAGCCTCTGGACACAAGAAGCCCAGGAAACTACTAGATAGAATGAGATAATTTTGAAGACAGATCACTTTGCCAACTAAGGAAAGATTTCAGGTCCAGTAGCATCAGAGTGATCAGCACAAGTGACAAGAAGAGAAACCAACACATTTCCCTTTCAAGCAGGTATTCTAGATAAAAACTTACATGTTATAATTGCTAATTGTGATTTTAGTCAAAACTATATCTGGCTGTGTTATAACAATGGGAAAAGTCATGTGAAGATAGAACACAAACCTACAGGAGTCCTTTATGCATATGAAAGTGTTTTCTAGAATTCTCTGAGACAAATGATTATATACGATGATGAACACATAGGGGAAACAAAATCTAGGTCTCATCTTGACAATGCTATAGTTAAATGTTTGCTGGTTATAATAGAGCAATTGATGCCATAAATCTATTAATTGTATTATAAACATATGTATGGAAAGATGTTGGCACAGTGATTGCTTATGGATTCGCAGTATCTTTTCTGATCTAGAGTACGTTTGTCAACCTCTGAAATTCCATCTGTATAAGCTGTGATTTTCACCTAAGGTATCTGGTACCTTTGGATAATTCTACCTGCAGTCATCATGTTTAGTAATTCATAGTACTAGAAAATGTTCAACTGTGAAAGAAAACTTTAGGATGATGAGGAAAAGCATTCCATGGATTTATAAACATTACATATATTATATATGGTGATGGTGGTGGTTTAGTCGCTCAGTCTTTACCGCTGAGCCACCAGAGAGGCCCATCAGTTCAGTTCAGTCGCTCAGCCATGTCCGACTCTTTGCGACCCCATGAACCGCAGCATGCCAGGCCTCCCTGTCCATCACCAACTCCTGGAAGTTTACCCAAACTCATGTCCACTGAGTCAGTGATGCCATCCAACCATCTCATCCTCTGTCATCCCCTTCTGCCCTTAATCTTTCCCAGCATCAGGGTCTTTTCAAATGAGTCAGCTCTTCGCATCAGGTGGCCAAAGTATTGGAGTTTCAGCTTCAGCATCAGTCCTTCCAATGAACACCCAGGACTGATCTCCTTTAGGATGGACTGGTTGGATCTCCTTGCAGTCCAAAGGACTCTCAAGAGTCTTCTCCAACACCACAGTTCAAAAGCATCAATTCTTCAGCACTCAGCTTTCTTTATAGTCCAACTCTCATATCCATACATGACCACTGGAAAAACCATAGCCTTGACTAGATGGACCTTTGTTGGCAAAGTAATGTCTCTGCTTTTTAATATGCTGTCTAGGTTGGTCATAACTTTCCTTCCAAGGAGTAAGCGTCTTTTAATTTCATGGCTAAAGTCACCATCTGCAGTGATTTTGGAGACCAAAAAAAATAGTCTGCTACTGTTTCCACAGTTTCCCCATCTATTACCATAAAGTGATGGGACCAGATGCCATGATCTCAGTTTTCTGAATGTTGAGCTTTAAGCCAACTTTTTCACTCTCCTCTTTCACTTTCATCAAGAGGCTCTTTAGTTCCTCTTCACTTTCTCCATAAGGGTGGTGTCATCTGCATATCTGAAGTTATTGATATTTCTCCTGGCAATCTTGATTCCAGCTTGTACTTCATCCAGCCCAGCGTTTCTCATGATGTACTCTGCATATAAGTTAAATAAGCAGGGTGACAATATACAGCCTTGATGTACTCTTTTCCCTATTTGGAACCAGTCTGTTGTTCCATGTACAGTTCTAACTGTTGCTTCCTGACCTGCATACAGGTTTCTCAAGAGGCAGGTCAGGTGGTCTGGTATTCCCATCTTTTTCAGAATTTTCTGCAGTTTATTGTGATCCATACAGTCAAAGGCTTTGGCTTAGTCAATAAAGCAGAAATAGATGATTTTTCTGGAACTCTCTTGCTTTTTTTGATGATCCAGCAGATGTTGGCAATTTGATCTCTGGTTCCTCTGCCTTTTCTACATCCAGGTTGAATACTTGGAAGTTCACAGTTCACATATTGCTGAAGCCTGGCTTGGAGAATTTTAAGCACTACTTTTCTAGTGTGTGAGATGAGCACAATTGTGTGGTAGTTTGAGCATTCCTTGGCATTTTCTTTCTTTGGAATTGAAATGAAAACTGATCTTTTCCAGTCCTGTGGCCACTGCTGAAGTTTTCAAATTTGCTGGAATATTGAGTGCAGCACTTTCACAGCATCATCTTTTAGGATTTGAAATAGCTCAACTGGAATTCCATCACCTCCATTAGCTTTGTTCATAGTGATACTTCCTAAGGCCCACTTGACTTCACATTCCAGGATGTCTGACTCTAGGTGAGTGATCACACCATTGTGATTATCTGGGTCATGAAGATCTTTTTTGTATAGTTCTTCTGTGTATTCTTGCCACCTTTTCTTAATATCTTCTGTTTCTGTTAGGTCCCTACCATTTCTGTCCTTTATCGAACCCATCTTTGCATGAAATGTTCCCTTGGTATCTCTAATTTTCTTGAAGAGATCTCTAGTCTTTCCCACTCTATTGTTTTCCTCTATTTCTTTGCACTGATCCCTGAGGAAGGCTTTCTTATCTCTCCTTGCTATTCTTTGGAACTCTACATTCAGACAGGTATAGCTTTCCTTTTCTCCTCTGCCTTTAGCTTCTCTTCTCTTCACAGATATTTCTAAGGCCTCCTCAGACAGTCATTTTGCTTTTTTGCATTTCTTTTTCTTGGGGATGGTCTTGATCCCTGTCTCCTGTACAATGTCACGAACCTCCGTCCATAGTTCATCAGGCACTCTATCAGATCTAGTCCCTTAAATCTATTTCTCACTTCCACTGTATAATCGTAAGGGATTTGACTTAGGTCATACCTGAATGGTTTAGTGGTTTTCCTTACTTTCTTCGAATTTAAGTCTGAATTTGGCAATAAGGAATTCATGATCTGAGCCACAGTCAGCTCCTGGTCTTGTTTTTGCTGACTGTATAGAGCTTCTCCATCTTTGACTGCAAAGAATATAATCAATCTGATTTCGGTGTTGGCCATCTGGTGATGTCCATGTGTAGAGTCTTCTCTTGTGTTGTTGGAAGAGGGTGTTTGCTGTGACCAGTGTGTTCTCTTGGCAAAACTCTATTAGCCTTTGCCCTGCTTCATTCTGTATTCCAAGGCCAAATTTGCCTGTTACTCCAGGTGTTTCTTGACTTCCTACTTTTGTATTCCAGTCCCCTATAATGAAAAGGACATTTTTGGGGGGTGTTAGTTCTAGAAGGTCTTGTAGGTCTTCATAGAACTGTTCAACTTCAGCTTCTTCAGCATTACTGGTTGGGGCATAGACTTGGATTACTGTGATATTGAATGGTTTGCCTTGGAAATGAACAGAGATCATTCTGTCATTTTTGAGATTGCACACCAAGTACTGCATTTCAGACTCTTGTTGACTATGAGGGCTACTCCATTTCTTCTAAGGGATTCTTGCCCACAGTAGTAGATATAACGGTCATCTGAGTTAAATTCACCCATTCCAGTCCATTTTAGTTTGCTGATTCCTAAGATGTCGATATTCACTATTCTTGCCATCTCCTGTTTGACCATTTCCAATTTGCCTTGATTCGTGGACCTAACATTCCAGGTTCCTATGCAATATTGCTCTTTAGAGCATCGGATATTGCTCCTATCACCAGTCACATCCACAACTGTGTGTTGTTTTTGCTTTGGCTCCATCTCTTTATTCTTTCTGGAGTTATTTCTCCACTGATCTCCAGTAGCAAATCAGGCACCTACTGACCTGGGGGGCTCATCTTTCAGTGTCCTATCTTTTTGCCTTTTCACACTGTTCATGGGGTTCTCAAGGCAAGAATACTGAAGTGGTTTGCCATTCCCTTCTCCAGTGGACCACATTTTGTCAGAACTCTCCACCATGACCCGTCCGTCTTGGGTGGCCCTACACGGCATGGCTCAGCTTCATTGAGTGAGACAAGGCCGTGGTCCATGTGATTAGATTGGTTAGTTTTCTGTGGTTGTGGTTTCAGTCTGTCTGCCCTCTGATGCCCTCTCTCAGCACCTACCCTCTTACTGGGTTTCTCTCACCTTGGACGTGGGGTATCTCCTCACGGCCACCGCTCCTGACCTTGGATGTAGGGTATCTCTTCTCTGTCGCTCGCCACTCCAGCACCGTGCAGGTCTTGTATATAGGGCGGCCCATATTATGTATATATACATATATTAATATACAGTCAGAATTGTCTGCCGCACAGAGAAGCCGGTGGACAGAAGGGGCTGCCATTCACCTGCAGGTTGAGGTTGTCACTTCAGACCACGGGGAGGGAGAGAGAGGAATTCACGCAGGGCATAGAGACGTTGGTGAGTGACTTGGGCTGCAGTGATGCACCGTATAAAAGCAGCACATCTCAGTAGCACTCTAGCCATCATTCAGAGCACAACTGAACAACTTAGAACCTGGAATATTCCCAGTTTTTGGAAAAACCCTCGTCCCTCTTTCATACTCAAAGTCTACATTCAAAACTGAAGTTTCTGTGTGGTGATCCGCTAAGAAAAATGCACTTGTTCAAAACTTATGTGAGTGCAGAAAATATACAAGTCCTACATTTAACTAAAAGAGAGGCAGTGAGGTCACTCAGCCGTGTCCGACTCTTTGTGGCCCCGTGGACTGTAGCCGGCCAGGCTTCCATGGGATTCTCCAGGCCAGAATGCTGGAGTGGTTTGCCATTTCCTTCTCCAGGGGCTCTTCCTGACCCAGGGATTGAACCCAGGTCTCCAGCATTGCAGGCAGACGCTTTTCCATCGGAGCCGCCAGGCAAGCCCAGAAACACTATTTAGTGTCCCTAACAGGTGAGTCAGGGAACCACGGGTGGGGCAGTTAATGACAGTGTCCAAAAAGCTTCAGGCTACTGGGAGCTCTTGGTGAGTCAGCATGAATCTGCCCCAAATCAAGGCCAAGTCCCATGAGTGCGGCAGTCAGTGACATCACAGGCAAGGCAGAGGGCTGGATGACAGCTGTGGTCACACCCCTCAAAGGTTGTGTCCGACAAGCTGTGAAACACTGGAAAGGAGGGGACAAGAGATTAAGTATTCTCCCTCAATTTTTATACATGAATTAATGTTCTGCTGAGATTCAGAGCAACTCTGGATGAGAGGAAGCAAGCAGTAACTGTTTCAAATGCCCCCTGCCTGGGATGAGCTGACTGGTATTCTCAGAAGGGGTTCTCCAGCAAAAGTTGCTAGTATGTCTGTGGGGCGTCCATACCTCACTCCCCATGGTCAAGATGCCTATAAGTCAGCAGCTGACAAGACTGTCCCACTGGTTAGTCAGTCATCACATTACATGCACATGACCCACTTAAACTTGTAATACATTATACTTGTCTTATTTGGAAGGACTGATGCTGAAGCTGAAGCTCTAATACTTTGGCCACCTGATGCAAAGAGCTGACTCATTGGAAAAGACCCTGATGCTGGGAAAGATTGAAGGCAAAAGAAGGGGATGACAGAGGATGAGATGGTTGGATGGCATCACTGACTCAACGGACAGAGTTGAGAAAACTCTGGGAGACAGTGAAGGACAGGGAAGCCCTGGCTGCAGTCCATGGGTTCATAAAGAGTCGGACACAACTTAGCAACTGAACAACATACCTTATATAAAGAATTTGGGTCATCAGTTCATTTTAATTCCAAAATTGCGTTAAACAAACTTGTTTTCATTTTTCCACAGCACCTTTCAATGGAAGAAGACAGTAAGATGTATTACAAGAGATCTTTGAGCTCAGAATCCAGTGTTGGTTTCAAAATTCATCAGATGTATGATTTTGAATTAATTATACAGCTTTTTTGAACCTTGAACTGAGAATTGAGTAAGTGAACGACAACTTCCAGATGTTCAAGCTGGATTTTAGAAAAGGCAGAGGAACCAGAGATCAAATTGCCAACATCCGTTGGATCATAGAAAAAACAAGAATATTCCAGAAAAACATCTACTTCTTCATTTGACTAGACTAAAGTCAAGATCCCTTGAGTGTGTGAATCACACAAACTGTGGGAAATTCTTAAAGAGATGGGAATACCAGACCACCTTACCTGCCTCCTGAGAAATCTGTATGCAGGTCAAGAAGCAACAGTTAGAACTGGACATGGAACAATGGACTGGTTCCAAATTGGGAAAGGAGTATGTCAAGGCTGTATATTGTCACCCTGCTTATTTAACTTATATGCAGAGTACCTCATGAGAAATGCTGGGCTGGATGAAGCACAAGCTGGAATCAAGATTGCTGGGAGAAATATCAATAACCTCAGATATGCAGATGACACCACCCTTATGGCAGAAAGTGAAGAGAAACTAAAGAGCCTCTTGATGAAAGTGAAAGAGGAGAGTGAAAAAGCTGGCTTAAAACTCAACATTCAAAAAACAAAGATCATGGCATCTGGTCCCATCACTTCATGGCAAATAGATGGGGAAACAGTGGAAACAGTGATAAATTTTATTTTTTTGGCTCCAAAATCACTGCAGCCATGAAATTAAAAGACACTTACTCCTTGGAAGAAAAGCTATGACCAACCTAGACAGCATATTAAAAAGCAGAGACATTATTTTGCCAACAAAGGTCCATCTAGTCAAAGCTGTGGTTTTTCCAGTAGTCATGTATGGATGTGAGAGTTTGATTATAAAAAAACTGAGTGCCAAAGAAATGATGCTTTTGAATTGTGGTGTTGGAGAAGACTCTTGAGAGTCCCTTAGACTACAAGGAGATCAAACCAGTCAATCCTAAAGGAAATCAGTCCTGAATATTTACTGGAAGGACTGATGCTGAAGCTGAAGCTCCTGAAGTGAAGAGCCGACTCATTGGAAAAGACCCTGATG
This sequence comes from Odocoileus virginianus, assembly GCF_023699985.2. Lineage (NCBI taxonomy): Eukaryota > Metazoa > Chordata > Mammalia > Artiodactyla > Cervidae > Odocoileus > Odocoileus virginianus. The sequence goes on along the minus strand of NW_027224343.1, from coordinate 969,624 downwards.
CTGGGAAAGATTGAAGGCAGGAGGAGAAGGGGACAACAGAGGATGAGATGATTGGATGGCATCACCAACTCAATGGACATGAGTTTGAGCAAGCTCTGGGAGTTGGTGATGGACAGGGAAGCCTGGCATGCTGCAATCCATGGGGTCGCAAAGAGTTGGACATGATTGAGCGACTGAACTGATCTGAGTCTTTGTTTTCTTCATCTATAAATTGGGAAATCACAACTGCTATGAGGTGTAAATAAACATCTTGAATCGTAAACAAATACCAATCTCTCCGAGTATACAATCAAAGGCCAACCTCACCATAGACGTCCCTTGTTTAGCTAGGATCTTCTTCATTCAAGCTACATTTAGAATTACCTGGAAGCATTTAACAAAGTCAGTTTCCTAGTTATACTCCCTGAAAATCTGATGTAATTGGTCTGGGGGTGGGGCCCTAATGTCTACTTTTTAAAATTTCCAGACAATACTGAATAGTAACCAGGGTTGAGAATTATATCTCACATTGTGAACTAGGAGTCAGTGTTAACAGAATCACCAGGTTTGACTGTAAAATGAGGTTTCCAGTGTGGGGCCCCACCCTATGCCTACTGAGTCAGAATTTCTGGGAGGAGTCCCCAAATCTCCATCTTTAACAAATTCCCCAGTTAATTAGAATGTCTGAAATTCAAGACCTAGAAAGATTGAGATGGAACCAGTGTTTCCCAAATCTGGTTGAATAAAAAACGGTTCTCTGAGCCTCATCCCTAAAAAGATTAATTTTATTATACCTTCTCAAGTGTTCTGAGGCTTGGGGATCTCTCATCTAGACTTTCACCACTTCTATCATTCAGATAGAAAAGGCCGAGTGATAGTTGATCCAAAACCTCCATCAGGAGGAAGACCTTCCTAGGCAATTGACCTGTCACGTCCCAACACGAGAAGCCGGGCAGGAGACGGCGCCGACTCGGGGAGGGAACGTGGCTCCTCACGCGTTGAGATCCCCACCTTCCCTCTCCTCCTTTGAGTGTCTGCCTGTCCAGCTCAAGAAGAGAAGACACAAAAGTAATACGTTTATTCAAAAAGAATACATTCACCAATTTATCCATGTGAATGCACATGCATGTACATGTATGTGTGTGTGTGTGTACATATCACTTCTGTGTCTCCTGCATGGATTCTTTACCACTGAGTCACCAGGGAAGCCCACTTCACTCTTATGGATAAGTTTTCCTGAGTTTGTCAAGTTTCCCCAAACTTCATATTCAGTCTTGAGGACAACTGTATTTTCAGTAGGATAATGCTTTTGTTTCATTATTAAAAATTTAGTGGAACTGCACATATTAGAACAACTATAAGAAAAATAGTGACAACTCCGAATGCTGATGAGGATGGGGAAAAGCAGATCTCAGACACTGCTAGCAGGGATGTGAAATGGTACAGCCACTCTGGAGGACAGTTCGGTAGTTTACTTAAACACTAAAATCACACTTATCATATGAGTTGGCACTCTTGGTATCTGAGTCTGTTCCCAATAATGTATGTTCTTACAGATCTTTGGATTCAAATTGTTTCATTGGAAAGGGGAACACCCCTTCAAATGTCTTTTCCAAGAACTTTGAGAAGTTGTCATTTTAATTATTAAGCAATAGTTACTTTAATATTAGCAATAAGACAACAGCTCCATTGATTTTGACTTCACTCATTTGAAAGTTATTCTCATGTGTATATGGTATTGTGATTTGCATTCACTGAAAAGTTCAAATTTTTAAAAAATTTATGACATATTAATATATAGGACTTTAAAAAATTCATCTCTTCATTTGGTTGACTAATAACCATAGGCATTTTAGTTTATATATACATAATATTTCAAAACATTATGTTTCAAGTATTCTATAATTCAGAATTTTCCCTATCCAAAATCAATTTTTTCTTAATAATTCTAAACCTATGAGGATCTGCTTCTCTCTTTCTCCAAGTCTTCCTTCATCTCTCTTACCTCGGTCAAACCACCCCGTCTTAGGCTCCCATAAAGAGTCTAGGACAACTCATTCATTTCCCCATGAGACAGGATATTCAGCTTTGGGATGCAAATGCGACCGAGCAGGTTCTTTTGCTCGGAATCGGGCACAGTTCCCAGGGAGGTTTGCTCCAAAAAAGGATTGTCCAACAAGCCCCTACAGGAGAACCGCCCGATTCCAGTTTCTGGGGATGAGTGCATTTCTGTTACACATTCAGAAAGCGCGCTTCATCCGGGCGTGGGGCAAGCCCCGCCTTTATTGAATCTTGGCTCAACACGACGAACTCACACTGTGAATACGGGCGGGGAAGGAGTTAGGGGATAGATTTTTTAAATGATCACATTTCAGGCCCCCAGCCCCCAGGCGTGAGGCACCCCCCTCCCCGGAACTGCACCTTCGAGGAGGCGAGCGGAGTGCGGAGCCGTCAGGACGTCCGCTCTGCCTCAGGGGTGCGTCTCTGCGTGGAGATAAGGAACAACGCACGCCGGTATTCATTTCCAGAGACACATTTACATCAGGAACTAGAAGCAGACAGCGTGTTTCCCTGGGGACTCGTTTTTCTAACTTCCGGTCAGACCCAATGATGGCGCCCGTGAGCTCGCTGCCAATGAGTGACATCATCGCCGCGGCGGTCGGGCAGCGCATTTTGAAGAGACCTTCCCTCAGTGTGACCTGCTCAGACTTCAGGGGATGTGTGCAAGCGTGTGGTGTGTGTTTGTGAGAGAGAGAATAATTTTATAAGCTACTAATGCTTTTAATTAATTGCCTTTTCAAATATTTAGGCATTTACTCAGGGTTAAAGGAAAATACGCTTTAAAGCCCAAGAAATAATAAGCAATCTGTTTCCAACCACAACACGTTTAAAATAAATGAATGGGGAAAAAATGAAAAGAAAGAAACTTTTAGAGCCGTGATACAAATGACTCACAAACATAGCATAAGTTCTGTCCACTGAGTTCCCCTACCTCCATACCAGACACTTCCCTTAAAATTCCCCTCAATTCCAGTATCTGCCACTGCTGGTGATGCCAACCTCTGCCCCTGTTTCTTCCCAGACTCGCCTCTCTGTCCTACGCCAGGCTCTAGCGCTCCCCTGAGACGCGCGTCCGCCTACCCAGCCCCCGCTACACAGGCCCCGTCAGCATCTCTGCTCTTGCGAGCACAGAGGGAGCTTTGTGAGATGTTACTGCTTGGGGCTCCCCCCTTCACGCTTCCCGGTGGCTCAGTGCTAAAGAACCCGCCTGCCAAAGCAGGATGTCCTCGGGTTGAGAAGATTCCCTGGAGAAGGAAATGGCAATCCACTCCAGTATTCTTGCCTGGGAAATCCCATGGACAGAGAAGCCTGGCGGGCTATGGTCCATGGGGTCTCAAAAGAGTTGGACACGACTTAGCGACTAAATATCAACAACCACCGCCCGCCCTCATGCATCTTGTTTGTTTGTTTGGTTTTGGTTTTTGTTTGTTCTTAGTTTTTACTGGAGTTTAGTTTCTTTACAAAGTCGTGTTAGTGTGTACTGCACAGCAAAGTGAATCGGCCACACAGATACACATACACATACACATAGCCCCTCTTTATTCTATTTCCTGCCACGCAGGTCCCCGCAGAACACGGAGCAGAGTCCCCTGTGCCCTACAGGAGGTTCTCACTAGTTATCTCTATGCATACTAGTCATATATATGCCAATCCCAATCTCCCAGTTTGATGATCCAATGGTTGTGGCAATTTGATCTCTGGTTCCTCTGCCTTTTCTAAATCCAGCTTGAACATCTGGAAGTTCACAGTTCACGTACTGTTGAAGCCTCAGGTGGAGAATTTTGAGCATTACTTTGCTAACGTGTGAGATGAGGGCAATTGTGCAGTAGTTTGAACATTCTTTGGCATTGCCTTTCTTTGGGATTGGAATGAAAACTGACCTTTTCCAGTCCTGTGACCACTGTTGAGTTTTCCAAATTTGCTGGCATGTTGAGTGCAGCACTTTCACAGCATCATCTTTTAGGATTTGAAGTAGTGCAACTGGAATTCCATCGCCTCTACTAGCTTTTTTTTTTTTAATGGAAAAATCTCAGTGTTCAGCATGTCTCCTTCATGGCACTTGTCACAAGTTTGCATTTTTTTTTCCTTTATTTTTATTAGTTGGAGGCTAATTACTTAACAATATTGTAGTGGTTTTTGCCATACATTGACATGAATCAGCCATGGATTTACATGTGTTCCCCATCCCCCCTCCCACCTCCCTCCTCATCCCATCCCTCTGGGTCATCCCAGTGCACCAGCCCTGAGCACTCGTCTCACATGCATCTTTCACTCTCAGGCCCTTCCAGCAGCCCCAGCCTGGCCAGAATTAGCACACAAAGGTGTTGAAAGGAGTAAGGCAGAAAAGATGTGAAAAGAGGACTCACAGAGCAGACCTAGCTCCCTTAGGCCTCACCCCCACTCCAATAAGGGCTTCCCAGGTGACTCAGTGGTAAAGAATCTGCCTGCAATGCAGGAGACACGGTCAGATCCCTGGGTCGGGAAGGTCCCCTGGAGGAGGAAATGGCAACCACTCCAGGATTCTTGCTGGAGAATCCCATGGACAGAGGGGCCTGGCGGGCTACAAGCCATGGGGTCGCAAAGAGTCGGACGTGACTGAAGTGACAGCGCACACCACTCCAATAAAATGAAAGCCCTCTCGTTTGGGATGTAGGAGGAAGGCGGCCTGGGGAGGAAGCGAACAGGAAGCGCTGCTGTGGGAGCCCACAGGCTGTCTCTCCCTCGGCAGGTCACTGGGAGGTGGAGGGGGCTGTCACCTCCTGTGAAGTCTGAATCCAGGATCAGGCGGGGCCTGGGCCTCAAACCTGGAGGAGGCCCAAGGGACAGCAAGCTCTGCAGAGAGGCTTTCCCTGAGTTCACCAGGCCCGAGAGAGGAAGGGGAAGACTGAGGGTGTGTGGGCACAGGAGGGCCTCTGAAGTGGCCATCCTCTTCCAGGGCCCCATACAGCTGGGATACAAAGCCGTCGCATCCTAACTTCCATCCTAGGGGAAGGAAAGTGGGAGTGTTAGTGGCTCAGTCATGTCCAACTCTTTGTGACCCCATGGACTGTAGCCCGCCAGGCTCCTCTGTCCATTGGATTCTCCAGGCTAGAGTCCTGGAGCGGGCTGCCTTCTCCAGTAGATCTTCTCTAGTAAGAGATCTTCCCGACCCAGGGATCGAACCTGGGTCTCCTGCATTACAGGCAGATTCTTTACCATCTGAACCATACAAAACCGTCATATCCTAATATCCATCCTGGGGGAAGACAGTGTGCTTGCAAAGATTCTCCTTCATGCAACTGAGTTCGTTCTGAATATGACAAAGTTTTAAATCAGTAATGCTTCCTCCAGAGTACTGAATGTATTAATAACTGAATTGATTAATAAGATGCCAGACTATTTTCTTTTCTCTGTATTAGAACTAAATTCAGTTGTCAAAACAGTTACAGTTTTAATGCCTGATTTTTGAAAATTCATCAAGTTATGTGACTACTTAACCCCATATTTTCAATGATTTCCTGGTATGCCTGTTCCAGCTCCACACATTAAATTACCTGGAATTTGACTTTTCCCCCTGGTACCCCATCCCTTATAATCTTCTCTAATAGAAGGTGAATTTCACCTAGTGTGCCTTTTGGGAAAAAGGAAGATGGAAGGAAAAGAGGGCCTGAAGCTTTTCATAACCATTCAAAACTTGGGTATCACTGAGAAAACCAAACATAAAGTGGAAAAACATTCATTGAAACTGTACTTTGAAAGCTGCACAATATCCATTATGTGGAAATATTGTTAAGTAATCACCTATCATTGAATACATTGCCTCCCTTTTTTCCTAATAACATCAGGTGGTTGAACAGCTTCATCCAAGCTCCTGGTCTGCATCTCCGACCCTCTCTTAGGGCAGAACCCTGTTCTGGGGCAGAGGAAATGGGCCCTGTCGGGAAAGTCGTGTTCTTCCACCGCAAGCCGTGGCTGCTTCTAATTAGACCCACCAAAAATGCCCCTGAGGACAAAGACTTTCATAATCAATAGTAAATTTCATGAGCTTAGTTATATGCTTATTTTAATTAGTTAAATTAAATACATTAATTCATTGATTTTATACATGCATCTTACACATTAATTCATTAATTTTATACATTTAGCTAGCCACCCAGCCTTAGATCCCACAAGAAGAGTAAGGAAAGCCTGCCAAGAAAGTACTGATGAGCAGTCTCTAGGCTCTTCCCACGAGCCCGGGCTAGACCTCTGCCGCTAAGAGCTGCAGTCGCCCTGAGAGCCCACAGAGACACACCAGGTGGAAAGACAGAGAACCATGCTGCAGTCAGACAGGAGTATGATACTGCCCCCTTCAAACACAGCCTAGAAGCTGAGCGTTATGCTTTACTCAGGGAGATTTTTAAGACTGGTCTGTCTAGTCAAAGCTGTGGTTTTTCCAGTAGTCACGTATGGATGTGAGAGTTGGACTATAAGGAAAGCTGAGTGCCGAAGAATTGATGCTTTTGAACTGTGGTGTTGGAGAAGACTCTTGAGAGTCCCTTGGACTGCAAGGAGATCCAACCAGTCCATCCTAAAGGAGATGAGTCCTGGGTGTTCATTGGAAGGACTGATGCTGAAGCTGAAACTCCAATACTTTGGCCACCTCATGTGAAGAGTTGACTCATTGGAAAAGACCCCGATGCTGGGAAAGATTGAAAGCAGGAGGAGAAGGGGATGGCAGAGAATGAGATGGTTTGATGGCATCATCAACTCGATGGACATGGGTTTGGGTGAACTCTGTGAGGTGGTGATGGACAGGCAGGCCTGGCATGCTGTGGTCCATGGGGTTGCAAAGAGTCAGACACAACTGAGAGACTGACCAACAGCAAGCCCAGGAAGCAGCATCTCAAGTAACCCTGAGAGAACTGCTCCAGGAGGTGAGGGGAGGAGCCAGGTTATACAGAAGTTTTGCAACAAAGGCAGGTAGTCTGAATGTCAAAAGAGCATTATTAATTAAAGAAAACAGATACCCCAAGTTGAAGAATTTAGCGCTTTTGCATGTGTGGGAAGATGCAGGAGTCTGGGCTCCCTGAAGTCATTCCTTCCATGTGCACCTCCGCTATCAGGTCAATTCCCTGTGTTTTCCACATCCCGATCTCCATAGGGCTCTCCCAAGGGCTGGCTGCAGCCTGAGGACTGCTGGATCGCAAGTGTTCCTGTCCTTCCTGAGTGCCTTTCGGGCTCCCCAGCTCACGCTGGGGGACTGCAGTCCTGATGCTGTGACGTCCTTGTTCACTGATATGGTGGGAAATACTCCATTTCTCAGTACCCAGAGCCAGCCTGTGCTCAGACCCCGCTGCTCCCGTTCCCACAGTGTAGGTTCGGAACGATTGAAAGCTCTGTATCATGATGTCAAATCACTCTCCAGAGCCTTATATAGAGCATCATCAACAGTGATACAAAATCTCGTAGTTCTTGATGGCCAATTTATTCATCTTTGACAATCCTTTTCTAAACAGGTTTAGATGCCACCCTGAGCTATGAATTACAAATTATGAAACAGCTACTATCATATCTCTTGTATACCTGTTCTTGCTGTTGGCGTTTCTCTGCTCCCACGATGTCTAATTAACAACCTTCAGCCCCACGGGGCTACAGAGCCCCTGAAATGTGGCTAGTCCAAACTGGGATGTGCCGCTAGTGGAAAGTAGAATCCAGATTTCAAAGGCTTAAGCTCAATAAAAGATAGCTAATTAATTTCTTATATGGATTGCATGCTGAAGTGATCATGCTTAGGACATATTGGGTTGAATAGGAAATACATAATTAAAATAAATTTTACTTGTTTGACTTTACTTTTTTAAAAAATATGGCCACTAGGAAATTTAAAATTAATACTTGGCTCACACTTGTGGCTTTTGCAAGTTTTCTACTGAACAAACATTCTGTTGGGATGCATTTTTCATTTGAATCCAGAGAACAGTAGGCCAAGATTCCTTCACAGCTGATTTCCTAATCTGTGCCTTTTCTTTTTCCTACCCTGAGGCTACTACCTCAGACAATTTTCAAGGGGGTTACAGTGAAACTGCTTCTTGCTTTTGAAGCCCTGTTTTACAGCACGTGGAGAAGGAAATGGCAACCCCTCCAGCAGTCTTGCCTGGAGAACCCCATGGACCAGCCTGGTGGGCTACATACACTCCAGGGGTCCCAAAGAGTCGGCTTCGACTTGACTCAGTGACTTAGAAAGAAAGGGAGTGAAGTCGCTGAGTCGTGTCCGACTCTCTGGGACCCCCTGGACTCTAGCCCACCAGACTCGTCCATGGGGTTTCCCAGGCAAGAGTACTGGAGTGGGCTGCCATTTCCTTCTCCAGGGGATCTTCCCGACCCAGGGATCGAACCTGAGTCTCCCACATGGCGGGCGGGTTCTTTACCATCGGAGACAGCAGGGAAGACTAGGTGACTTTTTTCCTTTCTTTGCAGCCACGTGAGTAGAGAGCTGTAGTTTCTGAGGGTCGCCACTAGAGGGCCCTCTTGCCACACTTAGGACTGACAAACGGACCCCGCACGGCCAGGAGCGTCAGTTACTTTAACGGCTGGTTAATTGCTTTACAGAAACGTTGGTTGTACCAAGAAAATTAATTAATTCGTACTGAATGGGAGAATTTCCTTAAAATTTGCAGATGTCCCTGCATTGGGGGACTGCTTCAACAGCCAGAAAAATTATTAAAAGGAATAATAGTAGTTGAACGCCTGTTATTTTTTCGTAAAACTTTGAATTTCAATATTTTAAAATAATTTGAATTTCCCTTTCAGATCTCTAGATACTGAAGAGTAAAATCTGAAACTTCCTGATGTAACTACTTTATTTGTAAAGTAGCTTTATCCTTTGTCATCTGTATAAAATATTTACAACAAAAAGGAGACTTAGTAGTCAATATTTAATGTCCTGCCACAATTAATGTTCTTAATGGAAGTTACTCTCCTGAAGCTAATTGTCCTCGGGTTCTGCTGCCCCTCAGAACCTTCTGGAAATGTTTGGATAATAAATTACTTTAATATGTTATTGCCATTACTCAGAGTTCTTGCCTGAGAACAACAGCAACAACAGAAAAGTCAGACTTTTTGTACTTGAAACAAAGGAGAGGGAATGAGGTGAAAGGATACTTGGACCAGGAGGGAACTGAAGGGAAGCCCAGAGAATCCAGCTCAGGAATTAAGCAGGAACCAAAGGAGACCAGGGCTCCCCTGTTGGTTAGGTGAAGAATCTGCCTGCAGTGCAGGAGACCGGGGTTCAATCCCTGGATCAGGAAGGTTCCCCTGGAGAGGGTGATGGCTACGCACTCCAGTGCTCTTGCCTGGAGAATCCCATGGACAGAGGAGCCTAGCGGGCTACAGTCCCTGGGGTCACAAAGAGTCAAACACGACTGCAGCAGCTTAGCGCGCGCGCACACACACTCACACACTGTGTGCCAGATACTAATATGTTACATGTCAATATACCTCAATTTTTTTAAAATTCAGGTGAGGTCATACTGGATTAGCAGGCCCCGAAATCCAAGGTGGGTGGTGTCTTTAGAAGGAAAGGAAAATTTGGGGACAGAGGCTCGGACATGAAGAGACCACGATGTGACATCAGAAGCAGAGACTGGAGCGGTTCGTCCACCAGCTGAGGAGTGCCCAGGGGCACAGACACCCAGATGCCAGGACAGGCGAGAAAGGACCCGCCCCAGGAGCCTTCAGAAGAAGCGTGGCTCTGCCAGCACTTAAGATTTTTTTTCTTTTTGATATGCAACATTTTTAAAGTCTTTATTGAATTTGTTGCAATATTGCTTCTATTTTATGTTTTGAGTTTTTGCCAGCAAGGCATGTGGGATCTTAGCTCTCTGACCAGGGATCGAACCTGCACCCCCTGCATTGGAAGGTAAAGTCTTAACCACTGGACCACCAGGGAAGTGCCATCTGCCAACACCTTGGTTGGGGACCTCCAGCCTTCCAGCACTGTGTTAGGCATTCAGTCGCGTCCAACTCTTTTCTACCCCGTAGGACTGTAGCCCACCGGGTTCCTCTGTCCACGGGCTTCTCCAGGCAAGAATACTGGAGTGGATAGCCACTCCTTTCTCCAGAGATCTTTCCGATCCATGGATTGAACCCAGGTCTCCTGTATTGCAGGCAGATTTTCACCATCTGAGCCACCAGGGAAGCCCCCTGAGCCTTCCTGGCAGGAGAATAAAATCTGTCGCTCGAAGCCACAAAGTCCTGTTTTCTCACAGCAGCACTAGGACACAAAAACAGTTAAAAATAAAGGCTGATTTTGGAGCTGAGCCGCCAAAAGCCGCAGTCACAACCTTCTGCTTTCTGTCCTTAGGCTTTTGATAAGGTTTCTTTTGAATTATTGTTTAATGTCTTTCCATCCATCACAGAAATATTCCAGACATAACAAAGAACCAGGAAGTCTACAGACTGACTGGATTTGGATTTATTCACATAAATTTGTGAATAAACTCTGGAGATAAACATGACGCGACCCCACCAGTCACAGACGTATATGGGCATGGGGCAGAGGGAGCGATGACACCTCATGGGCCCCCAGGGGCTGCTCTCTGCCACAAACATGTTCCATCTAGCACCAACCCAGTGGGCTGTGACTGTCGAGAAAATTGAACTTTATGTGGACACATTATCCAGCCAAGTTCATGCATCCAGTATATGACACCCACTTTTGTTCCCTGTGTTAGGCTAAGAAACGTCCATGGCAGAAATGAGTTTATGAACTGATTGTGCAATAAGAATCTTCTGTGTAATTTCTGTGCACAAACCACGTGTCAGCATCATCTGGTCCCACTCCTGGCCTAGGCTTCCCTTCCTTCGCTGCTGGGGCCAGCTCGAGAGTCTGTGCCCGTCAGGATGCAGCCTGGTCCAGCCGGGAGCAACCTCTTCTCCCTCCTGCAGCATCCTGCTGCCAGTAACACTCAGCTCACACTTGTCTCCAGGGACTGTCTATCCCCATCCCTCACGAGAGGAATGGACGATAAACTCTGAGAACAGGAATTGTCCTTTATACAAGGAGAGGCCGGGAAAGGCATCACAGCAAATGCAAATCAGTGCTCACTGTGAGAATCAACAAGAAGCCCCAGGTTCAAGGACAGAGAATGACAGGTGCTCGAAAGTGGGATAAATGAACTCATTCGGAGTTGACTCCTGAATCCAACATCACTGTGTAAAATGCAAAGGGTTTCTAACTTTGCACCTCATAAGATCACTATTGCTCCAGACAAGATGAAGCAAAGAGGTGAGGTTGCCGGAAAGCTGCCTGATGTCCTGCGTTTGTCTGAGAAGGAGGAAGTGGCGCCCAGCAGCACGCAGGGGTGGCGAAAATGCAGAAGCATAGCGCAAAGGGCAGGCGACGTGCCGGGGGTGGCGGCGAAAAGAGGAGCCTGGGAGGAAAGATGGAGAGCAGTGCCACGGGGAGAAGATTCATCCAGTCCACACCGGGGCCCTTCAGGTTAATTCTGGGGCCTGCTGGAGCCAACCTAACAAGCAACAAGTGTCAGAAGTACCTGTAAGATCTGAGTAAAGATATTATAGAGGTAACATCCAATACCTTTGTAAAGTAGTGGGCTCCTACTGAAGTCCATTAACACATTTTCCTAAAATTTCATACCCGATGACCATCTCTATCACAAAAGAGAGCATTATGCTGTCTGCCACAAGGCCACCCTAGAAACTGTAGACTGTTATGAAGTCTATTTCTTTTTCCCAAAGGGATAATGCTACACTTTCGCATCAAGTGGTTCACGGAGGAAAAGGTAAAAAACACCGCCATTTATTGAATGCCCACAATGGACCTTCGACATAATAGTTCCTTATCTCTTACCTTTGTGGAAACCTTGTAAAGCAGGAATGGTAGTCCAGCCTTAAAGGTAAGAAAACTAGGTTTCAGAGCAGTTAAGTGCCTGTCCTTGGGTCTCACCTCAAAACCTCTAATACTTACTGTTATGCCACAGTGCCTCAACAATCTGGCAAGAAACAAAGGTACATCTGTAATCCACAGTCATTCCAAGTACCGTATATTTATGCTACGCCTTGAGGGATTTGTCTAAGGCGGTAAGAGATTTCAGAGATGAGCTAGCTCATCATCATCACAATCAAAAAGTGAAGTCATTCAGTCCTGTCCGACTCTGTGATCCCACGGGCTGTAGCCTAGGCTCCTCCGTCCATGGAATTTTCCAGGCAAGAGTACTGGAGTGGGTTGCCATTTCCTTCTCCATCAAGTAAACTAAAAATAACAGACGCTAATAATGACTCTCCTAAGTCAGAAAGCAATGGAGGAGCCTAGCTGAGTACACACCTGGGGTCTTCTGATGAAATCTCACCAAGTCTCATTTCAGCTCCTCTTAATGCTAAGAAATGCTAGGAAGCTGTTGAATGGGAGAGTTGGGATTAGAACCTTGGACCTCAAAGCTTAATGCTCAGAGGGAGCTCTTTCTACCACACGACAGTGTGCCAAGACCACACAGTAAAAATTACAGCATCTCTTTTGTCATTTCTCAAACATATTTGTGTTGTAATACCCATTACTTAGACATCAATGCACAACGCTTACCTTTTTCGTTCAGAAAATTTAGAAGGAGCTTGGAGGGTGAGATGCCTTTCACGTAATAGTCAGCTCAATTTAGATTTGTTGATTGACATATTGTCCACTTGGATCAATTACACCCTAGGGTCTTTGAAGAGAGCCAACTTCTAAACAAGTTCATGTTTCCATCTCTCTCCAAGGTATACATTTTCCCTGACCCGAATCTGCTCCTGAGAGGCCCTTACAATATCCCTCTTCTGGGATTTCTCACGACACAATGGAGCCACTTTCTTTGGGGCATATTCCTTGCCTCGATAGGAGTATATACTTTCTCTTTTAAGAGGGAACCTGAACTTTTCACTTCTACAAAGTCCCACCATAAAGCAGGTCCTAAAAGGTGAGGAGTGAAAGCTGGACTTGTCAGTCTTTCCGCATCTTCACTTGTTTTAGCACGCTCGCTCGCGAGCTTGACGTCTCTTACTAGAGTGTCTGTAACAACCAGCAAGTACTGATCCTCCCACGGTGTGGAAGGCACTTGGCGTTAACACCCAAGCCGCGGCTTTCTCCCGTGACTTTCACAGGCCTGAGTGGTCTCACTGCAAACTCGATGACAAAACTGCTTCTCAGATTGCTGCTGCTGAGTTTCTCAGTCGAGTCCAACTCCTGTGGCCCCGTGGACGGTAGGCCACCAGACTCTGTCTGTGGGCTTTCTCAGGCAAGAATACTGGAGCGGGCTGCCATTTCCTTCTCCAGGGCGTCTTCCTGACCCAGGGATCGAACTCACGGCTCTTTACATCTCCTGCACTGCAGGCAGATTCTTTACCGGGTGAGCCAATGGGAAAGATTGCTATTAGTTGTCATTTGTGTGTTACTGAGTGTTTTACACTGATAAAGACAAGGCTCTGTTGCATAGATTGGGTAAGCCTAGGAACCCTTCAAGAGTACTGGGGTGAAGGATGGAATTTTCCAATAAAAAACACAGCCATTTTGCAACTTCAAAAACATCATTGGCCAGCAGTTGCCCTTGGGAGTAGTTTGTCTGGCAAAGAATCCCTCATTTTCCCAGCATGACCTTAGGATGTAATTCGGTAATGAGATCATCTGGCAACCTTGAGCTTTAATACAGTGAAATTAAATAATTGAATTGGCTGTGGTTTTTAACCTATCCTTACTCTTCCAAGGTGGAATTTGGCCAAGATTATGAATAAATGCTTGAGCTTTCAAGACTCCCATTTTGTAATTATAATTTGAATAATGTTAAAAGACAACTCCCCTCAGTAGCACAGAGCATATTTTATGAACAAATGTAAATTCCTTTGTCACTTCTAAAGTCCCCTCTCCTGGCACAATTCAGACTCAACCTTTTCTATGATCATGGCAGACAGTCAACATTTCTCACCACTTGTTTTTAATGCATAACGCCTACATTGTATTTAGTATTCATTTTTCCCCGTGAAGATTCCTCTCTGTTTGTTAACTACTCTGTTTTTCAAACTATACCAGAAGTTTTGGGAAGAAAGGGACAGGTTTGACTTGTCATTTGGGTTTATTTCAACATCAAATTCAGGTCTGCCTGCATAACAGGAGCTCAGTCAGTAGCAGTTGGTTGGGTGACTGAAAAGTATTACGGGTTCAAGTTTAGGTATGTCATGAATTCTACTGTCCCCTCTTTAAGTCTCAGTGAAAAGTGTAGTGAAAGTGTTAGTCACTCAGTTGTATCCAATTCTTTGTGACCCCACGGACCCACCATGGAATTCTCCAGGCAAGAATCCTGAGCTGAGTCCAGGGGATCTTCCAGACCCAGGGATAGAACCTGGGTCTCCTGCATGACAGTCTTGCCCTTTACTGCCTGAGGCTCCAGGGAAGACTGTAAAGTCCCAGGGTTCTCCTCTGTTGGGTCTTCCCAGATGGCACTGGTGGTAAAGGAGCTGCCTGCCAACGCAGGAGATTCAGGCTCCGTCCCTGGTCGGGAATATCCCCTGGAGTAGGAAATGGCACCCCCCTCCAGTGTTCTTGCCCGGGAAATTCCACGGGCAGCGGAGCCTGGCGGACTGCGGTCCGTGGGGCCGCGAGAGTTGGACATGCCTGGGCACACCACGTGTTGCACACTTGGGCTGTAGCTGTGTCCCACACATGTAACTGAGCACTCCATCCCACATGCTCTGATTCCAAATACCTGCACAGTTGCAAGTGGAATTTTATACAAGTGTGAAATGTCTTATTTAGTTAAGATATTGACCTCAAGATGCATTAATACAGCAGCTCCCAATAAAGAATTTTTTAGGTTTGACAACTCTTAGCTTTTCATCTCACCATTGAAATGTATCCTTTTGAACCCCTTCTTTAAAACGGATAAATCACAAAGAAGAAGATTGCTAGCTAATTTTCAGTCTTATGGTGCTCAAGTTGACCTTTACTCAGGGCTCCCAAATCCTGCCTCAACACCCCTCTATACCCAGAATATCACCCTCACTCATCGTTCAGAAACTTACCAAAGTGCCATGTATCATTCAGCTGGTAATTAAGTCATGACACATACACAAAACCACAACCAATTCTTTTTTTCTGGCATAACAATATCTCTTCAAAAATGTATGCAGGTGCAAGTATATGCACTTTGAAAACGAAAATGGAAACAAAGCTTAAGGCCTCAACGGACTTGCTAAACGTGATAATAATGAGCTTCTAAAAGAACTCAACATTCAGAAAACTAAGATCATGTCGTCTGTTCCCATCACCTCACGGGAAATAGACGGGGAGACAGTGGAAACAGTGTCAGACTTTAGTTTTGGGGGCTCCAAAATCACTGCAGATGGTGATTGCAGCCATGAAATTAAAAGACGCTTACTCTTTGGAAGGAAAGTTATGACCGACCTAGATAGCATATTAAAAAGCAAAGACATTACATTGCCAACAAAGGTCTGTCTGGTCAAGGTTATGGTTTTTCCAGTGGTCACGTATGGATGTGAGAGTTGGACAGTGAAGAAAGCTGAGCACCGAAGAACTGATGCTTTTGAACTGTGGTGTTGGAGAAGACTCTTGAGAGTCCCTTGGACTGCAAGGAGATCCAACCAGTCCATCCTAAAAGAGATCAGTCCTGGGTGTTCATTGGAAGGACTGATGCTGAAGCCGAAACTCCAGTACTTTGGCCACCTGATGCGAAAAACTGACTCATTGGAAAAACCCTGATTCTGGGAGGGATTGGAGGCAGGAGGAGACGGGGACGACAGAGGATGAGATGGCTGGATGGCATCACCGACTCGATGGGCATGAGTTAGAGTAAACTCTGGGAGTTGGTGATGGACAGGGAGGCCTGGCGTGCTGCGATTCATGGGGTTGCAATGAGTTGGACATGACTGAGCGACTGAACTGAACTGAAAACAGTGAAAAGAGAATGACACTATTTTCAGCAGCAGAAGAAAAAACACCACTAAACAGATATCATATTGGAACCCTCTCCTATAAAACACATAATTACCTCCCTAAGAGTGTATTCATTTTCTTTCTGCTTAATCTTGTGGTAGAGTTGATTTAATTTAGCAATCAAGTGGGACAATGAACAACTAAATTAGACTATAATTCTTAGGAAAATGTTGGTGTAGATAACAAAATCCAAAATTCCTTTGCTAATCTAGACAGTCATTACTTGATGATGGCATTCTTGCTATGTGGAAGTTGGTGCTGTCCTGTGCTGGGTGTTAGTCAAGAGAGTACCTAAATTCTTCTCCTAAAACTAGTCTATGGGAAATAAATGGAAGTTGATTTTTGAACTACCCCCAACAAATCTCACCCCTGACCTGTGTGTTAGTTTGGTGATAGCAAACCTGAGCGATTTTACCTGCTCAAAAGACAACGGGGATGACTCATTCTGGAGAAGGAGCTCTCAATGGACAGCAAAGGCTTCTGTGTATAAGTTAACTTTGCTGCTAGAATATGTATCGGTCTGCCTATTTCTAAGATACAGAGAAGTTGTTCCTCTTTCTAAACCAAATGCTTCCACTCCACAATTTTCCAAGGCGGTGATATTTCATGAAGTCTTTCTAAGCATCTGTCTTTATTCATTCCACTTTTTTTTCTTTTTGGTGAGGTATAGTTGATTTACAATATTATACTAGTTTCAGATGTACAACATGGTGATTCAAAGTCTTTGTAGATTATACTCCATTTAAAGTCATTATAAAATATTGGCCATACCCCGTGTGCTGTGCAATATATCCTTGTAGTTTATTTTATGCAAAGCAATTTATACTTTGGGAACCTCTAATTTGTTCTCTGTGTCTGTTATTCCACTTCTGTTTTGTTATATTCACTTGTTGGGTCTATTTTTTAGATTCCATATATAAGCGATAAATCACTGCATTCTTCTTTCTCAGTCACTCCATTTTCCTAATTATCTTGATGAACATAACACTTGTCAGAGCCCTGTGAAACATAAATTAGAGAACCAACAAAGATTCTGTATAGTATTTATAATATGAAATCTTACACATATTTCTTATGTTAAAACAAAATATTAATTCTTTTCCGTCTCCCTTACAGAGATGTCTTGTAAAATATTACTGTGGTGGTCATACTCTAAGTGACCCCCTCAATGAGTCATAACCTTGTGTAATACCTTCCCTTAAGTATGGAAACAACCTGTGACTTCATTCAAACCAACAGAATATGGCAAAGGCGAAGGGATTTTGCAGATGTGATGAAGGTCCCTAATACATTGACCTGGAGTTAGTCAAGGCTATCCTGGGTGGGTCTGACCTAATCAGGAAAACCCTTTAAGAGAGAGTCTGAGCCTTCCCTGAAGCCAGAGACTTGAAGCAGCCAAGATCGTGTGTGTGTGTGTGTGTGTGTGTGTGTGTGTTTTCTTGGCTTTGATAAAGTAAGCTACCGTGAATTTGGCCAACAACTTCAGGGAGCTTAAGAGTAGCATGCGTGCACGCTTAGTTGCTCAGCCATGTCCGACTCTTCGCGACCCCATGGACTGTAGCCCACGAGGCTCCTCTGTCTGTGGGATTCTCCAGGCAAGGACACGCCATGCCCTCCTCCAGGGGCTCTTCCTGACCCAGGGACTGAACCCACATCTCTATGTCTCCTACATTGGCAGTTGGGTTCTTTACCACACGCCACCTGGGAAGCCCATTAAGTGCCCATTGTCTGGGGAATGATCACCCAGCTTGCAAAATTCTTGAAGGCAGGCACCTCACCTTTCCTCCTGAGCGAACGCCTTAGAATGCATTCACCGTAGATAAGTCACAGTGAAGAGTGGATGCCTCCATCCACACGCCCATCCTCAGAGGACGACTGACATTGATGGCTGGTTCCTAAACCCACTAACAGTCCAGAACTCTCTGTAGCTTCACATGAATAAAATGAACAACGGTAAGTGGGCAAGGGGTGGGCCTCCAGGTGACCAGTACGTCCAGAAAGGTATGCTGCCTGATACGGAGAGCAGGTTTCCAGCCCAAGAACCCTGATGAGTCACTTCCTTCACGTGATCAGCTGTCGGTGCTTTGTCTGCCTTACCGCTGTGTCCCAGGTCAGGGAGGGGGCGGGTGACTCAACAAGCAGAAACGTGCCTCCTGGGTGGACGTGAAGAGCGGCCCTGCTCATGCCTTCAGAGAGTGCGCTTCCTTTAGGGAGCCCAAGGGAGAAAGATTGTTCCTGGACAGACTGATGGTGAGACCCTGCAGAAGGGTGAGTCCACAGATGCCATCTGCCAACCAAGCAACCTCCCAAATTGCAAAAGATCATTCACAAGGAGACTTCACTTCGTTCAACAAACCCTGGCTACGGGCTTCCCAGGTGGTGCTAGTGATAAAGAACCCACCTGCCAGTGAAGGAAACGTAAAGACAGGCACTCCATCCCTGGGTGAGGAAGACCCCCTGGCGGAGGGTATGGCAACCCCCTCCAGAATCCTTGCCTGGGGAACCCGGCGGACACCCTGGCGGGCTACAGCCCGCGGGTCACGAAGAGCCAGACGCGACTAAAATGACTTAGCAGGCATGCCCAGCAACTGGAGCAGATACTGCGTGTGTGGGGGGGGAACAAGGGCACGGGGCCAGTTCAGTTCAGTCGCTCAGTTGTGTCTGACTCTTTGTCAGAGGAGGAGGTTATGAAATGGATAAGGTGACGTCTTAGCCCTCACTGACCTCACCGTCTAGAAGGAGGAACGCTGTGAAGTTGTCTCATGGACAACAATTTTTGACTATCTGTTATGCTCCAGACACTGTATTCAGCACTTAGCCTCATTATCTCAGGACAATTCAAGGTCCCAAAGTTATGAGAGTTTAAAGAGTTTTTGAAGGTGTCCTGAGCAAGAGCCACTGAAACAGGTCCTTTGAATAGGTACGACACCAACAGGATGAATGGGTGACAGCAATCGAGGGACAGAGGGTGTACTAGTCAAAGTCCAAATCAGAGCTGTGCTTCAGAATGTGGAGGTCGCGTGTGCTCAGCGGATTCTGCTTCCTGAGATGTCAGGCGGTCGCAGTACCTTCCTGTCTCCTTTCTCCCTGGTCCCTCCTACAGATACATTTTCATAAAACCAATACAGGTCTCCCTTGCTTTTTGAAAAGTTGCTCTGCACCACTTTGCTTTCATAAAAGATCTGCATCGGTACCTGTTTTCGCTAACTGAAAGAAATCCGAAGAGGAGTTTTACTTTTATGAAACTTTTTATGAAAAAAAGATCAGGGAGAAATAATACTGTTTACAGTTTGTTTTGCAGAGAATTGTAGAGGTAAGCAGGCTTCCCTTGTGGCTCAAATGGTAAAGAATCTGCCTCCATGCAGGAGACCCAGGGTTCAATCCTTGTGTTGGGAAGATCCCCATGGAGAAGGGCATGGCAACCCACTCCAGTATTCTTGCCTGGAGAATCCCATGGACAGAGGAGCCTGGCGGGCTACAGCCCACGGGGTTGCAAAGAGTCGGACACGACTGAGCGACTGTGCTGAACTGAACTGAGTACATAGAGAAGTAGGGAGTGTGTTGTGCTGCTATGCTCAGTCAGGCGTGTCCGACTCTGCGACCCCATGGACTGTAGCACGCCTCCCTGTCCACCACCAACTCCCGGAGTTTACCCAAACCCCTGTCCATCGAGTCGGTGATGCCATCCAACCATCTCATCCTCTGTCGTCCCTTTCTCCTCCTGCCCTCAATCTTTCCCAGCATCAAGGTCTTTTCAAATGAGTCAGCTCTTCGCATCAGGTGGCCAAAGTACTGGAGTTTCAGCTTCAGCATCAGTTCTTCCAATGAACACCCAGGACTGATCTCCTTTAGGATGGACTGGTTGGATCTCCTTGCAGCCCAAGGGACTCTCAAGAGTCTTCTCCAACACCACAGTTCAAAAGCATCAATTCTTTGGCGCTCATCTTTTTTTCTAGTTCAGCTCTCACATCCGTACATGACCACTGGAAAAACCATAGCTTTGACTAGACAGACCTTTGTTGGCAAAGTAATGTCTCTGCTTTTTAATATGCTGTCTAGGTTGGTCATAGCTTTTCTTCCAAAGAGCAAGTGTCTTTTAATTTCATGGCTGCAGTCACCATCTGCAGTGATTTTGGAGCCCCCCAAAATAAAATCTCTCACTGTTTCCATTGTTTCCCCATCTATTTGCCATGAAGTGATAAGACCAGATGCCATGATCTTTGTTTTCTGAATGTAGAGTTTTAAGACATTTCTTATGTACTTCTGGTCATCAAATATGTGAAGAATTTTCCTCATACCCAGCAACTTTCAACATGAGCTGAGTGTCTTAAAATTCAATTCTGACACTGGAGGCAGCTTCAGATCCAACAAATTAGGGGCTCAGTCCCACAAGACTGCCTTCCTGCCCACCCCCACACACACCCTCCTCAGATGCCAGTCACAAGCCTGGGATGTTACCTGTGCTTCTGGCTATAGATCAGAGTTTACAATGATCACCACCCCCACCCCCCCACCCCCCTGCCAAGGTTCAATCAATTTGCAAAGCAGCTCACAGGACTCAGAAAAACATTTAACTCATTTCCATCAGTTTACTATAACAGGTTTGGATAAAGGATACAGCTGAACGTCCGAACAGACAAGGTGCACGGGGTAGGGTGTGTGGGAAGAAAGGGTAGGGTGTATGGGAACAGGCGTGGAGGTCCGGTGCCCCGTCGTAGCCCACCACCCTCCCAGCAACTCCACGTGCTCACCAACCCAGAAGCTCTTTGAAGCCCATACTTCGGGGAATTTTACGGATGATTCACCACATCACATGGGCACGGGCAATCTTTAACTCTACCTTCAGCCTTTCTGCCTTCTTAAGAGAATGGCAGGTGGGGTTGAAAAATCCCAAGCTTCAAATCATGGCTTGTACTTCCTGGTGACCAATCCTCATCCAGGAGCCTACCCAGGGTCACCTCATTGGAACAAAAGACATTTCAATCACCCAGGAAACCCCAGAGGTTCAGGAGCTCTGAGTCAGGAGCCAAGGGCACAGTTCAGTATGTATTTTCTATTTATCTCACACATGTAAAGGGGAAAAGTTTCTATTCCACTAGAAGGTAAGCTCCAAAGAGCAGGACTTTTTAAGGAAACATTTTATCTTAAAATAATATTTACAAGAGAGTTGCAAAAGTAAAGAGAATTCCCATATATGCTGCACTCTATACCTCCTACTGTTAAGATCTTAAACAACCATAGTATATTCATCAAAACTAAGAAATTAGCATTATTATAATACTATTAGCTAAAAAACAGATTTTTATCAGTTTTTCCACTGTCTTTTTCGATTACAGAATTCAACCCAGAACCCCATATTGCATTTAGTTGCCAGTCTCCTGAGTCTCACTTCCCAGGTGGTTCAGAGCTAAAGCACCCACCTACCAATGCAGGAGCCACAGGAGACTTAGATTTGATCCTTGGGTTAGGGAGATCCCCCGGAGGAGGAAATGGAAACCCACTCCAGCATTCTTACCTGGAAAATCCCAAGGACAGAGGAGCCTGGTGGACTACTGTCCTTGAGGTTGCAAAGATTCAGATATGACTGAACGGCTGAACATGCACACACAGACACAATCCTAAAATCTGTGATGAGTTTCTCAGTTTTTCCTTATTTTTTAAGACTTTCACATTTTTGAAGCACACAGTCAGGTATTTTGTAGTGTTTTTTTTAAAAAAAAAAAACAAAACTTTAATTTGTGTTTTTATGGTACTTTCTCATGATGAGACTGAATTTTTTAAATATCATAGGTGGCACTTTTCTCATTGCACATTAGGGAGTACGTGGTATCAACATGATTTATTAGTATAGGTTCTAAAAGAGAAATTACTGACTCTTTGGTTCATATCCAGCACCTAAAACAGCCTGGGACATAGTGGTACTCAATTGTGGTACTCTAATAAATTCTCTTTTAATTATTACATGTCTGTGCCTTCCACTAAATTGTAGGATCCTAAATGGCAAAGGCCACATCTTATTCATATTCATGGGTTCCTAATGCGCAGTGGACTTGTCTGCTAAACGTTTAGGGACTGAACTGAAGGTGGGTTGGAGTTTGGCCGCATCTTCAGGCAGAGCCAGGCTGGAAAGTCACTGCCCTCCGCGGCTCCGTCGAATCAGTTACTGTTCACTAAATGTCTGCATGTGCTGCCGTTCTAAGGGCTGGGTTCGCTGTAGTATTTTATCAGGGACTGGAAGGGGATAGAAAGGTGGGATGAACAGGTAGATGCAGGCAGAGAGAGGTCTTCAGCTTTGAGCCTGGATGATGGAGAGCTGGTGACATTTATTCTGAAGCACAAACAGAGATAGAAGTTTGGAGTATACGATAATTAATTTGACTTTTACTGTGTTGGAGTTTTCCTGTGGTAAAATCCCATGGCTTTTGGAGCTCTCTGGGAGGTAGCTGTCAGTGATGGACAGAGGACAGGGCAGGCCTAGAGATATAAATTTGAAGCCATTTCTATTCTATTGCATCTAGAACCCAGAAAGGAGATAAGATGCACAAAGCTTGAGGAGTGAAAGAGAAGAGGATGTCAGACTCTGAGGGAACTCTGCCCTTAAGAGTGAGGAGGGGAGGAAGTAGAGAGGATAAAGGACATCAGGACGCTACCCAGAAGAGATTTCAAGAACTGGGTAGTTGCCAATAGTAAATACGACGCAGGAGGGAAGTTCTTTATTTAGGAGATGCCAGATGTTCACAAAGAATTAGGGAATGAGTGGGAAAGAAAACATTGGAGTGATTAAACATCTTTCACTTTCCTTTGAGAAGTTAGAAAAGGAAGGGTAAAAAAAAGAAAGAACCGTGACTGCAAACAACAGAATGCTGGGGAAAGGTCCTATTTCAGTTCTGCCACTAATCTCTGACTTCCATTGTCCCACATAAAGCACTTAGCAGCTCAAGCCATTAACCTTCCCTGTCACAATAACTGGAATAAATAATATATGATCTGACAGTTTCAGGGCTTCCCAGGTGGCACTAGAGGTAAAGAGCATGACCCCCAATGCGGGAGACATAAGAGACGCGGGTTCAATCCCTGGGTGGGGAAGAGCCCCTGGAGGAGGGCACGGCAACCACTCCAGTGTTCTTGCCTGGAGCATACCATGGACAGAGGAGCCCAGTGGGCTACAGTTCATAAGATCACAAAGAGTCAGACACGACTGAAGCAACTCAGCAGCAGCACTTTCACAGGATTTGTTCAGATGTCACATCCCCACCAATCTACTGGAAACTCCTTGAAAGGAGGGCCTGACATAATTTTCATTAAAATTCTCAGGGCTTTGTAGAGCCATGACAGTAACCATTTGGGAAAATGCCTGTTGGATGAAATGTAAAGTGTGAGCAATAATAAGCGCTAACACATCCTGAGATCTTCCTGTTCACTCATCACTGTGCAATGTGCCTAGTCACACAGCACTAGCATTGTCCACAATCCTGAGATAGGTACCATAATTATCCCATTTTACAGAGAAGCAAATGGTAACCATGACACCACCTTATAACAGAAAGCAAAAAGGAACTAAAGAGCCTCTTGATCAAAGGGAAATTAGAGTGAAAAAGCTGACTTTAAACTCAACATTCACAAAACTAAATCATGGGATCTGGTCCCACCACTTCATGGCAAATAAATGGGGAAACAGTGGAAACAATGACAGACTTTATTTGGGGGGGGGCCTCCAAAATCACTACAGATGGTGACAACAGTCACATAATTAAAAGACGCTTGCTCTTCGGAAGAAAGGCTATGACCAACCTAGACAGCATATTAAAAAGCAGAGACATTACCTTGCCAACAAAGGTCCATCTAGTCAAAGCTATGGTTTTGCCAGTAGTCATCCATGGGTGAGAGTTGGACTATAAAGAAAGCTGAGCACCAAAGAATTGATGCTTCTCAACTATGCTGTTGGAGAGACTCTCGAGAGTCCCTTGGACAGCAAGGAGATCCAATCAGTCCATCCTAAAG
Source organism: Odocoileus virginianus (assembly GCF_023699985.2). Taxonomy (NCBI): domain Eukaryota; kingdom Metazoa; phylum Chordata; class Mammalia; order Artiodactyla; family Cervidae; genus Odocoileus; species Odocoileus virginianus. The sequence continues at coordinate 945,626 of NW_027224343.1, read as the reverse complement.
GTAATCAGTCCTGACTGTTCATTGGAAGGACTGATGCTGAAGCTGAAACTCCAATACTTTGACCACCTGATGCTAAGAACTGGCTCACTGGAAAAGGCCCTGGAGAAGGGGATGACAGAGGATGAGATGATTGGATGGCATCAACGACTCGATGGACACGAGTTTGAGTAAACTACAGGACTTGGTGATAGACAGGGAGGCCTGGCGGGCTGCGGTTCATGGGGTCGCAAAGAGTTGGACACAACTGAGCGACTTAACTGAACTAGTAAGCGGCCCAAAGCCCCAACCAGTGGGTCTTGGAGCTCGGATGACAGAGCGACAGGGCACGCCCCACACTCAGCCGCGTGAGAGGCGCCAGAACCAGTAGGTCATTTCAAAGACCATGACAGCCGCAAAACTTAGAAGCAGGAACATTCGTCCATCCCCAGCGGTCCCACTGGCTCAGCGGAGCTGTAGTGCGCTTGCGCTCAAGCTGACTTCCGCCAGGCCTCAGCTGGGTTCAGGGATCCGTGTCCCGGCCTCGCGAGGCCCAGGGCTAAGGCGAGACCGCGACAGGCGGGGACCGGGTGGGGCGCGTGTTGATGACGAAAGCGGAAGTCCTGTGGCAGAGACAGGCGCTAGGCCGGCGCTGGGGGCTGGGATCGCGGAAGCTCCGTGGGGAGGGTCGGGCGCAGTCTGAGTGCCGGAGGTTTCCGAACAGGTTCCCGAGGGAGGCAGCCGCGAGGTTCCAAGCCGCCGGCCTGCGTGCGTTCGGGCCGCTCCAGGTGTGAGTCGACGTCGCCTGTGGCCTGCCTCCGCCCCCGGCCCTCCCCGGGGAGCCGCCTCGGGTCTCCGCCATGGCGTCCACCCCGACCAACCTGCAGGTATCCCCGGCTCCCGCCCCGGAGCGCGGCGCGGGAGGGTGGGGGGCGGGGAGGGCGGCCGCGGCCGCGCCCCTCGCGGGGCGGGGAGGGCGGTGCCCGCGTCCCGAGCCTGGGGGGAGAGGCCGGCTTTCCGCCTGCTCCCGGCGAGCCCCCTGCGCGGTAGGACTCCTGACTTTTGTTGAGTCTTTTCCGCCGTGTATATGTGTGGTGTTTTTCCCTTTTCAAACCAGCCGAGTTTGAACCGAACTGGTTGAAGCTTGAAGGAGAGGCATAGACCCCAATCGGTGTAAAGGAGAGAGGAAAGAACGGAATGCATGCAATGCACTGCTCTGGATCAGATGAAAATAGGAAAATTGGAGTCCTCTCCTGGTTTCTCAAGCTGCTGTAGCAAAACCTTTCTTTCGAGCTGTCAGATGAGTAGAATCGTGAGCTCAGAATCTGAGGAATCCGTGAATTCCTGGAGCTCTGCGTTCAGTGCGCCCTGATGGCTCCCCAAGTGTGGCATGTAAATAAGATCATGGAGTAGGCTTCAGCTCCTTGGTTAATTCACCTTTCCACCCCTACCGCAGTGAGTTCCGTGTTTTATTCGTAAAGCACGTGATCCTAATATTTTAGACAGTTGTTCAACTTCTGTGGAATGGAATTCTTTGAGATGAGGCATTTTTTAAACAGTGCCTCCCATCCTTCAAACGGATCTAGGACTTAAGTGGGGTTTCAGTTCAGTTGCTCAGTCGTATCCGGACTGCAGCACGCTAGGCCTCCTTGTCCATCACCAACTATCAGAGTTTACTCAAACTCGTGTCCATTGAGTCGGTGATACCATCCAACCATGTCATCCTTTGTCGTCCCCTTCTCCTCTCTCCTTTGGCTTTAGGGTCTTTTCCAGTGAGTTGGCTCTTCACATCAGGTGGTCAAAGTACTGAAGTTTCATCTTCAACATCAGTCCTTCCAATGAATATTCAGGACTGATTGCCTTAGGATGGACTGGTTGGATCTCCTTGCAGTCCAAGGGACTCTCAAGAGTCTTCTCCAACACCACAGTTGACAAGCATCAACATTTCCACGCTCAGCTTTCTTTATAGTCCAACTCTCACATCCATACATGACTACTGGAAAAACCATAGCTTTGACTAGACAGACCTTTGTTGGCAAAGTAATGTCTCTGCTTTTTAATATGCTATCTAGGTTGGTCATAGCTTTTCTTCCAAGGAGCAAGCATCTTTTTCGAGCATCTTTTCAAGGACCCATAATTTTATGGATGCAGTCATCATCTGCAGTGATTTGGAGCCCCCAAAAAAGTCTCTCACTGTTTCCATTGTTTCCCAATCTATTTGCCATGAAGTGATGGGACTGGATGCCATGATCTTAGTTTTCTGAATGTTGAGTTTTAAGCCAACTTTTTCACTCTCCTTTTTCACTTTCATCAAGAGGCTCCTTAGTTCCTCTTCACTTTCTGCCATAAGGGTGGTGTCATCTGTGTATCTGAGGTTATTGATATTTCTCCCAGCAATCTTGATTCCAGCTTGTGCTTCATCCAGCCTGGCATTTTGCATGATGTACTCTGAATGTAAGTTAAATAAGCAGGGCGATAATACACAGTCTTGACATACTCCTTTCCTAATTTGGAACCAATCCGTTGTTCCCTGTCCAGTTCTAAGTGGAGTTTAGAATGTGACTTAACCTGAAGGGTGGCAGTCCACTAGGTAAGTTTAGGACAAAAGAGTGATATGAATACCTATATTGAATCCTCCTCTTGGTTTAACAATTGAAAAGGCATCTATTGAGTACAGGCACCTAGGATAATTAGCAGAGGATCTACTTAGCTCAGAATAGTTGATCCTGAAGAAAGATCACTGAAAGTAGACCAATTTAAATCGAAATCAAATTTTCACTTGAAAGAGGGTGAAGTGCTTGCTTGGGACTTTTATATTGAAAATCAACCAAAAAGATTATCAAAGTAAATGTTTTGTTTCACAAAATATAATTGCAACTGTGACTTACTTCTTAGAGAATGTCATGTGTTGATTCTTATATGTGTATCGTTTTCAACAAGATTTCCTTAAACTAAGATGCAACAATAATATAACCCCATTCAGAAGGGGTCTTTTTGGTAAATGTACTTGGAAAAAGTATTGGTCATTTGATAAAAGTTTTGTTCCCTTGAGTATCAAAGGTGGTTTCTTTTGAAGTGCCCATCTTGTCTTCATCCTTGTTGGTTTGTCAGTTAACTGCATAGTTTTATTCCACCATCTGTAAAAAATGTTTTTTATTGAAGTTTCATTGATTTACAGTTTATACTAGTTTCAGTTGTACAGCATAGTGATTCTGTTTTTCTACAGATTATATGCCACTAAAAGTATTTACAAGATGATGACCATGATTTCCTGTGCCCATCTGTTTCCTTGTTGCTCATCCACCTTATGCATAGTCCACCAGCTTTTCATTTGCCAAGAATCTGCATGTGATTTGGGCTTTCTACAATATAATTTTCATCTACTTATCCATGTTTTTTCTTCTGCAAGATTGAAGTTTTATTCTATGATTGTTTGCATTATATTGGAGTTGGACTGTGAATGTTCTTCAGTGAATCGGTTTGAGATTGACCTGTCTTAAAGGCATAGTTGCTAGTTAACAGGAAGAGAGAATGAGTTATATTTTTATCAGTGGTTGGGTCAGGTGCACTTTCTCATTCAACCTTTTCAACCTGCTAATGTAGGAAATTTGGGTGAAGAATATTCAACAACAGATAACTTTCCAACCAAACAAGGCCAAAATCCCCATAGCCAGATGCTTATAATCAATTGGAGGAATGCAGATAACTAAAAATCAAAATAAAATAATGTAATGATGCTGTAGTGAGGGAGGGCAGAAAGGAAGGGCTTGTGTAACTCTTCAAGGATAAATGAGAATTGTTCCACAGAGAAGGTGATGGTGAGCTTAGATAAAGTGAAATACTGACACTAATTGTCTGCCTGGTATTTGGTGTGATCTCATTTAGTCCTCAGAACAGCTCTTCAAGGAGAGTATTACTTCAGTTTCTCAATATAAGAATCCAAAGCTTATTAAGGGTATGATTTACCCAGACATACAGTTAATTTATTGAAGGTAGTTTTGAATTCAGGCCTATCTGCTTATATGTTGGTGCTTTTTCACGATAGAATCATGCCTTCTTGGACAGGAGGGTAGGATGCATTCCAGGTAGAGAAAAGCAACTTACGCTTCAGTCTAGAAGTGTAATAGACCTTGGAGAGAGTCGGGAGAAACTGCAAGTGCATTGTGCATAGAACTCAACATTTCCTCAGTCTGGAATGTTTCTTTGTTTTTAAAAGTGTCTATATGTTGGGGCATCATAAAAGGAATATATCATCCTTGATTTCCAAGGGCTTATATCTGATGTGAAAACAGACATATAAAGTGACCGTTGGGTTATTTTATGACCTTTGGAAGGATGTGCAGGGGGCGGTGGGAATTTAGAGGACACGTGGCTAGATCTCCTGGGCTTGCTGGGGAGGGCTTACAGCAGCAGGAGCACAGTGACTGTGCTGAGTCCTGGAGAAGCTGGAGTTTTACAGGGAGACGCTGGGGCCCAGGATTCCAGGTGGACCGCAGGCTGAACATGCAGCTGCGGACGGAGCCTGAGCCATCTGGGCTGTCCCAGTAGTTTGGCGTGATGGGAGTGGAGTGTGCCGGGGCGAGGTCGAGCCTAGGAGGCCACGTCCCCAGCAGCAGTGTGCACGCACAGGTGATTGGCCCCATCCTGCTCCACATGGGGAGTCAGGGCAGGAAGCTCCAGTCTTTGTTCTAGAACAAAACCATTGTGTGTGCACAGGGACAGCTTGACGGGAGGCAGGCCTGGAAGCCCCGAAACAGTTAGAAGGCAGGTTCTGTCTCTGTGATGGGCGGCGGCGGAGGCCAGGGTAGTGCAGTAGCTGTGAGGATAGAGGCAGGGTTGGTGAGAGACAGATGGACGAGGAAGGGGAGTTGGGCGAGGATCTCCATTTAAAAAGTGAGCTTTCTCCCAGATTCCTTGTTGGATGTCTGAGTTGGTTGGTTCTGGGATTACAGGAAGAGAGGGGCAGCTTTGGGGCCAGAGGGGTCCTGAACTTTGGGGGCTTGAAATGCTTGAGGGGACAGTTGGGTGGAAATGTCCGTTGAGCAGTAGGGTTCGTGTATATAGAACTTAGACTGGTTGGGGATAAGGATTTGGGGGTTCCTAGCACACAGATGGTAGCAGAGGTGGGGGCATCTTGGAGTTTGTGGAATGAGGGGAACAGGGACCAAGGCACAGACTGAGTGGAATAGCAGCTTTAGGAGAGAGAAGAGGGAGCCCGGGAAAGAGTGGTGACGTGGCCGAGAGTAACACCTGGGGAGGACAGAGGAGGCCGAGCCACGGGGCTGTCTGCTGAGGGCCGGTGCTCACCTGGCCACCCGGCCCGCAGAGTGGGAGCAGGAAGACGACTGGGGGAGGAGTCGGGAAACCGAGAGGGATGCGGGATTCTCCGTGGGACGTGGCTGTGGAGGTGAAGGGACAGGTAAGTTGTCAGTTACATGGAAACCTTAGAATTAGGAAGAGGTGGTGTGTTTTGTTGTGTTTTGTAGCTGTGAGTCTAAGATAGGACTTCCATACATTTTTATGCTAAGGATTGCTCCCTCAAAAAAGGGAAAGGTTAGGTTGGGGAGAACAGTTGCGCTGATATAATTGAGGGGAGTAACTGTCACAGGATGAAGCGGGGCAGGTTCCAGAGCACTGGGGAAAAATTAGTCTTGAAAGACGGGCGCTGGGCCGTCCTTCCTCTTGAGACGGGTGGTTCTGGAATTTGCCCAGTGCCCCAGGGTTTCCTTGCATGCCCGTGTCCTGTGGGCTCCTAACCTGAGGAGGACAGTCCCAGGAGTTCCCAGCCTCCCAGTGTCCAGTCAGCCTCATGCCAGCCTCTGTGCTAGACTCCGGAATATAAAAGAGCCATTACGACAGACTCCTGAAGCTCATATTCTGGTAGGAGAGGACAGGCCAAAACCAAACCCCCTGCACAGAAACAGCAGCTGGAAGCATTTTTAACGGAAGAGTGATGTATTTTCAAATTGAATTAATTTGGGAATCATCAGCCTAAAGATAATCAGTTTTAATCATTAAGAACAGCTCACCTAGGGAGGTAGTAAGCAGAAGCTCCACCCAAGCCCAGAGGAACCTTAATATCTTTCAGTGTCGGTTACAAGAAGAATCTGCCAAGGAAACTGAGCAGGATCTGTCACAGAGAGGTGGGAGGATAGTGTAATATTCTTTTGTAGAACATCTTCGAGGGATCACGGTGAAGACAGGGTGGGCCTTTGGATCTGGCATCACAGAGAACCTTGACATGAGCAGTTTTATCGATAAGATAAGGGGCAGGAGCCCAGGCCCATAGCTGGCGGGTACGTAGAAAAGAGGGACTGCAGAGAGTAGAGGCTGCTTTGGTGAAGTTTGGGTTCTAAACAGTAGCAGAGAAACAACCAGGCTGAAGCGGGTGTCAGTGTCAGGGCTCTCTGAAAGTGAAGTCGCTCAGTCGAGTCTGACTCTTTGCTACCTCATGGACTGTAGCCCACCAGGCTGCTCCATCCATGAATTTTCCAGGCAAGAATACTGGAGTGATTTGCCATGGAGGGTTGATGGCAGGCACACAGAAACATCTGGTGGAGAGAAGTTGTCACAGATGACAGAAGTGGAAGCCCCCGTCCTGGTGCAGGTTCTCTGTATGGAAGGAGGTGGTCAGTGAGGGAGTGTGCCGGGTGTGATGGAATAAGTGCAGGGCAGGTGGAGAGCTAAGGGCGAGGATGGGCGCAGCCTTTTAAACAGGGAATCAGCTTTTGACTGGAGCCTCCCTGAGGATGGGCTTCCCTGGTGGCTCAGCTGGTAAAGAATCCGCCTGTGATGTGGGAGACCTGGGTTTGATCCCTGGGTTGGGAAGATCCCCTAGAGAAGGGATAGGCTCCCCACTCCAGTATTGGGGCCTGGAGAATTCCATGGACTGTGTAGGCTATGGGGTCTCAAAGAGTCAGACACAATTGAGCGACTTTCACTTTCTCTGAGAACTGGTATTTGAACTATGATCGAAGGGAAGAGCATCCTCAGCAGATGGACCCGGGTGCCCGGGGACAACAGGGTTTCAGTTGGGACCCAGACAGAGCCAGGCCCGCTTAGATCACACCCGGGCTCTGGGGACTGACTGTCTGCAGGGGGAACCGCCAAAGGGTGCCCCGCCCTGCTGCTGTGTGGACTTCAGCATCACGTGTAGAGAGGCTGACCGCCAGGAGGAGGCTAGGCAGGAAGTTTGACAAAAGCATAGAGGAGACCTAGGGTGGCAGCGATTGTAACTTTGTTTCACATGCAAAGTGCCAACAGAAATGACGATGAAGTGAGGTGTTCAGCAGGCCAGAAACAAAGGCGTGTCCTCAAACCCTCATCTTTGATTAAAGGTAAAGTGCTTGCCGGCCAGTGTGGTAGCTACCTGTGGCAATCTACGTGTCATTTAAATAAAATGTAAAAATCACTTTTCAGTCACACCAGCCAGAAGTTTCAAGAGCTCTGTGCTCCTGTACTGGGCGGTGCAAATACAGAGGTGTCCCTCATCAGAAAAAGTCACCATGTATAGAACTAGATTATTAAGTACTGACTACAGGTTTCAACTGGTGTCATTTTGGTTCCTAAAAGAGGGCTGCCTGATGCGTCCACACTTTATATCCTGCTGGGCTGACCAGACTTGCAAATTAAGCTTTGAGTTCAACAATTTGAACTTCGAAGCATGTAGTGCTATGTTTGATCAACTCTAAAACACACCATTTATTTTTCTTCTCTCCTGCTACAGCAGCTGGAAGGCCTGTTCCTCCCGTTTATCCCATTTATATGCAGTCCATGAGCAACTGCTTCCAAGTATACTATTCATAGCATATGATTCGTTTTGTATTATGTGAATAATTTACTTGTGTGCTTATCTTTGGTATAGCATGACCATGATTACTTTTTCCTGCTGGCTCTTCTGTTGAATACAGGTTTCCTGCCTAAACTAATCCAGGCGGGATGCTTCAGTAACCATGCTTGTTCTTTATTTGTACGTGTGTGCATATTTCAGAATATTAAAGATCGCTTTCTTAGTGAAAATCTTACTCTGAGATGATCATAGACCCACATGCAGTTGTGAGGAGTAATAGAGCCTGTGTAGCCGTCACCCTGTCCTTCCCAGTGGCAGCATCTCGTGTAGTAGTGTCACAACCCGGATGTTGATCTTGGTACATTCCGCTGTATTACTCAGATTTCCCCAGTTTTCCTTTGTCTCTCTGTCAGAGTTCTGTCACACAAGTTAACTCTTGAATGCCCCCCACAGTCGTGACACAGAAGAGCTCTGTCCACAGGGATCTCTCTCGCTGCCCTTTTATAACCACAGTCCCTTCTCTTTCTCCTCCCCCTGCATCCCTATCTCCTGATGATGCTTACCGGTTCTTCACCTCTGGCTTTTGTCATTTGAGGTTATATGAATGGAATTGTGCATTAGGTAACCTTTCAGGATTGGTTCATTTCACTTAGCATACTTTTTCTGAGATTCATCCAAGTTGTGTATATCAGTAGTTCATTCCTTTTTGTTACTGAATAGTACTCCCTGCTGTGGGTGTCCCAGAGTTCAGCCGAGCAGCCTTTGAAGGACATCAGAATGTTCAAGTACAGTTTTTTGTGTGAACATAGTCTCTTCTCTGGGATAAACACCCAAGAGTGCAGTTTCTGGTTCATATGGTAGTTACCTATTTAGATTTGTTAAACAAACAAACAAACAAACCTGTTTCCCAGAATAACTGCCGTTTTAGGTCCCTGCAGTGTATTAGTGATTGAGTTCTCTGCATCCTCATTACCATCTGGTGGTGTCACCGTTTTTTATTCTAGCCACGCTGACCCGTGTTCTGTGATGTCTCCCTGTGGCGTTTACTTTGCATTTCCGTAACGGCTAGTGGTGTTGAGCGTCTTTTCATATGCTTACTTGGCCATCTGTGTATCCTCTTTGGTGAAATATCTATTTATGTCTTTAGCTTATTTTCTACTTCAGTTGTTTTTAAACTGTTGGTTTCTGAGAGTTCTTTCTATATTCTAAGTACTAGTCCTTTCCCTGATAGGTGGTTTGCAAACATCTCCCAGTCTGTAACTAGTCTTTTCATCCTTTTAGTAGGATATTTTGCAAACCAAAGGTTTTTGACGAGGCGCAGTTTATCATTTCTCCCCCACTTTGAGGTGTAATTGATCCATGACACATTAGTGTTGGGTGTGCACCGTGGTTCGCTGTTTGTATATGCTGTGATACGATGCCCACAGTAAGCTTAGTTAACATCTGTCAGCACGCAGAGTTGCAGAATTTTTTCCTTGTGGTAAGAGCTCTCTGGTAATAGCCATTCGGATGGGTGTGAGGTGACATTTCGTTGTTTTGATCTGCATTTCCCTGACGATTGGTGCTCTTGAGCACCTTTTCATGTACCTGTTGGCCATCTGTATGTCTTCTTTGGAAGAATGTTTGTTCAGATCCTCTGCCCGTTTTTTTGAGCAAGTTGTTTTGATTTTTGCTGTGGATTTGTTTTCTTGGCATTAACCCCTTACCAGATACGGGTGGTTTGTAAGCATTTTCTCCCTTTCCGTTGCTTACCTTTTTGCTCTGTTGATCATCTCCTTTGCTGTGCAGAGCTTATTTTGTTTGATGTAGTCACATTTATTTTTGCTTTTGTTGCCTTTATGGTGTCAAATCCAAAATATTGTCACCAAGACCAGTGTCAGGGAGCTTCTCGTGTTTTCTTCTAGAAATTTTATGGTTTTAGGTCTCATGTTCAGATCTTTAATCCATTTTGAGTTAATATCTGTATATGGTGTAAGATAATCCTTATTTTCATTTTTTTGCATATGACTATCCAGTTTTCCAAGCACCATTTATTGGAGAGGCTATTTTTTCCCTCCCATGCATGTTTTGCTTCTTTACGGTAAATTAACTTTTGGTTTATTCCTGGTCTCTTTCTTCTGGTCCATTGATCTGTGTGTCTGTTTTTATGCCAGTATCATGCTGTTTTTATTTTTTTCTTTTCATATATTGTGTTTTGGTGTCAAGTCTAAGAACCCTTTGCCTTGCCCTCAATGGTGAAGATATGCTTTGTTTTGTTTAAAGATTTTATGGTTTAAGTCCATGATCCATTTTGAGTTAGTTTTTGTACAAAATGCAGGGTTTGATTTGTGATTTCTTCTTCTCTCTTTTTTTATTTTGGCTCATGGGTGTTCAGTTGCTCTGGAGCCAGTTCTGAGGCCTGTCTCTGCCCTTAACCTGCCTTTCTGTGTCCTTGTTAAAGTTCAGTTAGATGTATTTGTGTGGATCTAATTCCGGTAGTTGTTTTTTTGTTTTTTGTTTTTGTTTTTTTTTAATTCTACACAAAGTTGCACATTTCATTATAGAATTTTTGAAGTTTCCAGGTCTTGTTTTATTTTTTAAGACTTCTGGTTACTCTTTGCTCAGTGAACCTTTTAGTTAATTATGGAGTTAAAAGATTTGGGTATTTTTCAGACTCTTGTTATTTCATTGCTCTGTTGCTTCTGAAGGGCTTTTACAAATTTTACTACTGTCATATGCTTTAGACATAAGAGCATTTGATTTTTGAGAATTTCTGTCAGTGCTTTTAAGTTGAATTTTCACCTTACTCAATTTTTCCTTACTAGCCCTGAGCTTGACTTTTGTTGAGTGAAAAATTATGTGAGACTCAGTGATTGGTACTAGGTAAAGTAGTGTTCAGATAGCGTTTACCCATGTAACAAATGTAATTTGCATTTTATAAATAGTTACATTTAAAATGTAATGCAGTTGTGATTTAGAGAAAAAAAGATTTGTTTTAAAGTTGCTTTTATTTTTAAAGAAAGCTTTCAATATAATTATTGACTTCAGAGTTATCCTTTGCTTTGATTTTGATGGTGTGGTTTTTGTCTCCCTTCAAACAGAAAGCCATAGATCTTGCCAGCAAAGCGGCCCAGGAAGATAAAGCCGGGAACTACGAGGAAGCCCTTCAGCTCTACCAGCATGCTGTACAGTATTTTCTCCACGTGGTTAAATGTAAGGTCATCGTTTGTTTTGTTATTTTAAAAACAATAAAAGAGAAAACATTATTCTATTCATTTCTGTTCCAAGAAATAGAAAAGATTATCCTTTTTCATTATAAACATTGAAATACAATCCTAGAAGATTATAAAACATCAATTTGCAAAAAAGTCCCACTAGCTTCTTAGTAGTTCCTCAGTCAGCCAGCAAATGTGTGCAGCTGTCATACTTATTACTTTGTGCACCTAAACATTAAAATGCCATCTAGCCAATGAAAAAAAGGTTTTTTATTTTACTGGTAATGTACCCAGGTCTGTAATCTGGACTTACTCATTTTCTAAACGTCTCTTTGAAAATAATGTTTTAAAAAGAGGTTGGGAGACATTTTATTTGTGTGTGTCCAAATTTGTGTTCAGTGTTAACACCACCCCACCCCACCCCCTTGCACTGTTCTAGACAGAAACGGATAAAGAAAAGCCTCTTAAACCTAATGCTGAATGTATGTGAAATAAGACGTTAAAAGTGTCTTTCTGCCTGTTACTGTTTTAAATAAAAATTTTAGCAGTTGGGTAATTAAAGATTTTCTTCTGAGCTTCCCTCTTTAATTCTGAGGGTTTTCTGTCAAATTAAAGTGAAAGTAAGAATGAGTCATAACCTGATAAGATAGATAGGGCTAATCCCATGAACTGCATATATTGCCGAAGTCTCCTTTCAAACAGCCCTCACTGGGGCCTTTATGTAATAAAATTACTGTATTGGTGGTACACATAATATCTGGGATTTCTGTCACTTTTTTTATTCTGAAATAAAGCTTACGTAGGCATTAGCGAGAATGGTTAATGTTGCTCTAATTTTGTTTGTCTTATAATTGGTTTTGTGTGAGATAAGCAGCTTTCAACTAGCTGCAAAGAATGTAAGGGAAGAGTATGAGTCCCACAGGATATTACAGGATTTCTGCTTATTCTTTAACGTGAACCTAAAGCTTACTAGTGTCTTGCTCAGAACTCTTCCTGACTCATACTCACTGTTAAACACTGCCGGAGGAAGGATCGGAAAGATCATCATCTGATTACGATGAACCAGAGATGATCTTTTCTCTCTCCTCCAAAATAGATTTGTCTTGTTTGAAGCTGTGTCTAAGAGTTTAAACCTGTCTGTAAAGAATACTAAAGGAAGAAAACCTCTTGCATTTCCCTTCACCAGATGAAGCACAAGGTGATAAAGCCAAGCAGAGCATCAGGGCGAAGTGTACGGAGTATCTTGACAGAGCCGAGAAGCTGAAGGAGTACCTGAAGAAGAGAGAGAAGAAGCCGCAGAAGCCAGTGAAGGAGGGGCAGCCGGCCCCCGCCGACGAGAAGGGGTATGTGCCTCAGAGCGAATCACAAGAGTGCAGGAGTTTGTGAAGGAGGTTTCTTTTGTTGAAACTATAGGCATTAGAACAGGACGACTCCTGGGCCAAATCTGAACCACCGCCTGCTTTCGTAACTGATGTCGTATGGAGATACGGCCTCCTGCCTTCAGTTCCCTGTATGTGACTCCTTTTGTGCTGGACCTGCAAAGCTGAGTTTGTGACAGAGGACTGTGTGGCCCACAGCCTGAAATACTGACGGTCTGATTCTTCACAGAAAAAAGTTTTTGAACCCCTAGTTTGCCGAGCTCAGGAGGTGATAGCCATCAAATCGCCTCTTTGACTGGCTGGTAGCAGAAAAAGCCCTTGGCAGGAATGCTGCTTAGTCCTTTCCCTCTGGCCATCGTGTGATGAGGTTTAAAATTGTAGGAGTGGAGTGCAGGCTTCTGAGATCGCCCCTGTGGTCCCCAGGCACAGGGCCCTCAGAGGCAGTGCGTGGGGGCCCGTGGCTGCTCCCGTAGGCAACTTCAAGATCTGAGAGTTGACAGGCTCCTTTGGACTACGTGGGAGAGTTCGAAGAAACTTTTAGTAGGCTCGGGGTTTTTATATTCTCTGTTCAAGACATGGTCAGAAAACCAGGAGCTCCTATGACATCCTGAGAATACTTATCTTCTCACAGCTCTAGAGTTGGCAGGACAAAAACGAGACCCTCACTGACCTCATAGCTTACCGAGTTTCAGAATCAGTTGAGCTTCAGTGGTTTTCTTATGTGAAAATCAGGGCATGTCTTGTAAGTTGAAATGAAACTGCTGGGAAGATCAGTTCACCTCGGGTCTGTGGACCCTCAGATCTCACCGAGGCCCCCTTAGCAGCAGAAGCGCCCCCTCCCCTGCGGGCTGAGGCCCTCCTGGTCACGCCTGTGGTGTCCCTGCTGAGGTGATGCCCTGCTTCTGTACCGGACAGCAGGACCCGCTTTAAACTGAAACGGGGTAAAGCAGAGAAGCCATTACTTCCTGGTAACAGGTACAGAATACACAGAGAGCGAGCACAGAGGCGCACGCCCCGGTCCCGGCTGCGGCGCCTCGGGGCAGAGGGGTTGGTGCCCGTCCCGGAGAACGCGCTCACTGCGCAGGGGCGAAGAGGTTGGTGCGCGTCCCGGAGGGCGCGCTCACTGCGCAGGGGCAGGGAGGTTGGTGCGCGTCCCGGAGGGCGCGCTCACTGCGCAGGGGCAGGGAGGTTGGTGCGCGTCCCGGAGGGCGCGCTCACTGCGCAGGGGCAGGGAGGTTGGTGCGCGTCCCGGAGGGCGCGCTCACTGCGCAGGGGCAGGGGGGTTGGTGCTCGTCCCGGAGGGCGCGCTCACTGCGCAGGGGCGGAGAGGTTGGTGCGCGTCCCGGAGGGCGCGCTCACTGCGCAGGGTCACGCTGCCTCTGGAGGAGCTCGCTCTAGAGCCCGCGCTGAAGGCTGCTTTTGCTGTTTGCCTTTGCTCGTAAAAGCAGTAATCCTCTCTGGCTGTCTTGCAGTTAGTGAAAACAGGTACTGATGGAGGTCTTTTGTAGAAGCACAGTGTCATAAAGCCGACTTTGGAAGACCTGCAGTGCCTTCCCTGACAGAATCCGAGGGCCAGGGAGACGTTTGGATTCCATGTGGCTAGGGGCCTAGGAATGGCAGGTTTTCTTTAAGCAAGTGCAGTCTATTGTATAAGAAAGCGTGGCAGAAAAGGTTAGAGAGTTGGTAGACGCCCCCCCCCCCCCCCAACTCTAAAGTCAAGGTGAGTCAGTTTGGAGTCTCTCCCTCATCCATAAATAACCCCACCATCCTGTGAGAACCACGTGGTCCCATTTTGAGATGAAACCTGTCAAGTTTTTATGTAATGACATTCTTTAAATATTGTAAAAATGTGTCTTAAAGGCATGTTTTCTGCTTTAAAGATTGCAGTGTGTTCTATCATATGCTAATCCTTATAGTTGAATGCACATTATTGCTGATTTTTTTCCCTATTGTCAACAACATGCGCAAAATTATCCTTGTAGTCAAATCCCTGAACTCTTAAATTATGTCCTCAGAATAAATCCCTGGGTACAAAATGTCTTGACTGAGCTCCGTGTTCTTTGGGGTCAGTTCATTTTCATCAGAAGTTCCATTCGTCCTTTGGAACCCCCAGACTAAGGGTATCGATCTTTGTACCTTAAATAGTATTCTGGGTTTTTTCCCTGCTAGTTATGGCTTCTTGGTCTAATATATTGTTTGCCTGGTCCTGATTTTTTTAATTGTTGTTTACAACACTCTTGTAATTCATCTTAAATCTTGTGGAATGAGGTATGGGTCATGCATTTATGGGTTATTACATGCATAGGTATGTCACGGGAATTTGGAGTTAGTTCCTGCCTTCATTGTGGTCTTTTTCTCCATTTTCTGTTCATGATTCCATGTAATAGGCCAGCTTCCTGCCATTGCATGTTCATCCCTGGGTTGGGAAGATCCCCTGGAGAAGGGAATGGCCACCCACTCCAGTGTTCTTGCCTGGAGAATCCCATGGACAGAGGGGCCTGGTGGGCTGCAGTCCCTGGGGTTGCAAAGAGTCAGAGATGACATCACAACTAAACAACAACAAATGCCTGCCTCCTATTTTGCCTAGTATATTCTTAAAAGTAATAAAGTGAGCTAAACTTTTAGTGAATGTCTTATTTTGCCACTTTCATTACAGATGTTTCTTTTCCTTCATTTTTTGTCTTATTTTGATAGCAATGAGTGACCGTTTGAATAAATTAAATTCTTTTTATTAGGAATGACAGTGATGGGGAAGGAGAATCTGATGATCCCGAAAAAAAGAAACTGCAGAATCAACTTCAAGGTTGCTTTAGATTTCATTTTTAAATTTACTTATTTTTTGAAACCTCATAGTGAACTGTCTGTTTCAATTAGTTTTCTTTCCCACCTGTACTTAAATGAGGCTCAAGAACTGGCTTTGGTTCCCAGTGATCATGTGCTGGCTTTGTTTGAGACCGTTTTTTTATAAGATTTTCTCCATAGGTTCTCAGATTGATTGATTTTTTTCCTAGGCAGTAAAAATATTGTTTCATGTTATATCTGCCTTAAAAAGTTTACTCTTTCATTTTGTCTTATTTGCCCCGTTTTAGAGAGTGTAGCAGTTATACTGTTAACATACTATGAAATCTGATGGTATTGGAATTTCCTGTCAGAGGAACAGGATGAATTAAGACTGACACTTGGCCTTTATTGCTGTTGCTGTCACTAGTCCACTGATGCTGTTTATTTCATCTTCCTACCTGCTCTTCCTCATACTTTTTAACCCTGTTTCAGTGTTCCTATTTACATTGCTCTTTCCCCTTTAATTTTCACACCTTCCACACTGTAAAAGCCCTTTGTCTCTGCTGTAGGGAATGGGATGATGGAGAGGTTGTAGACTGGGGCTCCATTCACGTCTGGACTCCACTGCAGGCTGTGCTGGGCGTAAGTCTTTCTGATTTGGGCCAAGGTCCTTGATGTCTCAGAGCCTGAAACCCCCCCAACTCTTAAAATGCAAGTTAAAAATGCTTTCAGGGCTCTGAAAAGGTTAATGACAGTGAAAACTACCTAGCATTACATCTGACAAATACTAGGGATTCAGTAAGTAGTCCTTGGAGAAGGGAATGGCTGCCTGCTCCAGTATTCTTGCCTAGAGAATCCCATGGACAGAGGAGCCTGGTGAGCTACAGTTCATGGGGTTGCAAAGAGTCGGACATGACTGAAGCAACTTAGCAGGCAGAGTAAATAGTAGCTCTGTGTATCTAAAAAGGCATCTCATTAATTACTGACTTCTTTAATTACTGAGATTTGATTGTTCTTTGATGTATTAGCAAATGGTTTTTCAAGTTGAATTTTATGCTCAGTCACTGGTAGCCTGGATTTTATTCATTTGAATCTTGCCAGGCAGAACGCGTTGTATCTAGAAAGGATAGCCGTCGCACAGGGCCAGCCTCAGTGACTGGTGGACGTCCCTAGCTTGGACAGACCATTAACCTTGCTGTTCTAGTCTTTTCATTTTCTTACTATTTCTGCCACACCGACCCCACCGGGATGGATAGGGGAATCCTGTAAGGATAATATTTTGGAAACCCGACAGTTAACGAAGATGTTTTCATGTGCCAAGAACGTCAGTGGTGGGTGTAATCCAAGGGCCGTAACTGGAGTTTCCACTGCCTCGAGCACGTGGGCGCCTCCTCCTCAGCCAGCCTTTTAGGGTAACACAGCGGGCCATGCCAAGTGGCTTTGTCTCCCTGGTGAGGCGGAAAGCCTTTTCTCTCCGTACTTTCGGTTTTGTTCCCCACCTCTCTGGCTCTGCCCCACTGAAGGAAAAATTGGAACTTTTAATATCTTTAATTTTGGAAAAGATACAAGCCAGTTTTTAATAAGGAATTTTTTTCTACATTTCCTATCAGTGATGATAAGGCCCAGGGAAGTATAAAAATACAGATGCTTAAAACATTTAAACAAGAAAATTTATTTGGAATTTCAGGATGAAATACAATATGTAGAGAGTCCTAGCTTTTCTTCTTTGAGAGTCGTTTTTTCCCCCATCTTTTAGTTTCATGGTTTGCTGATGGATTTCATTGTATATAATCCTTTTTTGAATCTTTTCTCACTTTTCCTGAAATAGTTTTCCAAATCTTTTACTTCTTTTTTAGGTTATGATATTAAGTGTAATATTTAATTATCAAAATTAATGATTTGAGTCCTCTGTTAATTTTGATATTCAGTGACTTTGAGGTTAAATAACATCTTAATATCTGGAGTAGGAAATGGCAACCCACTCCAGTATTCTTACCTGGAAAATTCCATGAGCAGAGGGGCCTGGTGGGCTACAGTCCAGGAGCTTACAGACAGCTGGGCGTGACTGAACGACTGAGCACACCCTTACAGGGCATGTCAGTGTGATAAACGACACCAAAGACTGGGCACAGTCATTCAGTTGGGAACAGTCAGATTGTTTGGCTTTTATTTTCCAATAATCCTTCCCTTTTAATTTTAAAAATCATTAATCCATGTCTAGTAATTAACATTACTTTTATCTAGATGTTCTTTTCTCACTGAACATTCCAAAGTCACCTAGTTTAAACTTTAAGGAGAAAAGTATTAGTTAAATGTGAAGATAAATTATGACATACTTAGAAAATTCGTAACAGAACATTTTAGTTGACGAGATAATGCTTATGTATAAATCTACTTTTGTTTAATAGACACAAAATCCTGTCAGATGACATAATGTTTTTCTCATGTAGGGTTACTAATCAGAATGGAACATAGAAAAGAAAAAGTGAATTGGGTTTTCCCTTCAGTTCAGTCGAGTCGCTCAGTCATGTCTGACTTATTTGGGACCCCATGGACTCCAGCACGCCAGGCCTCCCTGTTCGTCACCAACTCCCGGAGTTTACTCAAAACTCATGTCCATTGAGTCAGTGATGCCATCCAACCATCTCATCCTCTGTCATCCCCTTCTCCTCCCACCTTCAATCTTTCCCAGCATCAGGGTCTTTTCCAGTGAGTCAGTTCTTTGCATCAGGTGGCCAAGTATTGGAGTTTCAGCTTCAACATCAGTCCTTCCAATGAATATTCAGGACTGATTTCCTTTAGGATGGACTGGTTGGATCTCTCTTGCAGTCCAAGGGACTCTCAAGAGTCTTCTCCAACACCATAGTTCAAAAGCATCAATTCTTCGGTGCTCAGCTTTCTTTATAGTCCAACTCTCACACATCCATACATGACTACTGGAAAAACCATAGCCTTGACTAGATGGACCTTTTTTGGCAAAGTAATGTCTCTGCTTTTTAATATGCTGTCTAGGTTGGTCATAGCTTTTCTTCCAAGGAGCAAGCATCTTTTAATTTCATGGATGCAGTCACCATCTGCAGTGATTTTGGAGCCAAAAAAAAGTCTGACACTGTTTCCACTGTCTCCCCATCTATTTCCCATGAGGTGATGGGACCAGATGCCATGATCTTAGTTTTCTGAATGTTGAGCTTTAAGCCAACTTTTTCACTCTCCTCTTTCACTTTCATCAAGAGGCTTTTTAGTTCTTCACTTTCTGCCATAAGGGTGGTGTCATCTGCATATCTGAGGTTATTGATATTTCTCCCGGCAGTCTTGATTCCAGCTTGTGCTTCTTCCAGCCCAGTGTTTCTCATGATGTACTCTGCATATAAGTTAAATAAGCAGGGTGACAATATACAGCCTTGACATACTCCTTTCCCAATTCTGGAACCAGTCTATTGTTCCATGTCCAGTTCTAACTGTTGTTTCTTGACCTGCATACAGATTTCTCAGGAGGCAGGTAAATTTTTCCCTTAGTTTATACATAGTCTGAACTTGCAGAATGCAAAAAGAATTCATAGTTTTATTTCATGTTAATGTATAGCTAAAGAGTTTCATAATTTAGGGAAGTTGCCAAGAATAAGCATTATTAAAATAACAGATGACTTTTCAAAGCAAAAAAAAATACCTGTAAAGTAATATCATAGGTAATGAGTAGACTGTGTAAGTGGTGATGTTACACTTAAAACGATTACACATCGTCTTACAACAGGCTACTTCGTGGTTGGTAGTTGAGCTGTTTCTATAGACTAGAAGATTGGGAAAGCTTTTGATAAAAGATTTGTAGAAAGATCCAGCAGTAAGCTACAGTAAAAGAAATGTTTGTGGACTGTTACTGATTTTTAGTTGTTCTTACTGTGGCAGTTTGCTACGACTTTTGAATATGTTATGTTCAAAATCTAAATCATTTAAATAACTTTATTAATGCACAGAAACTGTAAATAGATCTATTTAGAAGTCGAATGAAACTGGCAAATCCTGGGAAATACCGCAGGTCTGTAGGAGCACACCCCCTCTCTCCATCATCCCCTTCTCACTCTCCCCTTCCCCTCTCTCTGTCCGTCCATTTCTCTGCCTGTCTGTCTTCAGGTAAAGTGGTTAGATGTATTTTATTTCTGTGGTTAAGGGGAGCATTAGATCACTGATTCTTTTGGTTAAAAGGAGAAATAGGAGATATTCCAGAACAGTGTGGTCAAATATTATAAATACTTTACGGAATGTTTGGTGCTTTTCCAGGCACTCTGATATTTATTACATCATTTGATCTTTACACTCACCTGTCTTTAGTAGTCTGGCCAGATGATGCTATTTCTGTTTCACAGTGAGGTAGTGGAGAGAGAACAGTTAAATGACTTTATGCTGGATTATCCAGCTACCTACCCCAGGCCCGACTCCTTCTCACTGCCCTCTAACAACCACTTCCTTGTCACACCCTTCTAGAACTGTCTTTAATACATAGAACTTTTCCAGACAAATTCATAAGGCATTTCTTTAATTTCATTATTTCATGTTGTTATCTAAATTTTCTGGAATAGCCCTCTTTGACTGAAAGATGATTTAATATTCTGTAGGTGCCATTGTTATGGAGCGACCCAATGTGAAGTGGAGCGATGTTGCTGGTCTGGAAGGAGCTAAAGAAGCTCTGAAAGAGGCCGTGATATTGCCTATCAAATTTCCTCATCTCTTTACAGGTGAGATGGCTTGTAAATAATTTTTTTGATGATTTTTTAAAAAACACACTGATGACTGAGGTATAGTATTGTGATCTCTTGTCACTGTATCGTAAATTATTACTTTAAATCCTGTTATAAGGCAGTGGTATACCCTTATACAGATACTTCATATGCATATACGTATTTGTAATATATATATATTTCAGAACAACCTAAGTATCAAGTAGCAGGGCATCGGGTAAACCAGGGACATACAGTGGAGTACTGTGCACTCACTAGAATGTAATGTACCATCTTTATTATAATTGATGTGAAAGAATGTCCACCTGTATTGTAAAGATCAAAAAGCAAGTTATATAGCATGTATCCAGTTCTTTAACTGGATGAAGCGCGTGTGCTCTGGCGGCTCGTGGTCTCCGCGGGCAGAGTGTTGCCAGCGCGCCATCTGGGCCGAGCTGAAGTTACCGCCCCAGCAAGGGGTGGCTTCCCTGTGCCACGCCCTCTTCAGCTTGCCCCTCTTGTGAGCCAAAGCCTGTGTTCGTGTTTTGGCTGTACCCACAGTCTTCACAGAGAAACGAGAGGTTTTTCCTTTTAAAAGCAAGCTGGTTTATGTAGAGAGCAAATCTGGGATACCGGCCTCAAACTGAGCAGGTCCAGACAGCAGTGTCCTTTAGAGCAGTGGTGAGGAGCAAGAGCCCGCTGTCCACCCAGCTTTGAGCTGCGACTCAGAACCTCACTTCAGGAATATGAAACTAACTGTAAAAGTTGTCATCAGAATCCTATAAGGCTACAAAAATGCAACTGAACTTATGTCACTTATACCAGTGTTTCCCAAACATGAGTCCTATATGTCATCTTCATGAATTTTTCCGTATAAGT
The DNA here is from genome assembly GCF_023699985.2 of Odocoileus virginianus. NCBI lineage: Eukaryota > Metazoa > Chordata > Mammalia > Artiodactyla > Cervidae > Odocoileus > Odocoileus virginianus. Next base: position 924,916 of record NW_027224343.1, on the reverse strand, counting down.
GTACTATTATTTTTTAAATTTTCTTCTTTAAATCACTTTTAGAGAAACTTATTAAACTGGAGTATAAATATACAAAGACATGCAGGAACCCATGTGCATTCAGCTTCATAAATTATCACCGACTGTAATCATCCCCCGATGAGAAATCAATGTGAGGAGCTTAGAAATCCCTCCCTGTGTCTTCCCTCGAGAGAGGGAATCTCTCTCTTGACTTCTAACATCACAGCTTGTTTTGCCCACATTTGAGCTTTTAAGTCATTTCATTTGTTTTTACTTAACTCTACTATAGAATAATTATTTGGGGGTACTTCCCTGGCGGTCCAGTGGTTAAGACTTCCACACTTCCAGTGCAGGGGCCACAGGTTTTGTCAGTGGTTGGGGAATTGAGAGCCCATACGCTGTGCCATGTGGCCACAAAAATTTTTTAAAGTAATAAAAGATGTTTTTGTGTCTCTATGGATGAGTAGTGTTTTCATAGAGTACATTTTAAAAATTATTTAAATGGAAAGTGTTTGTATACCACCTAAAAGCATTTCATCTGCCACCAGTGGTATATGGACCACACTTAAGGGGACATTGACTTACAATTGCAGACATTTAAACTAGGCAAATAGAATTCAAGTAAAAGTTGAGGCTTTCCTAACAACAAACATGTCATCTGTCATCTGTACATCATCCTTTTACAGATACCTTGTTTCCACCCAAAGTTTACACCTAATAGTTGTTGTGTTTTGTTTTAAATGTGTATTTGATATTTTATTGCCAGTTGTAACCCAGCCTGGTTTATTTAAGGAAACATTATAATTTCTCATCAGTAGAATTGAGGTTCAAAAAACTGATTTTGTTCACTTGTTATTATATTTTGGCAAAACTAGAATTTAAGGTGGAGTCCCTTTATTGTTCTCCAGTCATCAGAATGGAAATCTGCCACCTATAGTAATAACCTGTGCTTCCTATGGAATCAGGGATTGAGTGTAACTTCACAAGTCATCCAGACTGTGTTAGTCTCACCCCTCCAAATGTCATCAGTATTAAAGGAAATACTTCAGCTGCCTTTCCCCTGTGGGTATAGTTTCTCCTACCATATTCTGAATTTGAGCAGTGCACATAGTGGATGATCAGCAAGTACCTTTTAACTGAATTCTTTCCCCTTTAATGGGCTGGAAGGCCTTGGAGGTCAGAGACACTTGTACTGTAGCTCTCCGTCTGCACACTGTGGTTTCAGTACCTAGTGGTCAAATGAGTGAGCATGCAGATGAACTGCCTATTAGGAGGATTATAGCTGTATAAGTACAGTTTTGACAAAGTGGTCTCTAAAAAGGAAATAAAGTACATTTAAGACATATTTACCTTAGATTGTTTTATTTAAATTGTGTTTCATCCTCCTGCCAGCTTTAGAGTGGAAACCTCTTCTTGGTATTCTTCACTGTCGGTGACGAAGTTAACAGTCTTGAAGTTCTCATGTTGGCTTTTAATGCACATTTTAGGCAAGAGAACGCCTTGGAGGGGAATCCTGTTATTTGGGCCACCTGGAACAGGAAAATCCTATTTAGCCAAAGCTGTAGCCACAGAAGCAAACAACTCAACGTTTTTCTCAATATCTTCCTCTGACCTTGTTTCTAAGTGGCTGGGTGAAAGTGAAAAGTAAGTAGTAAATTGATTTTTTTGTAAGTTTTTGTTTACCTGGTAGTCATTATATCAGTCTATAAAGTAATAGGTTTCTTACATCATTAATAGGCATTCCAAAAAGTGCTGTAATACAGCTGGTATTCATTTCTCTGTCAAACTGTTCCCTAGTTCAAAATTTATTTCATAGGGAAAAGATAGCATATGTGACTCATATATGGAGAAGGGAATGACAACCCACTCCAGTATTCTTGCCTGAAAAATCCCATGGACAGAGGAACCTGATGGGCTACAGTCCATGGGGTCACAAAGAGTCAGACACAACTGAACACCTGAGCAGCATGGTTTAGTAAATCATAAAATGAGTTATCCAGATGTAGTAGTCTTATTTTCTAGATCAAAATATCATAGGTTTTTTAATCTATTAGAGTTCCTATTGATTCATTGTTTTATTTTAATGTTTTCATTGTCATGTGTCATTGGCTAATTTTTAGAAGTTGAAACTTTTAATTTGTTTTTAGGCTAGTTAAGAACTTATTCCAACTTGCCAGAGAGAATAAACCTTCGATTATCTTCATTGATGAAATCGATTCTCTGTGTGGTTCAAGAAGTGAAAATGAAAGTGAAGCTGCAAGAAGAATTAAGACAGAATTCCTAGTTCAGATGCAAGGTAGTGCTCAACTGATTTAATTTCTGCCCAGTTGTAATCATCTCGGTATAAGTAGTGAAGAGACTTATTTATATATTCAGTTATACCAGAAACGATATCAATAGAAGGAAAAAATAGACTTCAGATTTAAATCTTTTGAGAAATATTTTGAAAAGAATATTCATAGTATTTTCCCACAGTTTAGGAGATTCTGCTGATGGGAATATTTACATCATATTCTAGTAGTATGAAATATGGTTAAATATAGTTTTTTCAGCGAGAGACTCCCAAGGGGAGGCATGTTTAGCAAAGAAAAACCGCATTCATGAGAGAAGACACAGATGAGGCTTAAAGAACACTGAAATGACAGATAAGAAATACCACATTCATGAGAGAAGATACAGATGAGGTTTAAGGAACACTGAAATGACAGATAAGAAATATCGCATTCATGAGAGAAGACACAGATGAGGCTTCAGGAACACTGAAATGACAGATCACGTGAAGCTGCATCTGTTTTGCTATAGGGGTTGGCGTGGACAATGATGGAATTTTGGTTCTGGGAGCTACAAATATACCCTGGGTTCTGGATTCTGCCATTAGGCGAAGGTATGACAATACAGGAAATACCTTATTCCTAATTACAGTGTAATAAGTGAATATTAATTCCCATTCTGTCTAGAGAGGAGGCATTCTGATGACTTTAGATGTTTTTCAGTGTGCTTGAACCCTGCTGATCCCTGACTTGGACAGGAGAGGCGGGCCTTTGTTGTTAATGTGTTCTGGGTATTTTCCCTTTATTACCCTAAAGATATATGTTTAATTATGGTGGATATGGGCCCATTTAATGTATTCAGCTTAGTTAAAAGAGAGTATCTAAATGTCTTGCTTAGTTCTTGGAAAAGTAACTTTTAATAGAAATTAAATATTTTCATATGGTGATATTCTTGATGTAATTTTTCTTTGACTTTAAGGTTTGAGAAACGAATTTACATTCCTTTGCCTGAGGCCCATGCCCGAGCAGCAATGTTTAAACTGCACTTGGGGGCCACTCAGAACAGTCTGACAGAAGCAGACTTCCGGGACCTTGGAAAGAAAACTGAGGGTTATTCAGGGGCAGACATAAGTATCATTGTACGGGACGCACTTATGCAGCCAGTTAGGAAAGTACAGTCAGCTACTCATTTTAAAAAGGTAAGGAACGTTTATCTGTCTTTTTGTATATTTTTAAAATCAAGTTTGAGACCACCGTTGACTTGTCTTTCAAGAATTTTAGGGAGGTTTCAGTTTTGTGTAATAGTAAGTGGATTTACATAATAGACATGTGTCCATTCCACTGAAGTAAATTCTCCCTAAGAGTTTTAAAACTACTTTGTTTGCAGTGCTTTGGAAACATGTTACCCATACATTTACGCCTCCTTATCAAAGGAAAATAATGCTAGCTAAATATCGTTTACATTAATTCACATGCTCGGCACTGAGGTCTTGACCCGTCTCCTCTCCTGCTTCTCCGCACACTGCTTGGTCTCATGAGTGACGTGAGCACATATGGCTTTAGAGGGAATTTTGTGCAGACTTGCCGCTGCTGCTGCTGCTAAGTCGCTTCAGTCATGTCCAACTCTGTGTGACCCCACAGACGGCAGCCCACCAGGCTCCCCCATCCCTGGGATTCTCCAGGCAAAAACACTGGAGTGGGCTGCCATTTCCTTCTCTGTGCAGTCTTGGGAGACAATTTAAGTAACTGTAAACTAGGTGATTTGGACGTGCACTCTTGCTGAGAACAGCAATCGCCAATATGTTCATGAACGTAGATGTGAAAATCCCAAAACACTGTCAGCATCAGTATATGACAAACTAATATGTCACGACTCTGATAAACATATGCGTGTCTATTGTATTACCATGTATTATGTCTATTGTATACCGTGTGTTACCACGGTAAATAATTTCTCTTAAAAAATGAGGCTTGAATTAAAACCTGAATTTGAAGCCTGATTCCACAATTTACTTATTTTATCTGCTTGACCAAATTGTGTTAACTTTTTAAGTCTCATTTTTTTTAATCATCTCTTAAGTAAGGATGGTAACACTGCTCTGAAATACTCGTATGAAAATGAAAAGAGGAAGATTCATAAAGCAGCGGTCATGGTACCTGAACAATCCAGTAGATGTTACTCATCTCTTCTTCCATCATTTCATTACTGAGGGAAACGCAGTTAGCTCAGGACCAAGTTTTATGCCACAGTCACTGTTTCTCCTTACATTCTCTTTGCCATTTAGAAGGAGCTCAGTCCTTCCCTGCTAAGAACTTTCCAGTCAGTTTTCTGTATTACTATTGGGGGCAGCTTATACAACCCTAAAGCCACGCCCTTGTTAGGAGGATAATGGTGAAGCAGCCAGATCTCTCAACATCAGGCTTTGTGTGTCCCCAATCCAGTAGATCTTTATGGCTCCATCTTCTCCTCCACTTTTCGATTAGTAAGAGCAGGTTTGCCTGTGATTCTATTTATTAAATGTATCAGCACTAATCTGGACCCAGAGGTAAGTCAGAAAGTACAGTGGTCGAAAAACACAAACATCCCTGCCACTGAAATTTTTGTGAGAGAAGACAGACAATAAAATATATAACAAGTAAAGTGAAAATGTTTATTTCTCTGCCCTCACCCTAATCCTAAAACCGTATTTAAGACCAGTCATTTGAAACAAGTGCGAAAGATGAAGCAGCCCCTGACTTGATACATGTGTGTTGCAAGCTGAAAATTATATGTAACTGTCACAGAGGTTCTTTTTCTGGATATTACAAAAATTCTTTACTTTAAATCAGTTATGAGTTACAAGTTCAGCTAGCACTGAAATTATACTCAGCATTTAATTTTGTACTTATATCTGAAGTAGTTTTTGTTGGAGAGACAGTAATTTCACAATAATAAATCTCCCAAAGATCACAAATTTCCTACTATGGAAAAGAGAGTAACTTAAAGGAATTTTTAAGTAGGTCTATTTTTTATTAATTTTTATTTTATTGATACATTGGGGTATAGTTACTTAACAATGTCGTGTTAGTTTCAGAGTACAGCAAAGTGATTCAGTTATACATACACATATATCCATTCTTTTTCAGATGCTTTTCCCATTTTGGTTATTACAGAATACTGAACAGAGTTCCCTGTGTTATAGGATGGGTCCTTGTTGGTTATCTGTTTAAATGTAGCAGTGTGTTGTGCGGGTCTGCTCTTGGTGTCTGGGGTTATCACCACTGAACAGCCACTAGAAAAGAAAACAGGTATTTCTAGGCACAGGGAGCTTTTAACTTGTTTTCTCCCTTTGATCATGTAAGTAGTTTGTTGTAGGAAATTTCAAATATAGAAAATCATCAAGAAAAACATTAAAATCAAACACAATCTACCCCATCACCCGGAGATAATTGTACTTTTTGTTGTATATTCTGTTTATTTTCAGAACTAAGCACTTTAATAAAACATGATAATAGTACATGTTCAGCTTTCCTGATAATGGTCTAATCTGAATATTTATTCAGATTTTTCAAATAAATATCTCAAATGACTGTTTATTCCAGGTTCGAGGACCTTCACGAGCTGATCCTAACAACATAGTAGATGACCTGCTAACGCCCTGCTCTCCAGGCGACCCTGGTGCCATTGAGATGACGTGGATGGATGTCCCTGGGGATAAACTTTTGGAGCCAGTTGTTTGCATGGTTTGACATTTTGTTTGCTTTTTTAAAAAATTGTTAAACATTATATTTTATAATTTGTCAGATAAAATTTTCAGTTTTATAAAATTTAGTTTAAAAATGTTAGTATGGTTCAGACATGTTTAATAGTAATACTTCTAAGGTTATAGAGATTAATTGAACATAAAGTATCAAAAATAAGTATCTTTAAATGTTTTCTTGAGCTTCAAGGAAATTTTAATTATAAGTGAATAAGCTGTTTTGTAAAACATACAGGTTTCTGACGTAAGTTTTACAGTAATATTGTGAAAATTTTTTTCCCTGAATCTCTGATTTAGTAAAATATCCAGAAACACTATTATATGGATCGCAGTATTCATAACAGTGTTTTTCTGTTTTACTTCTCAAGGCGTCATAGAAAGTTTAAATAATACAGTACTTTTTTAAAAGCTCTGAAAACAAAATTTTTACTATAAGAAATTACATTTCTATAGTTTATGTTGAAGGAATTAAAATATTCTTAAAATATTGCATTTCTATAGTTGCTATTAAGGAAATAAAATAATCTGTAAGACTGCAGGGGGCACAGGTGTGATCCCTAGTGAGGACCTAAAATCCCACACAGCGGGCCGCCAACAAAGAAAAAGAAGATACGTATTTCTTATGAGCGTTAAGGTTTTTTCCCCAAACTTTAAACTTTTTATTTCGTATTGGGGTATAGCCAATATGAACATTCAGTTTTAAAATCTTCTCTTACCTAAAGATTTTTCAAATCTGTATGTCAAAATTAATAGTAACTTTCACATGATATGCAGATCTAGATATATAGACATACATGTATATAAGCTTGTATGTATAGGTATATAATATATCTGTAAACATCTAGAAATAATTATGTGTTAATTAACCACTGCTTATCTGAGAAATTATTTAGAAATCCTTAATTTTTTTTTTCGTTTTTTTGATCATTTTTCCATACTCTTTTACAGGAGACATGGCCTAAAAGTTAATCTTTTAATAAATTTTTTATATTGGTATATTTTCTTACTATTTTGATTATGATTTTAGCTAACAGTTAAGCTTTTTGGTAAGTTGGTTTTGATTAAATGGTATTGTTCTGTTTCACATACATGAATGAATATATCCCTTCTGAGTTGCATTTTGACAGCTGCTTAAAAAGTAAACATACAGCCAGAGAAAGGATCGGGGTTTAATTCTGGAGGCCTTGGGCCTTGGGCAAAGAGGACTGTACTTCTTGGGTGCCGAGGAGCCTTTGAAGATTATGATCAGGACGGGGCAAGCAACTGAAAGTTAATAAGCAAAGGAATAAAATAGTCGAAGTTGTCTTTTAGGAAAACAGAGAGTTTATCATCAGTAGTCTGTGACACAATGCAGATTTTCAGGTTTAACCTTAGTAATAATGCTGATAATGAAATGTTTTTTATTCAGTTAAATCAACTCACCCTCCCCTGTCCTTTTTCCTGACAGTCGGACATGTTACGGTCGCTGTCCAGCACTAAGCCCACAGTCAACGAACACGACCTGTTGAAACTAAAGAAGTTTACAGAAGACTTTGGCCAAGAAGGCTAGACCAGAGACAGCAAGGAAGACGCTTACCATGTGTGTTCTCTTTCATGGGCAGTTTTGCTTTTCCTGGATGGCAGTCAGATTATTTCTGATAAAACTCTTTTACCACAGGAAAATAAGAGATCTCACTTCAGCGTTCCTTTAAGTTTTATTTGTACTTTTGCTCCATTTCCAATTAAATCCTCCTGTTAACAAAAATTATAAAGTAATGGGCCATAAGAAAATGAATGATATACAAAAACAGGGAAAAAAACAAAATGAGTGATATATAAATAGCAGAAAAATAGAAATTACCCAGTAAAAAAAAAATTAAAATTGATTGACATACAAATATTTTAGATTGTTAGGAATAGTGGTCTTTGCAAAGAGCATTCTTTTTTTTTTCCAACTAAAATGAAATGGGGCTTATTTCATATTTTGAAAAAAAAAATCTTAAGCATCATTCTTGTCAAAGTAAGATTTATTTGCTTTACTAAAAAAAAAAAATGTTAAATGCTTTACTCTCAGGGATGGGCAGTAAAACAGCAGAGAGCATGTGATCAGGCTTCAAAGGTTCTTAACTGTGTTGTAGCCAAGGGTCTGATTGATTTTTGATAGGTTGACTTTTTTTCTCCATGTAGATTTAAATAGTTTCTATAAAAGCTGCAAGCTTTTTTATATTTAACTAAGTAATACCTTTCACTGTGCAATCTTTAGAGAATGACTCTCTCAGTTCAGCATTGTCTTTATTTTGAAGAAGAAAATTGTGTCTTTCAATGTCTTTTTGTAGCAAGATTGACCAAAACAGGTGGTGAATAAATATGTACTTTTTAAATAATTCTGTCATGAAATACTGTATGGGAACCTTTACTTAAAGGAACAAACGGCCTCCCTTTGGATTATGGAAAGTTTCTTGTCTGTGATATCGGGGTGTGTGTGTGTATATATATATATAAATTTTTTAAATATAGGAAAGCTAGAGTCTTGTCTTTGACCTTTTAGTTCAGGGAACAGCTTGTCCTGACCACACATATGTTATCAGTATAATGTTTCATGAAGCTTTAGAAATGAGCTGATAGTCTCCTTAAATAATAAAATGCAAACATGATTTTATGTTGTTTTAATGCCCTCAAATAAATAATCTGAGGGGGTGTGTTACACACTTGAGCACCAACACTAAGTTGTGCCTTGTACATTTGCAGTGGCCTCTCCTTGCAGAGTGTTATTCAGTCGGCTAGAATGAGGTAGCGTTCCTTAATTTACTATAAAGTTCTGCCTTGCAAATGCTATGGAATAACTTGCATTTTAAAGTCTATTTGCACATTTTACATATTATGCTATATGGTTGCCTTGGGGTTTTCTGTACAAATCGTTTTTGTTGATATTAAATGGAAATCATAGGCCCAAAATACGCTGTTCTTACATGAAGTAAATTGATATAACCTACTATTGGCTATTTTCTGTGTATGCTTCTTTATTTTGGGATCTTCTGTATAGGAGAAAATATTATCTAAATTGATTAGATACAGAGAGATCATTAAAAATTATTAATTAAGAATGTATCCATGAAAATTCTCCTTTAGCTGCCTCAGAATCATACAGTATTGCTATTAAAATCTTGTCATTAAGAGAATTAACTATATTATTATAAACTATATAATAATTGAATCCAGAATTCTTTGTGAATCCAAAATTTGTTTTGAGGAAGTGTTTTACTTCAATACACCAAACAGTGTGTAAGCACAGCAATAATGACCAGTGGATACTTTATCACTTAATTCTTCTGTGTGCTCTGAAAACCATGCCTCAGTACCTATGGCACTTTTAGCCATTTTCCACATTTCTGGTTTTAAAACTGTTTCTAGAATCTAGTAATTTTAAACTTATTCTAGAAGGGTGGAACATAGACCATTTCCATGTGCTCTTTATGGGCAGATAACTACTCAGGAGGAAGCTGAATGTTCAGGCTCTCTCTGCCTGGGTGTTGACCATTATGATTTTTGCTGTTGTTGAGTTGCTTAGTCGTGTCCAACTCTTCGCGACCCATGGAGTGCAGCACACCAGGCTTCCTTGTCCTTGACCATCTCCCAGAGCTTGCTCAAACTCAGTCCGTTGAGTTGGTGATGTCATCCAACCACCTCATCCTCTGTCATACCCTTTTCCTCCCGCCTCAGTCTTTCCCAGCATCAGGGTCTTTTTCAATGAGTTGGCTCTTCCCATCAGGTGGCCAAGTATTGGAGCTTCAGCATCAGTCCTTCCAATGAACATTCAGGGTTGGTCTCCTTTAGGATGGACTGGTTGGATCTCCTTGATGTCCAAGGGACTCTCGAGTCTTCTGAGCCAACAAGTAAAGCTGACTTTCCTTTGCAGTAGCATGGTGCTTGACACTGTTGATTATGTACTTAATAAAGGCTTGAAAAAATTAAGGGAGTTATATCCATATTTATCAACTTCCTAGATTATCTGTGAGACTTTTCATAAAAGAGATAATTTGAAGTTGCTTTCTTCCTGCTGGTCTCCTGCCGTGGTGGTGAATGTCAGTCTTGGTTCTTGGAGCTGAAATCAGAGGTGTGCCAGAGCTGGCTCCTCTTGGCCCCAAGAACCAGATTTTCTTATTCCTGATGGCCTGTGGTCACTGCCTGGGCAGCTTGAAACCTGTTGCGGCGGCAGTGGTCTTCATCGCAGAATCCAGCGAGTTTCCGTGTACGGGGTGCAGCACAGGCACCACAGTTGAAAACTGAAAAATGTGTGTCTGCCACGTTTACAGAAAGAAAAGAGAAAAGTTACGTCTTTGAAGAGTTGTAGAAAGCATTTAATAAAATGCCAGCGCCATTTGTGATTTTTTAAAACTTTATAAACTAGGGGTTGAAGAGAACACTTAATTTACTAAAGAACATCTACCAAGAAACAGAAACTAACAAATACCATACTCTATTGTGAATTATGGAAAACTTGACTCCCAGAAAGAAGACTCTCAGGAAGAAGACCAAGGTGCCTGCCGCCACCGCTCCTTTCCAGTTTTGTTCAGGAGATTCTACCCAGTTGTAGGAAAAATAGACATTTAGGGGTTAAAAAGGAAGAAACTCAATTGTCATCCTCAGGTGACATGATTATGTAGAAAATCCAAAGTAACAAACTTAGAATCTGAATTTAGCAAGATTAGAAGATACAGATTAGTAAGTAAAAATTGTATTTCTATATTGTAGCCACAATTAGAAACTGAAATGAAAACAATACCCCACCCCTGCTTTATTTTTCTCTGTAGTTCTCACCATCATCTAACATACTGTGTAATTTACTGTTTTTCTTATTTGGGATTTCTCCTCACGTTTGTTCCAGGAAAGCTGGGGTTTTCTTGTCTGTTTTTTCCTCTGCTGTCCCTTCAGTATCTGGAACAGTACTAGCGCCTGATAGGTGCTCAGTTAATATTTACTGAGTGAATCTTTGCTCTAAGTCTGAATACAAAGAATGTGTATAATTTTTGCCCCTCTTTCTCTCTCTGCCAACCCTACAATTTTTACTTGTAAAAGAAGAAAATTAAGAATGAAAACACATCAAGATTTGGTGGTTTAGTTGCTAAGTTGTGTCCAACTCTTGTGACCCCATGGACTGTAGCCTGTCAGGCTCCTCTGTCCATGGGATTCTCCAGGCAGGAATACTGGAGTGGGTTGCCATTTCCTTCTCCAGGGGATCTTCCCAACCCAGGGATCAAACCCAGGTCTCCTGCATTGCAGGCAGATTCTTTACCAACTGAGCAACCAGGGAAGCCCACATCAAGAACAATGGCTAAATCTGTGTGATAGAAATATGGATACTTATTAATTTTTTTCTTTGCTTTTATCTTTATATATGCTAATTTCCAAAAATTAAAACTCTTTAAGAAAGAATTGCAGTCAACTCATCAGCTAGGGACAGGAATTTGTCTCCTCTGGAACCTGATGAAATAACAGAAAAGGAAAGGTTTTAAGGGAAAAGACAGGAAGGATATTCACCAAACAAACGTACTTTGGAGGAATGTTCATCCCCATTGCCTCCAAGGTTGCAGGAATGCCCCCAGCCCCAGATCCGGGAAGCACAGTGAGGCGGTCCGGGCCCCTGACCAGCTTTGGTTTCTCAGGCACTGCTGCCCCATCCTTCAGTCATGAGCACCGCAAAGATGGCAGGACTTTAAAACAAGGCCATAGCAGCGTGGACAGCATCTAAGTAAGTGGATGGGGCTCTGGTAGCTAATTGTCTGTGGCCTCACAGAATGAAGCGTCCAGTGAGGGGAAGATGTTGGTTGAGCCACAGCAGGAGACGGGGCTCCATGCCTGGATGAAGAAGACCCTCCGGAGGAGGCAGTGGCTCCCCACTCCAGCCCTCCTGCCTGGAGAACCCCACAGACAGGAGCCCAGCGGGCTCGCAAAGAGCCAGACATGACTGTCTAAACGACAGTAGTACTAAACAAAATGAAGGCACAGGAACCTCGAAGACTGCTAACTGGAAACCCAGGGATCCTTCATGACTGTGCTGAAGAAACAGTTGTAGCCACAGTACTGAAGTAATCAAAAGCAGAAGTCAGCATTTGATCCTGCAGGTGGCCAAATCATATCGTGGATTACACAAATTTCATCAATATTTTTATGTGACGGTAAGGAAATTTAGTCAAGTAGGAGCCATACTATTGAAATATTTGTGAGGATTTGGAAGATTCTGAGTATCGGGCAATATGCGGAGGGCTGTGTGGGAATGGATGACGTTGGTGAGCCAAGAGCCTGGATGGGCAGCTTGTAGCTAATTACTGAATTTATCAGTATGGGTTCAGTTACCACATTAAGGATTTAGAATTTTGGTTTGAGCAGCTGAGAGTGATTTCAGTTGTTTGCTAGACTGGTTGAAGAAACTGAACTTGACCGTCATCTGCTCTGAACTCCAGTAAGGTGATCCCTGAGTTGGGAAGATCCCCTGGAGAAGAGAAAGGCTACCCGCTCCAGTATTCTGGCCTAGAGAATTCCATGGACTATATATAGTCCATGGGGTCGCAAAGAGTCCGACACGACTGAGCGACTTAAAAAGGTGATGTAAAAGAAAGAACCAAATATCTAGGAAATAGGAGTGCTAGAGTGGATTTATCACGTGAGAATCTCACAAAGCCACATGTTCCTGGAAGAGACCCAGCACCCAGCCCCTTAAGCAGGGCACCGAGAGGTGAAAGTAGTGCATTCCAGAGTGTTTTCCAGGGCCTTTACTTTCACTGGAGCTGGAGCAGTCTTTTGGTTGCAGAAGTCAACTAGTAGCAATTAGCACAAGCCAAGGGGACTTGGTCACCACGTTAAAGAGTGGGGCTGGAGTGATAATCAGTGGGCTTTCCTGCAGAGATCTTGACCAGTGATTCAGTGATGGCAGGGTGCTTAAGACCATCACTAAGGCGCTGCGGCAATAGAGTCACAAAAAAACTCCTAGCCTGGTGAGCAGAGGTCCGGCCGTCGTGATTTCCAGACCTGAATCAAGTCATAGAATCTGTACCACTTGAAAGAAGTGGAGACTGTGTATTGTTGAGAAAGGCTTCTGCCAGAACATCTCAGGTTCAGTGGGAGCTTTGCCTTCAGCCTTCCCCGAAGGATGTGGGGCTGCTTCAGGCTGCTGTGAAATAAAGAGGAATACTCAGCTTATTGGACATCAACTCTGAGCTAACATTCTCTACTGGAGAATCAGGAAGTCCTTGTCCACCATTCAGGAGAGAATTTATGGGGAGGAAGTGATAAGTACGGTGGAGTTCTGACCGGACTCTGCACCGTAGCAGTCCCAGGGGAACTCTGAACAAGTCAGCCATGGTCAGGGTCATCTTGGCCATTCACTGGTCCAGGGAGTGAAGGTTAACGGAAAAAGAAGGGCCCCTGGAGCTCCACCCTCCTGAGAAAACAGTGAAGTAGTATTTACAACCCTAGGAGAAATCCCACAAAGTCATGCCGCCATTCAGGACAGGAAACGTGCTGGTGTGATATTATCCACCGGGGGCCCATTTAACTCCTCAGGATGGACAGTGCAGAAAAGGAGTGAGTTTTAGAGAATATCAGGGCCTACCTACTTACATGTTCTTCTGTTTGCCTAATGTGTCATTAAGATGTATCTGAGATGGTTAAGAATTGAAAGAGGTGTGTTAAGAAGAATACAGACGCACATTCCCTGGTGGTCCAGTAGTTAAGATCCAGTGCTTTCACTGCCGAGGACCCAAGTTCAATCTTTGGTGAGGGAGCCAAGATCCCACAATGCGATGTGGCCCCCCCAAAATAATAAAAATATTCAAAAAATAAAAACAAAATCCTTAAAAGGATATAGGTATTATATAAGCTTAATCTTACAAAATGGGTAGTAATGCCAGGTTTCAAAAATTGATGGAACAAGAAATAGAGATTTTTAAATGGTGAGCGTTTCAAATGTAACCAACAAGAATTCTAAATGGTGATATTTACTATGAAAAATTGGGAGGGAGAAAAGAAAGGTTAATGTAAGTGAGCTAAGGTCGCATCTATCAAAGCAGGAAACAATGATGTCTAAGGTCAACATGTCAGGATATAATACAATAAGCAGATATGGTGATAACCCCCCAAAATGACTTCAGTTCTCTATTACTGCATTAGGCATTCAAAACCTCATGGCTTAAAACACTACTTTCTCTCTCTTGGGTCAGTGGGTCAAGAGCTCAGGGGAGCTTGGCTGGGCAGTTCCGGCCAGGAGCCACTTGCACAGTTGGGGTCAGTGGCTGGAGCTGGGAGCACGTCTGGGGACAGCGGACATCTCTCTCCAAGTCTTGGGTTCCCTCCAAGTGATGGGTTGCAACACCAAATACACTCAGGAATTGTTCCCACCAGAAGTGTGTAATCTGAATCCAGCCAAACCATAGACCTGACTGCTGGTTATAGGAAGTTCAGGGGAGAGAGAAGTAAACCACATCATGGGGAGCCAGTCAGGCCAAAGAGTGTGCAGGACGTCTGCTAGAAAGCTTGCCTGGTCTCCAAAAAGTCGGTACCAAATGGACGGTTGAGGGGGTTTCCTAGGTTAAAAGGATCCTCTAGGCCAGAATACTGGAGTGGGTAGCCTTTCCCTTCTCCAGGGGATCTTCCCAACCCAGGGATGGAACCCAGGTCTCCCACATTGCAGGTGGATTCTTTACCAGCTGAGCCACAAGGGAAGCCCTAGGTTAAAAGAAACTGATGACAACCCAGAACCGAATGCGCAGTAAGAACATTGATTTGCATCCTGGTTTGAGGGGAAAATGGCTGTAAAAGACACTGGAGGTAATTGAAGAAATCTGACTACAAACTAGATATCAGATACTTTGAAATTGTTATTGTTTTGGATGTGATCATGATGTGATTTTGTTGGTGTTTGTGGGGACCTTGTTTTCAGATGATACACCCTGAATTCTGCACATACAGTGATGGGGGAGGAAAGCCCACGATGTCTGCAACTACTTTAAAGTTGTTCCTACCCACATTCACATCCCCTCATAAAGAATATTTGACTGAGTAAATAAATAGGACTGAAGGATTAGGGGTCATTTCTGGAGGAGATGAAATTGAAGAGTCAACTTTAAAAACATGTAGTGGTTTTTAGAAAATCATCACCAACTGATCTTCATATTTCCCAAGCACTTAACACAGACCCAGGACTTATCTGTGAACAAAGTCGTGGAACTGTCCTTGTTGTATACAACCGAGCACAATCCTGGTTGAAATGGTAAGGTACTTAAGTGTAGGTATTCCTTGATATGGAAATAGTTGTGTCTTAGAATGTTGTCAAAACTCTAAGACTTACAGCCTATTTTCCCAAAGACGATCATAAAGTTGCCAGTGGCTTCTTGAAAGATTTGTGGCCTAAGACCTCCTCCATTGCAACATTAAAAGGCTTTCCTGTATTTAATTGCAAGGTACGATGTCTTAGACCATAAATAATTCCTTTAAGAATCCACTGACAAAAAAATAAATAAAAAAAGAGTCCACTGACAATTTTATAGAAACCTTTAAACATTCTATATTAAAAAGTAGTAACAAAGTATCAAAGGAGTTCTAGGTTATTAAATAAAAACTTTGAAAATGGAAGAAACTGGTGGCAGCCACAAGTAAGTGAGGGTTTCCCAGGCAGCTCAGACAGTAAAGAATCTGCCTGCCATGCCCTAGAGCTGGGTTTGATCCCTGGGTTGGGAAGATCCCCTGGAGAAGGGAAAGGCTACCCACTCTTTTCTGGCCTGGAGAATTCCATGGACTGTATAGACCATGAGGTCACAGAGTCGGACACGACTGAGTGACTTTCACTTCACTTCACAGGAAAGTGGGAAAGATGATGTTAAACGTGTTTGACATCAGCAATACGGTGGGCACTGCACTAGCCAATCAGAATGGCCGAGCTCTCAGCACGCGTCAGTCTCCAAGGCGACAGGTCTAGAATCTTAATAAAGGTACACCCACACCTTTCCAGTAAGAGGTAGAACCTGTGTTCTCACTGATTCCTTCTGCTACAGGTTTGACTACAGAGTAGAGAAAACCTTTTGACAACTTTTTCTATTTCTTAGGGGATGCTGAAATTATTGGAGCTCGCTACCAGCAAGTCTAAATGTCAGTTCACAGACTCCAGACAGAAGCATCATATTTCTACACTATAAGTAAGTCAAACCCAAATCTGCTGTGCGGTCTGGAAAATCACTGTTGGTCTTCACTAGACCTCATCCTCCAAGGATCACACTGAAGTCCTCTGGAGCAGGAGGTAGATCTCTAGTCCAGAACCTCTGCGGCCGTTTTCATTCTTCGGGTTCGCTGATGTCCCTCCGCTCTGGTTTCCGCAGCGTCAGGCGGGAACCCCGCGCCGCCTGGTGTGAGGTCCGGCCCTGGGGGAGCAGGTGGGCCAGCCCTCGGATCTCTGGGCAGAGGAACCCCCCTCTCCCGCCTGGAGCTTGCAAAATCTCCTCTGAGGGTATTCAGCTTAACCTCGTCAGTGACAAGAGAGGTTAGTGGTGGGGGAGCCAAAAGGAAGGAAAGTATTGCGCAAGAGATTGTTTCTGCCTGTTTACTCGATGCGAGGGAAGCCTGCCATCTTCCTACAACTGGGAGGAGAAAATAGAAAAAATAACCCTGCCACACAGGGCTAGGTCATCCCAGGAAGGTATCTCCAGGAAAGTCTAGAAATAAAAACAGCTTTCTTTGAGTTGTAGAATTTCTAAGTAAACATTTTTTCTTTATGCTCTTGTTTTCTACGTTTTATGAAGGGAGCATTTTTTTATTGAGGTAAAATATGCATAATATAAAATTTACCATTTTTTAATATTTTTGAGTGTAACACAATTCAGTGGCATGAAGTACATTCACAATGTTGTGGAACCATCAACAAACACTATTTCCAGAACTCTTGACCCAAACAGAAACTCTCAGCCCGTTAAATAATAACCCCCTCATTCTCCCTTCCCTCTAGCCCCTGAGGACCACTGTTCTACTTTTTGTCTCTGTGAATTTGCCTATTCTAGGTACTTCATATAAATGGAATCTATAGCATCTTCCCGTTTGTATTGGTTTATTAATGCAGCGTGTATTAAAACAAAACATTCAAATAGCTTCAGTAAAGACTGTCCCTTATGAGTTACACTGTTGATGACTCAACCTGCATTAGATAAGGAGAAAGGATCAAGCTCATGCCTCACAATAAAAATGCTACATAGTGTAATTATAGGCATGTAATGAAAGATCGAGGGCAGGAGGAGAAGGGGACAACAGAGGACGAGGTGGTTGGATGGCATCACCAACTCAGAGGACATGCGTTGGAGCAATCTTCCGGGAGTTGGTGATGGACAGGGAAGCCTGGCATGCTGCAGTCCATGGGGTCGCAAAGAGCTGGACATGACTGAGCGACTGAAAACAACAATATGAGTCATTGCTAGTTCACTCATAATTTTGTTATGAAAACAAAACAGAAAGCTGTCGGTGTAATCGTGTTCCATTAACTGTTGTTCAGTCACTCAGCCATGTCCAACTCTTTCCTCCTGCCCTCAACCTTTTCCAACATCGGGGTCTTTCTTAATGAGTTGGCTCTTCCCATCAGGTGGCCAACAGTTATTATAAACTGTTGCTTCATAATAATTCCAAAATGCAACGGCTCAAAACAATGACGACCGTTTACTTTGCTCATAACTGCTGAATGTATGGGCTCCATGCTCTGCCACTGCGGGAGAGGATGCTCTTTGAAGATGGCTGTTCACACAGCTGGCAAGCGGTGTCAGCTACTGACTGGGAGTCCAGCGGGGCTGCGGGCTGGAGGCCTCAGCTCTCCTTCAAATGGACCTCTCCATGGAAAGGCTGAGCTCACTCAGAGGACAATGCTTCACTGCAACGGCGAGTGCTTCAGGAAAACCAGGGAGAAGCTGCGGGGCCTTTCCCATGTTGTGACCACAAGGCCCACCGTGTCACTTCGGCCACAGTCGTTTGGTCAAGGCAGTCACAAGGGTCCACCCGCGATCATAGACCCCACCTCTCAGTGGTGGTCACATTCAAAGAACATGTGGGACTGGAGAGATTGTGGCCACCATCCTTGGAAAATATAGTTTGTTGCAAAAATAATTCTCTGTATTCAACACTTTTATGCATACTTCCCATGAACAGCCTATACAATTGTGTCCTTCTCCTTCTTTATGATTGTTCAGATGACATTTATTAAAATGCATTTTTAAGTCTGTGGACTCTAATAGTAAATCATTAAAGGTTGTATTTTGCAAGTCTTTGTTTTGGTTTGGTTTCATTTTTCTAATTGGTTGACCACAGAAAGGAAATCAAGAAGGAAACTGGACATACAACACGATTTGAGAAGCACTGGTCTCACTGAAGAGTGAAGAGGGCAGTGCTGCCTGGGGGTCGCCCGTGAGTCCTGCAGAATGTGGGGGACGCTGGGGACCCGGAAGCAGCAGGGAGAGGCAGCGGCAGGCGGCCCCTGTGAAGCGTGGGAGTGCTGCCTTCCCTCCGCCTTCCTATTCTGTGTTAATTCTTGGCTGTGCTGGGTCTGCCCTGCCGCTTGGGCTCTTCCTCAGTTGCAGTCCATGGGCGTCTCTCTGCAGGGCCTCCCTGCAGTGGGCCACAGGCTCCAGGCACTCGGGCTTCAGAAGCTGCAGCTCAGGGCTGGGCTCCCGAGCGCGGGTTCAGTCATTGTGCCAGATGGGCTTAGTTGCTCCAAGGCACATGGAATCTTCCCTGACCAGGGATCGAACCCATGTTCCCTGCGTGGGCAGGCGGATTATTTACCGCTGAGCCACCAGGGAAGCCCCTCTCTGCCCTCTTTTTATAATCTCCCATCAGCATAGTTTGTAGTGGTGTTGTTCGCCTGTATAAACGAGGTATAACCCTTACTTAGCCCTGGATCCACTTCCTCTGATAAGATCTGTGCGTCTTTACCATAGCAATGATAAAATTTGCATACTTCTTTTGAGTCGCTAATATATTTTTGTTTT
This sequence comes from Odocoileus virginianus, assembly GCF_023699985.2. NCBI lineage: Eukaryota > Metazoa > Chordata > Mammalia > Artiodactyla > Cervidae > Odocoileus > Odocoileus virginianus. The sequence goes on along the minus strand of NW_027224343.1, from coordinate 905,917 downwards.
TATTTATTTGGCTGTGTCGGGGCTCAGTTGCAGAACGTGGGATGCTTCTCTGCGGCGCGTGAATTCTCTGCGGCCTCTCTTGCTGTGGAGCTGGCTTAGTTCCGCCAGGTCTGGGGGATGGATCTTAGTTCTGCAACCAGAGATCGCACGCGTGTCCCCCACGCTGAGAGGCAGATGCTTAACCACTGGCCACCAAAGAAGCCCTAGTAATATATTTCTTAATGTTTGCCTTTACGGTGGTGAATATTTATACTTCTTGACTTGATTTGTCAACTTTAACCAGTATCTTTGGGTATCAGGTGCAAAACAGGCAGTTAATAAAAGTCATCCTACCTTCCAAGTGTTTTCCTTTTTTCCCTCCCAAAAGGTTCTATTATTTCTGCCTTATTTAGGTATAACACTTATATAACACTAACGTCTTTACCCTAGACACTACATTTGTTTTAATCTTTGTTATACAGTTAAACTTATTTCATTTGCCAAATTCTCAAGACAGTCCTTTCACTCTGCTCTTCTCGGTCGTCTTGTGACTGGCTGAGGTTTCTGCTAGAAACTGGATGTCTGCATCCCCCAAAGTCACATGTGAAACCCTAAGGCCCAAGGTGATGGTATCGGAAGGTGGGGTCAAGAGAGGTGGCTTTGGCCTCACAAACCGGATCAGCAGCCTCGTTAGAGACCTCGGAGAGCTCCCTGCCCTTTCCAAGTGAGGCCACAGAGACACGCTGGCCTCTGGGGACCCGGAGGTGAGCTCTTACCCAACACCCAACCTACCAGCCCATGGTCTTGGACTTTCAGCCTCTACAATAGACAGAAATGGATTTCTATTGTTTATAAGCCACCCAGTCTATGGTCTTCTGTTAGAGCTGCCCAGAAAGACTAATGTAATAACCTTAATGCTTTTCTCAAGAGGCACTCATGGGGAAAATATTGATCATTATACATTCAAGGGTGAAATACAGATTAGCTGGATAGAAAACTTTGCTCAACATTTCCTTCCTGGAGGATCTTATAGATGTATCATTGTTCCCACACATGGAATGTCATTGTGGAGAAATCTGAAACTAGCCAGATTTCTTTTTAAACAAGTGACCTGATTTTTTTGAGGGGGGGCTGGGGGGCCTGTTGGCAAAGTCTTCCTTCTTTTAAACCCAATGTGCTTTTTTTCCCTATAGTTTTACATTTAAGCCCACGATCCATTCTGTTCTCCAGAAAACCAGAACTAATAGAAGATATGAACATACGTGTGTATGAAATGCAAGACTTTGGCTCCCATGGTTCTGAAAGCTGGCATAGTCCAAGATCTGCAGGGTGAGCTGGCAAGCTGGAGACTTAAGAAGAGCTGAGGTTTCAACTCAAGTCCAAAGGCAAGAAAAATGGGCAGTGTTCTAGTTAAACGTTCATCAGACAGGAATAATGATCTCCTCCTTGGAGGAAGGTCAGTCTTTAGGTTCTTTCCAGGCTTTCAACTGACCCGCACTGGGAAGGCTAACCTGCTTTACTCAGCCTGCTGATTGAAACGCTGGTCTCATGAGATACCCTCTCACAGAAGTACCCAGGGTGAGGTTTGACCAAATAGCTGCGTACCGAGTGGTCCAGTCAACCTGACACATAAAGTTAACCATCATATTATCTGAGTCAACTTTTGCAGAAGGTGTAAAGCTGAGGTTGAGTTTCATTTTTTTGTCGATGGATGTCCAATTTTCCCAGCATTATTTCTTGAAAAGGCTACCTTTCCTCCATCAAACTGCTTTTGCAACTTTGTCAAAAGCCTGTGGCATGTGTAGTTGTGGGTTCTGGGTTTTGCTGGGTTCTGCTCTCTCTGGCTGCTGCAGTCTTTGTTACTGTAGCCACATAGTAAGTCTTGAAATCAGGTAGACTGGTTACTCCCCCTTTCCCCCGGTGTTTAGATCCTGTAGCTCCTTTACCTTTACATATAAATTTTAGAAGAATCTTGGCTACAACTACAAAAAAAATATTGCTAAGATTTTGATTGGAAAAACACACTTTATAATAAAATAAATTTTAAAAGTTGAAAAAATAACAGCAAAAAAGTAAAACTAAGCCCATGAAGTCCAACAGTGGGCAAGGAGCTGTCCCATCCGGCGGCTGTCCCCGTGGCACGCCGGCCGCAGAATGAAGGCCTCGGAGAAGCGGGACGGGGACTGGAGCGGCTGTGACGGGAGTGGGGCAGGCGCACACGCGGTGCCGAGTGTGCGGACGTCGGCGTGAGGAAGGCCAAGCAAGGGCCGCCAGATACACTTCCCCCCTTTCGAGGGGCTTCCGGGGGAGAAGGGGCGGGGAGCACGCTGCCGTAATTACGCAGCTCTCCTCACGGAGAGAAGACGGCGGTACGGCTACGCTTTACTCTTTTTTCTTCACAGTGCCTCAACTTCCTTATTTTTCCACCTGACGCCGTATTCCCAAGGACCAGTGGTGTGGGTGCTGAATCAGGGATCATCGCTAAGTGAGAGACTTAGCTATGCTTTGAAACCTTCACACCAGAATCCCTAAGAGGCTTAGGGGTGGATAACGCCTTCACTCCACCTGGCAAACCCATGCATTGATCTGCCTGACTGACCGTGAATGCAGATATATTGCCCACGCTGTGCTGTGTGTGATGCCTGGTCCCTCCGTCACGTCCGACTCTCTGCGAACCCCTGGACGGCAGCCTGCCAGGCTTCTCTCTGTCCACGGGGTGCTCCAGGCAAGAATACTGGAGTGGGGAGCCATTCTCTTCTGCAGGGGATCTTCCGGACGCAGGGATCAAATTCGGGTCTCCTGCAATGCAGGCAGATTCTTTACTGCCTGAGCCCCCAGGGAAGCCCAGTGGTTGCCAAAAGCCCACTAGCTGTATGCCTGCGTCACGTTACCATATACAAAGAAGAGTGGGCTGAGAGGGGTTTTTTTCTAGATTAATATCTGTGCCAGCAATCTGGAAAAGCAGGACACTAGACTGAACACAATGTCGCTTCCAATGTGTTCAGTACGAGGTTGAACACAATGTCCCTCAAACACAGTGATTTGAGTAAAAGCAAATCATAAATAGAAGGAGAAGTGGTAACCAAAGAAAAAGGAATAAATCAATGGATTAAGTGACAAAGAAAAAGCAACGTTACATGAATTCCTTGAGGGAAGCTCAGAGCACGGGGTGATGGTCTCTGAAAACTGCAACCCTGAGCAGCCTGCTTTGGGAGACATTTTGGTCAAGTGATGTGTTGATAAGCTGGACCAATTGTTGGTAATTGAGTGAAACTCCAGCAAATGTGACAATATCTGTTTTTAAATTGGGGCATAGTTGCTTTACAATGTGTTGTTAGTTTCTCTTGTACAATGAAATGAATCAGCGATGTGTATACATGTAGCCTTTCGCTCTTGGACCTCCCTCCTACCCCAGCCCCATCCCAGCCCTCTAGGCCGCCACAGAGCACCGAGCCGGGCTCCTTGTTTGATACAGGGGGCTGCGTGCCCACTAGCTGTCTCCTTTACACACGCTAGTGTATATACGTCGGTCCCAGTCTCTCAATTCATCTCACTCTCCTTTCCCCTCCCAGGTCCACATGTCTGTTCTCTATATCTGCATATCTATTCCTGCCTGCAAATAGGTTCATCTGGACCACTCTTCTAGAGTCCATATATATGCATTAACAAACAATATTTGTTTTTCTCTTTCTGACTCACTTCACTGTGTATGACAGCCTCTAGGTCTGTCCACATCTCTACAAACGATTCAATTCCACTCCTTTAATGGCTGAGTACTATTCCACTGTATATATGTACCACTTTTTCTTTATCCATTCACATGTCAGTGGATCGCTAGGCTGCTTCTGTGTCCCGGCCATTATAAATAGTGCTGCAATCAACATCGGGGTGCACGTGTTTTTCTGAATTGTGGTTTTCTCAGGGTATATGCCCAATAGTGGGATTCTGGGTCATATGGTAGTTCTATTTTTAGTTTTTTAAGGAACCTCCATACTGTTCTCCATAGTGGCTGTATCAGTTTACATTCCTGCCAGCAGGGAGAGAGGGTTCCCTTCTCTCCAGACCCTCTCCAGCATTTATTATTTGTAGATTTTTTGAGGATGGCCATTCTGACCTGTGTTTTGATTTGCATTTCCCTCATAATTAGTGATGTTGAGCATCTTTTCATGTGCCTCTTGGTCATCTGTACATTTTCCTTGGAGAAATGTCTGTTTAGGTCTTCAGTCCATTTCATTCTTTTTCCGGCTATGTCTACTACTCACACCTAGATAGGGTTTCCCAGGTGACTCACCGGTAAAGAATCCACCTGCCAATGCAGTAGACGCAGGTTCGTTCCCTGGGTTGGAGAAGGAAATGGCAGCCCACTCCAGTATTCTTGCTGGAAAATCCCATGGACAGAGGAGCCTGGCAGGCTACAGTTCATGGGGTCACAAAGAGTTGGACAGGACTTAGCAACTAAACAACAACAAGAAACACACCTGGATATGATGTAACACTGGCATCATCTTGTGGCAAGATTGCAATACGGATACTGGTGGTTAAATCTGTTGGGAAATTCAGAGCCTCCTACTTCACACTGCCTCCTCCAAATATGAGGCATATGTTTGTTCTGTTGTAGAAGAGCAAGGATGGCCTGGACCCCAGAGAAGTTCTTGCCATTTCCTTTGGCTTCTTGGAGGTGTTCTCCCTCAGACCTGATGAAGTGCCCTTCTTCAGATGAGGGCTGGTGACATTGGATTTTAGGGTGGGGCCTGCCCATTCCAGAAAGACCAGTCGTGTGATTTAGGTGGAAGTTCCCTGTTGTGTTATCTGCTAACCTGGAGACTGCCTTCAGCCACAAAGGCCATCAGTCAATCTCTTATGAATGAAGCTGCAGTATGAGCTCTGGATGCCAGAGGAGCTTCCTTGGCGACCTGCCCTAGCTGGCAAGTCCCCATGGGAACTGTCGCACCCAGTGTTGGGAGGTCCATGCCTGGAGAGTTCCAGACTGTGCCCTTGCTGCTGTTTAGTCTCCGAGTCGTGTCTGACTCCTTCTGTGACCCCATGGATTGTGGCCTGCCAGGCTCCTCTGTCCATGGGATTGCCCAGCGAGAATACTGGAAACTTTTCCAGAGAATCTTTCAGACCCAGGGATTGAACCTGCAGCTAAGCGTCTCTTGCATTAGCAGGCATATTCTTTACCACTGAGACACCAGGGAAGCCCAGACTTGGCCCTATGTAGTATCTCTTGGCTGACCCTCATAAACCATAATCATGAGTGTAACAGCTCTCACTGAGTTCTGAGTCCTTCTAGCAAATAATCAAACCTGAGAGTGGCTTGGGAACCCCGCCTCCAAACTTTTAGTTGATGTCAGAAGTCTTGGGGACTCATATCTTATGATTCGTCTAATTCTGAGCAATAAATTAAGAAGAAAAACTCAAGATCAGTTCCTTTGTTTCTGAGCTCTCTAGTATTTCTAAGAATAACTTCAAAAAAGTAAAGCACATAAGCGAATAAAAAATATGTGCCTTTTGCAAACTAAAACCCTAACAAAATGTCACTTCACACCCACAGTGGAGGCTGTAATTAAAAAGATAAAAACAAGTGTTGGTGAAGATGTGGAGAAACTGGTATCTTTATACACTGCTGGTAGGGATTATAAAATTGGGCAGCTGCTTTGGAAAATGGTCTGGCAGTTTTGCTTAAAACAGTTATTATAAGATCCAGCAATTCCACTCCTAGGTATACACCCAGGAGAAATGAAAAACTTCTACATGAATTTTAACAGCAGCATTATTCATATTAGCCAAAAAGTAGAAACAACCTAATGTCCATCAATTGATGAATGGATAACTGATATATGGTTTGTCCACACAATGGAATTTGGTCATAAAAAAACACGAATTACTCATACACTGTACCACATGGATGAACCTTGAAAACGTATGCTGACTGAAAGAAGCCGGTTACAAAAGGCTATCTATTCTATAATTCCATTTATATGAAATATCCAGGATAGGTAAATTCATGGAGACAGAAAGATTAGTGATTACTTAGGGCCCGAGGGGGTGCGAGGAAATGGGGAGTGACTGTTAACGGTTAGGGATTTGTGTGTGTTTTCAGAGTGCAGCTAAATGACGGTGGTGATATTTGCACAACTCTGACTATATAATGTACTTTAAACAGGTGCATTGTATGGTATGCGAATTAGATCTCAATAAAGCGTTTGACTTTTTAAAACCCTGCCTTGGTAAAAGATGAACTCTGAACTCAAGGAAGCTGAATGACCTGAGCGATTTTAGAACTCCCTGTCCAGGCCTTCCCGGTCCTCGGCAAGCGAAAGTGCGCTGTGACCATTTTTTGAGCACGAAAGAAAATACGAAATGGAGCCCGGGATTCGCGGGCCTGATGCCGGGCCTTCCGCGCTAGACCGAGGCCCGGAGGTCCGGACCGACGCGTAGACAGCCCCCGGCCGCCGCCTCCGACCCGGGGAGGCTCGGCGCGCGGCCCCGCAGCCCTAAGGAGCCCCCGCCTCCCCGGCGGAAGGTGCTGGTCCCGTCCGGGCGCCGGGGACGTCTGGCAGCCCCCGGACGCCCCGCGCGCCGGGAGCCGACCCCGCCCCTTTTCGCCGCAGGCCGCGCCCGGCGCCAAACACCGGTTTAAGCCTCTCCCCGGCCCCGCCCCCGCCCCGCCCCCAAGCCTCGGCCCCACCCCCCGCCGCGCGCCAACCCCGGCCCCGCCCCGCCCCGCACCGCCCGCACGTCGCCGAACCCCCCGGCCACGCCCCGCCCCCGGCTCCGCCCTCCGGCTCCGCCCTCCGGCTCCGCCTCCAGTCCCGCCCCGCGCGCCGCCGAGCCCCGCCCCGCCTGCCGCGCCCGCCCCGCCGCGCGTGACCGCCGAGCCTGCGCCGAGCTGCGCCCGGGCCGCCGGTCGCGCGATGCTGCTGCTGGCCGCCGCGTCCCTCGTGGCCTTCGTGCTGCTGCTCTACATGGTGTCCCCGCTCATCAGCCCCAAGCCCCTCGCCCTGCCCGGGGCGCACGTGGTGGTGAGTGGCCCCCGAGGCCGCGGCGGCGCCGTCCCCGGAGCGCGGGCCCCAGGCCGGCCGCTCCCCGGCGGGCAGGCCCGCCGCCCCGCGCTGTCTCCTCCGCTGCCTCGGCTCCCCCGGGGCCGGCGCGGGCTCGGGGGACGCGCGTCCGCGCCCGGGGCGACTCCGGGGCCCCGGGGTTTCTGTGCTTCGGCTCACCGATGAGTCCGCCGAGGGGGAGGAGGGGCCGCGGGACACCGCCGGGACCCCGCGGTCGCTGGCGACCCGGGCGCGGCGCGCGGCCCTGGCCGGGGTCCGGGGCTCCGCCGGGGCAGCCCCCGGAAGGCGCCTTGCACGAGTGACAGCGGGCAGAGCGGTCCGGGAAGTGAGTCTCTCCGGCGGAGCGGCAGCCCTCGCGAGCGGCGTTGGGGCCATTCTGCCCCGTCTGCACGGCCTGTCCCTGCTGGACTCGGCCTGGGGTCGGCCGGTGCCGTCCCCGTGCAGAGTCAGACGGTTGAGCCAGGGGACCTGGCTTGTGCGTTTGTGATGAAGGGGACGTCGGTGGGTGGGTTTGTTTCTTATCAGAAACTCTGCGACGATCCCTCCTCTGCAGGTGGACCACCTCACTTAAACAGAAAGCCTGCTTTCTGCGCCCAGCATGCCACCATTTACTGTGGCTTTTGGGCCCTTTTCTTACTTGATTTTTTTTTACAAGCCCGAGGCACGTAGAGGCGGGAGGTTATGAATAAGAAAAGTTAGTTACTAAGCAGCTAGCGCAAATCCTCCTGGTGTGGGAGGTGACATATGGGTGTCCTGGCTAAGATCCGAGCATCGCTGGGATGAGATGGGATGGGATGGTCTTTGCTTTTAGCGTGTCTGACGTCCTGCCGAGAGTTTCTGAATGGGAACATATATTTTGTTTAATTTCTCTCGTCAAACTATTAGTGTACTTCTAGCTCCAGCCATTCCTGATGCAGAAGATAGATAAGGAGGTGAGTTGTTAGTTAGTTCATTAGCTAGGGAGAGAGGAGCAAAATTTTACAATCATGTTGCCTTCTGAAAGGGTCACATCTGCAAGAGAACTTCTGCCTCAAAAACTGAGGCTTTAAAACTTGGGTTTTTTAGCAGTGATGTTTGCAGAGCACACCTCGTAGTGTTTATAAGGGACTCTCAGTTAACAGCGACTCTGGTCCTACCAACCCCATCATGCTTCTGTAGACCCTGGATAAGATAATGAACACATCTGCTGGGGTAGATCCCACAGAATTTCTTACTTTCACTGTCTCATTTGGCTGTGCCACTATAAATGATGTGAGGACGACATGAATAATTCACATGATGTCACCATCTGTCTTCTTTTTTTAATGACATAAAAAGAGTAAAAGTGTAATTGTTTTTCTTGAGATTTGTTAGGACTAGACCCAGTCGTGTCAGGAAGGGGGCCAGTGTTCAGAATGTCTTGCTGATGGGGAAGCATGAGCAGGCTTCGGTCAGGACTAGTTACTCTTTTGTTTTTAAAACAATTCTGACTGACAAGTATTATCTCTCTAATTACACTGGTAAAGCTGTGCAGCAAGCCTTACACAGTGTGTGTGTGTGTGTACACACGTGTGTGCACACGCTTAGTCACTCAGTTGTGTCCGACTCTTGTGACCCCATGGACTGTATGTAGCCCACCAGGCTCCTCTGTCCATGGGATTTCCCAGGCAAGAATATTGGAGTGGGTTGCCATTTCCTTCTCCAGGGGATCTTCCCGACCCAGGATCGAACCCACATGTCCTGCATCGCAGGCAGATTCTTTACCATCTGAGCCACCAGGGAAACGCTCTTACACGGTATATACTTATTTAAATCAGCTGTTTTTTAAACAAAGCTGGTAAACTGATTTGGTGAAAACTAGAAAATCAAGCCTGCCCTTTTGGGGAGATGGATGGAGAAGCTATTCTGACAGCAAAGCGCCCTCTCTTGCCCTCGATAAGAGGTGTGTGGTAGAATTGAAGACATACTAACATTTAAAACAGTAGTGGCAAAGAACAGTCAGAATGAGTGATAAAGAAAGGCATTAAACTGTTATCTTTGGGGTCTTATGTCTCAAGTTACCAATGGTCAGGCAACTCAGTCCGTATTTACTGTTTTCTCAGCCATTAGGAAAATCTCTTATGTTTTCTTATACCACCCAAGGGTAACATAGCCTGGATTGGCTTAGGCATGTTCTTAGATACCTTCTATGAATTAGCTGGCTTGGACTGGAAGGTCAGTTTCCCATGAACCGTGACTCAGAAGTTGAAGTCTTATTCTTGTTTTTATGGATAAATCTTGTAAGATTACACCCTGTTCTTTGTTGTGCAGTAATTTGACACAGCTTGCTTACCTGTTTCAGTCTAGAAAAAGGACAGTAACAATCATAATATATACAGAGCACCTGAGAGCATATATATTTTCTCAATCACCTCATCACTTCAACTTCCATGTATTCCTTGAATAACAGAATTTTTACTTACAAGCTTTTTTGGCTTTTTTTTTTTTTCAGGGAAATGGCATCGTACACCACTTTGCAAATTAATGGTAGGCAAGTATTTATTTAGCAACTGTTGATGTGGAGTGCTGTGCTAGGAATGAGGATGGTAGCTCAGACTTGGTACTCGTCCTCAGTGAACTTAGAGTCTGACCCGGAAGCTCAGGCAGGCGCAGAAGGAGCTGCAGAAGGTGCAAAAGTGGCAGACAGGACAGAGGGACAGAGTCCGGGAAGGCTTCTTGGAGGAGGAGATGTTGGGACCGGCCTCTGCAGGGTCCATGGGATTTGGAAATGCAGGTGTGTGGGAGATGTTGGGTGAAGGGACCTGTAGGCAGCAGAAATAGCCAATGACATTCTTAATGATCTTGCTAATTGAAATGTCTGATCAAAAGTAATAAGCCAAAACCACCTATGAAATATATATATTTTTAATATTTATCTACATTGACTTAGTGGACATGAGTTTAAGCAAACTCAGGGAGATGGTGAAGGACACAACCACAACATTTATTTATATGGATAGCCTGGATCTTAATTGTGGCAACCCCATTCTTTCGTTGTGGCATGTGAACGCTTAGTTGCAGCATGCAGGGTCCAGTTCTCTGACCAGGGATAGAACCCAGGCCCCCTGCATTGGGAGCACAGAGTCTTAGCTACTGGACCACCAGGGAAGTCCCCCTATAAAATATTTCGATAGCAAAGAGCTCTTCAGAGGTGACTGTTAAGTGGGATAGCAGATGTATCTTAATAGTAACTGCTAGATAATTGGTTAATTATCCCAAAGAAATCCCTTCATTAGTGAGAAGCTGAGGTTCAGGAGAAACCTAGGAGTTCCATGGAGATAGGTACATTGTGTAGGGAGGAATCTTGATCTTTAAAGTCATGAGATGGAAAAAAAAAAAAAGTCATGAGATGGGATCAGAGATATTCTTTACAGCAAGATTTATATCTAACAATAAAATATTCAAAACAATCTAGATGTCTGACTATAGGGGAATGGTTAACTAAGTTTTGATATAGCTATCTAACGCAATATTGTGTGCCCTTTTAGTTTTTTGACTACATTTTTTTGGTTTGTTTTTTAGGTAGAATACAAAAGTGTGTAAGGGCTGATGCCTCTCTGACTCTTGTTTTCCTCCCTCACCTGCTCCCCTGGCCTGTGTTATATAATGTGCGTAGGAACAATGACTAGAAGGATAATGTTACATTTGTATCATTAAGTTAAATACATTTTGAGCCCTTTCTATATGCCAGGCATTATACGAAGGACTGGGAATATAGTGTGTGTGTTAGTTGCTCAATCGTGTCCAACCCTTTGCGACCCGGTGGACTGTAGCCCGCCAGGCTCCTCTGTCCATGGGATCCTCCAGGCGTGAACACTGGCGTGGGTTGCCATTTCCTTCTCCAGGGGATCTTCCTGACCCGGGGATCGACCCCAGGTCTCCTGCATTGTGGGCAGTCTTTACCATCTGAGCCACCCAGGAAGTCCAGGAATGTAGTGGGGTGCCCAAATAGAATTGGTATTTTTAGGGAGTCTATGGAGTGCTAATGGGAGAGATGATTGTAAATCAAATAGCCACACAGATAAATGCACGGCTGTTTGGTTATGGAGTGATGTAAAAGCCAGGGGAAAAAGGCTGCAGTGCTGAAAAGCGGGCTGAGGCGGGGCCGAGGGCAGCCTGTGAGGCTTTCCTGAGGCCGTGATCATTTGAGCTGAGATTTATTGGGTGAATAGATGCCAATTAGATGAAAAGGGGAGGAGAGCATTTCTGACAGGGAGAACAGACTGTGCAAAGGTCCCGTGGCTGGAGAAGGCATGACTGGGAGCCAGCCAGTATGGCTGAGCTGTGGACAGTGAAGATAAGAATAGTGCCAGAAGAAAAGCTGCACTGTTTAGTGTTTCCACGTGATCATGTATTACTTTATAATAAGCAGTTGTTTAAAAGATCATAAGATATATGCTGGTGATTATTCTTTTCATCTCCTGTAGAACTGGTCATTCATAGAAGACATATAGAAAAACAATGTTCATTTGGATTTGGACTCAAAGCCAAACTAATGTATTTATTTTTTAATTTATTGAAGTATAGTTGATTTACAATGTGTTAATTTCTGCTGTATAGCAAAGTGATTCAGTTATGTATTATATGTAATATATACGTATATGTTCTTTTTCATAATGGTTTACTGCAGGTTGAATGTAATTCCCTGTGCTGTACAGTAGGGCCTTCTTGTTTATTCATTTTGTATATAATAGTTTGCATCTGCTAAACCCAAACTCCGAGTCCATTCCTCCCCCACCCTGGAACCGCAAGCCTGTTCTGTTTGTTTGTGGGTCAGTTTCATAGATAGGTTCATTTGTGTCATATATCAGATTCTGCATATAGCAATATTATGTGATACTAGTATTTGTCTTTGTCTGTATCACTTATTTCACTTAGTATGATAATCTCTGGGCCCATCTGTGTTGCTGCAAACAGCATTCTTTCTTAAAGCCGAGTGCTATTCCATTCCATTCCATATGTGCACGCATCCATAGAGTGTATCCACACATCTTCTTTATCCATTCATGGACATTTAGGTTGTTTCATGTCTTGGCTATTGTGAATAGTGCTGCTGTGAACATAGGGGTGCATGTATCTTTTTGAATTATCAGACTAATATATTATTTATTAGCTAGATGTATGGGGCTCTTGCCCCCTCAGTGGACTCAGAAATATAGGTGTGCAGTGGATAGTTCAGTACTGGAAACAGTCAGAACCACACGCCCTGCTGACAGTTTGTTCTCAGACTCCATTCACTGGGTCTGGGATGACGATGCTACAGTAGTTGAAGATTTCGTTCCTGTAGGTTGGATCTTGGAGCTCATCATAGTTGTTTAACTTATTTGCGTTGGGTCTTAGTTGGGAGGCGCAGGCTCCGTCGTCCCGGGGCGTTTGGGATCTTAGTTCCCCTGCCTTGCAAGGCAGATTCTTTTTTTATTGTTATTATTTATTTATTTTTAATTGAAGGGTAATTGCTTTACAGTATTGTGTTGGCTTCTGCCAAACATCAGCATGAATCAGCTAGGGAACCCATGTCCCGCCCCCTCTCCGTTGTTCCAGAGCTGGGGTTTGAGTTCCCTGCGTCATACGGCAAACTCCCATTGGCTATCTATTTTACATATGACAGGTTCTTCACCCCGGACCGCCAGGGAAGCCCCCCGTCATATTTTTTTTTAGTTTCCCACAGAAGGGAAGTTTCAAGTGCTAAGATTTCTTTATTTCTGCTTTTAGGTTACAGGAGGCTCTAGTGGCATCGGAAAGTGCATTGCTATCGAGTGCTATAAACAAGGAGCCTTTATAACTCTGGTTGCACGGAATGAGGTAAGTCTTCCAGCTGTGTTCTTAGGTACTGAGTCAGCATGATGTGAGTCCCAGAGGCCGTGCGAGGCTCGCAGTGTTCATGCCTGTCTCTGCTTGGAGCTGTGATTCCTGTGCTGTGCTCAGTCGTGTCTGACTCTTTGCAACCCCGTGACTGTAGCCCGCCAGGCTCCTCTGTCCGTGGGATTCTCCAGGCAGGAACACTGGAGTGGGTTGCCATGCCCTCCTCCAGGGGATCTTCCCGACCCAGGGATCGAACCCAGGTCTCCCGCATTGCAGGCGGATTCTTTACCATCTGACTGGTTATTTCTTGTGTTCCAGGCAAAAACTTCCTGGTTGCAGTCAGGTTAGCTCCACAGGTATTTTATTCAGGGCCAGGAACTCTGAGGCAACACTGCAGAGACTGCAGGCCTGGGAGAGGCAGAGACTTAGGAGCACCCCCGGCTATGGGCAGCCAGGGAGGCCGCCCCTGCCCAGAGCCGCAGATAGCGGCGTTCTAGGGCCGATCTGAGTCCTGGAGGATTCCTGTCGGCGTTTCTCTGTAATTTGCTTCTGACGTCATCTCCATCTCTGGAGAGACCCAGACTGCAGGGGAAATCTCCCTCCTCCCCAGCAGTTCCACAAAACGCGTGCTTTTCCGTGTCGAGTCAGCACAAGATCTGTTTCCCTTTTCTGTTCAGTGTCTGTTTTCCGTGCCCGAGCCCAGGGCGCTGCGCTCCTTTCTCCCCGACAGTCCCACGTCCTGCTCCCCGGGGGGTGGGGAGGGGCAGGGACCACGGCGGGCCTTCTGGGCTTGGTGGGGAGCTTGGGTCATAGTGGGCACTCGATCGGGGCATCTCCGTTGGCTGCAGAAGTGAAGGGAGGGCGACGGACCGAGGGGCAAATGCAGCCCAGTGTCGTTGATGGAGTCTGATGCACCGGTGAACAGGGAGGGCGCGGGGTGCTGGCTGCCCGGGGCTGGGTGGGGGAGGCGCACAGCTGGGCAGTGAAAGTGCCCAGGGGGACGGCAGACCAAGGGGGGTGGCCCCGGGGGAGCCGTGCAGATGGTGACGCAGAATTAGGCTCGGGCAGCCATCGTCTCTAAAACATGAAGAAAGGCAGAATTAGCTCCCTTTTGTTTGTACCCGGACTCCTCTAACAGCACATCTGCTTTGGCATCGAAGCCGCCTTCCTGACTGAGGACCCGGCTGCGATGAAACGGCATCCTTGAGGTTTGTCCGGTGCGGAGGTTTGACAGGAGGCAGGGCAGCCTGGGCTTTCCGTGGCTCCTGGCGCTGCTGGGGGTGAACGAGCCTTCTGGCACCAAGAAGGCCTTTACTCTTTAGTGTGATTTCATACTCCGGCTCTGGCAGAGTCAGGTGGTGTTCCTCTGTATTAATAGAATAATATGGTTTTATTACGGGCACATTCTTGTTTAGAAAACCTGCATGTCTTTTGGAAGGACTCCCCTGTCCTTTTGTTCTTTTCTGCTGTCATGCTGTATTTAAATTCTAGCATTTATAGCAAATTGAGGCACTGTAAACTGATCTGCATCTTCTTGAAAGTGACTAAAACAAGCACAATTGAGATCTTGGGAGAATTACTCAATTACTGGATAGTTTTGCTTGTCCCCAAGAGTATTTTTGGAAGTAGCCAAGCATAGGTTTACCTCGTCCATCTCACAAGTGATTTTTATTTTATTTTATTTTTTGGTGGAGGAGGGACTCTTTAGATGTTCTTGTAGGAAATCATTATGTCATGAAATCACACATACTCTTCAGTTTGGGAAGATGTTTCATATCTCCGTAATGTCAAATGAAAACATTTATTAGAATTGATGGGAGACCCTTAGCAATTAATACTGATGATTGGGACTTTGAGTTTCATTGATTTTTTTTATTATCTTTCTCTGCAGTGGATTTAAACCCTCACGATCCCTTAGTCACAGCCTAACCTGCCTTACAGCGACGTGCTCCGCAGCTCTGCACACGCAGCTGCTGTCTGTGTGCTTTCTGGCATTTAATAAATCCTTGTACAAAAACTGCTTTTCCTCTCCTTTTAAACAAACAAATGGACAAATAGATCACCACCAGAACTAATTGTTCTCTGTTGCTTTCAGGACAAGCTGTTACAGGCAAAGAAAGAAATCGAAAAACACTCTATTAATGATAAACAGGTAAAGTCCCTGTGCTCATGATGCATTTTCTGTCTAATCAGCACGGATATGCAAAGAAAAGACCGTGACTTCATCTGTGAATAGTTCATCGAAAGCACGTCAACTGTTCCTAGTTATATTGTTTTTAAAATGGTGAAATTGTTTGAATTGTCTTGGATTTCAGGTTATTACCAAAGCAATGCATAGATTCTAACACACATACACAGACACAGGTGATCTAATAACAGAATGCTTTCCTAGAAAATGATTTCAGTTATTTATTCAAATTAACATAAGGGAAGGGAGGTATTAAAAATACTTTTTGATTATGCAATTTTTTGATGAATGCAATGGTATGTTTATGTATACAATATATTTATTTTAGAATAAAAAAACATAATGATAAATTAATAGCCACACGCTCATCACCCAACTTAAGAAATGTCATTTTCCGGGGCCCCTGAAATCTCCTGTTTGCCCACATCAGCCTAATCCTTCTGTCTCATTCCTAGAGGTAACCCCCAACTTGATTTTTATAGATTTTTTTTCTTTTGTTTTTTAGTTTTTTGGCTGTGCCACACAGCATGTAGAACTTTAGTTTCCTGACCAGGGATCCACCCGTTGCCCCTGCATTGAAAGTCTTAACCACTGGACCACCAGGGAGTTCCCTTCCGTTTTTCTTTAAATAATTTGACCATAAGTGCATGTAACCCTAAGAAGCGTATTGTTTACTTCTGCTGCTTTTTGAGCTTTATGGCATCATTCTTATTTCGATAGCTTTGTTGAGATAGAATTTCGCATACCGTTCAGCTCACTGATTTAAGGTGTACAGTTCAGTGGGTTGTAGCACACCCACAGAGTTGCAGCTGTCACCAGAATCAGTTGTAGAACACTTTCCTCCTCCCGCGAGGAAGTCCACGTCCTTTAGCAGTCAGCCCTTGTTGTCTTCCACCCCCTCCCGGCCCTAGGCAGTCTCTAACCTATTTTCTCTAAGTTTATACAACGTCATTCTTTGCGTATTCTTAGGCAACTTGATCTCTTCACCTGATCTTGTTGTTAAAATTCCTCTCAGTTGCTGCATGAAGTCATCGTCCATTTTTTCTGCTGCCGTCTGGAGTTTTCTTATATGTATAGAGTGTCCTCCATTCATCACCTCTACCGTGGGGGGATATTTGGGTTGTTTCCGTTGTTTTTCCAGTTTGCTTTCTTTCTTGCTTTTGCTAAAGTTTATCTCTGTGCACTTTGTACAAGGATGGAATACACCTGGAAATGGAGCCGTTGAGTTGAGTGTGTGCATCACCAAAACGGCTACACTCCTGCCAGCAGTGAGTCCTTGCCAGTGCTCGGTGTTAACAGACTTTCTAATTTTTGCTTTCCTGATGGGTTTTAAATGGTGTTTCACCGTCATTTTAATTGCCTCATTTTTTTCCCTCCAGAAATACATTAGAGAACTTGGTTGTTGTTGTTGTTAAGTCGCTAAGTCATGTCCGATTCTTTGTGACCCCATAGACTGTGGACTGCACGCCAGGCTTCCCTGTCCTTCACTATCTTCCGGAGTTTGCTCAAACTCATGTCCATTGAGTCGATGATGCTAAGATGCTAAGGTGGTGAAGCAAAGAGAACTTTGCATGTCAGTCAGATAAATCTGCCTCATTTCTTAAAACTTCTGTGGCGTAATCCTGGGTGCCCCAGAGTTTACTGAATCAGTTCCCTTTTATTGGCTGTTTGCATTTTCTTCCTTTGCATTCCATGCTGCAAGCGGACGGCCTCACCCACCTCTGTGTGTGGGGGTCTTTCTCTAGCACCGGGGCCTCGTCTATACCCCTCCTCTGAGCCCACGGACGTTGGAAAGCTGCCAGCTTGGCAGGTCTCCCCAGTTTTGCTGTTTTGTTTCCCTGTCCCTGTGAGCTCTGGTAGAGAAGGGGCATCATCTAGAGCGCGGATCTGGAGCGTCCTGGTGAAGGCCAGTCTCGCTGACGCCGTGTCTGCTCCTTCTCCCGCCTCGTTAGCCCCGCTCTTCACCCGGCAGAAGCCTCGGTCGTGTGGAAAGCCCTTGACTTGCATGTCCAGGAGGGGGAAGGTCCTCAGGGCTAGGGCGTGCAGGAGGGGCTGGGCGGTCTCCCTTCCCCAGCTGGCGTGTTTCTCTGCGTCACATAAGCAGGGCCCTGGCGACATGCTTTTCTTGGTAGTTTGTTAATAGTTTTTTTTTCCCCCCTGCCAAAAATTGCCCGTGTGTGCTGGCCGAGTTGCTTCAGTCGTGTCCCACTCTGTAGCCCCCCAGGCTCTTCTGTCCATGGGATGCTCCAGGCAAGAACACTGGAGCGGCTTGCCATGCCCTCCTCCAGGGGATCTTCCAGACCCAGGAATCAAACCCCTGTCTCCTGCATCTTCTGCATTGTCCGCGGAGTCTTTTACGGCTGAACCACTGGAAGAACTGCCCTCCCATCCCCAGTTTGCCTCTCCTAATTGCATTGTCCGCAGGTTTCAAACCCTGCAATGGGAACATCAAACTGGACTCCTTATCTCCTGGAAAAAATTGCCTTTAATTTTTAAAAACAGTTCTTTTAAAGCCCTGCATAGCTTTGATCACTTTTTTCTCTTTCTGACAGGTGGTGCTGTGTATATCAGTCGATGTATCTCAAGACTATAGCCAAGTAGAGAACGTCATAAAACAAGTAAGAGGTTGGGTCAGTTGGACTTAATCCACTCGCCTTTTGATTGGTCCTTGCCAGTTTGGTGTGGGGCTTGGAGTTGGCATATCTTCCCTATAGGTCTAATAGTTTTATAGATTTTATCTATTGGCATTGATTGGCTACTAACAAATTCTTTGTTTTTCTTCCTTAATGCCCAATTTGATAAACTTCCAGGCTCAGGAGAAGTTGGGCCCGGTGGACATGCTTGTAAACTGTGCAGGAATGTCACTTGCAGGAAAATTTGAAGATCTTGAAGTTAGTACTTTTGAAGTAAGTAAAAATTTGTTTTTTTTTTTACTGTGGTAGCCCCATACACTATGAGGGAGAACTAGTTTATGGCTGAAAGCTTTATGAATGAAATAGGTGAAATGCATTCCAGTTTAACAGAAGCTTCAGCAAGCTAGAGGAAGGCTGGACAGGGTTTTAGTCCCAGTGACCATCCAGCCTTAGAAGTTTACACAGGCCTCTGGACCTTGGCTTCCTCAGCTGTAGAATGGGAATGCAGCCTCCAGCCTGACACAGTGAATCGATAGGAATTGATTTACTGAGGCCATACTATCAGCAGAGCTCCTTATAAGCCAAGAGAGATGCTGGGATAGGAACTGATTTACTGAGGCTGTACTATCAGCAGAGCCCCTTGGAAGCCAGGAGAGATGCGGGTTTCTTGTCAAGTACCAGTGTTTTTAACAATGAAAACCCAAAAAAGTTGAAAAGCAGACTCTGGCATTCTCAAGCCAAGAGAAAAAGACAATGTGTCATATTTATGTTTGTGTTTTTTAAAAACGTCAGCCAAAGAAGTGTACAACAGACTTGAAATCCTTCTTAAATGCATAGCATGTTTTTCTTCATTTGATGTTGTGTCAGCTGTCTCTCTCTCTTCCTGATCTATAGAGCCTTCATGGTGGTGATGGGCTTTGAATGACCTTGGTGAAGTTAGGGCGCACTCCCTTTTATGGAAGAGGAGACTCCCCTAGTGGCAGTTCAGACGTCCTGCTCTGGCAGGCTGGGGGAAGCACTGTGAACTCTGTGATTTCAAGTCAAGCTGTGCAAGTCCAGTGGAGGCAGAAGCAGAGTGATGCCTTGGCTGGGACTCTGGTGTCGGAAGGCTTCTTTATCAGCTCGGCAGAAAAGATAGCTGTTGGGCCAGGACTTCCCTGGTGGTCCAGTGGTTGCCACTCTGCCTTCCGAGGCAGGAGCTGTGGGTTCCATCCCTGGTCTGCGAACCGACATTCTGCACGCCACTCGGCACAACCAAAGCGGGCGGGGGGGGGGGGGGGGGGAATCCAAAGAGAGATGTCTTGACCTATATGCCGTTATCTCTAGGTATTGACAGGGAGATTTTGAAGATTATCGCAATGGCTGTGTGAAGAATTAGTTGGAGCAAGTAGTTGTAGTCTAGGCATGAAGTGATGAGGGGAAAGACTTCAGAGGTGGCCGGTGAAAGAGAAGTGTGAGTGTATGTGCCTGTGTGTGGAAGATGGCATGAAGGGAGGTCAGCAGACTCCGTGGGCGACTGTGGATGGCAGAGAGGACAGGCGTGTAAGGGTCTGTGTGGAGGCAGCACAGAAGCTCACAGCTGTGTGGCCGGGCGTCGGGAAGCAGAGTCTGTCCGGGCGGAGCGGGAGGGTCCCTGCATCCGTGTCTAATGGAAGTCTGGAGGCAACTGAGTCAAGGATTTGTGGGGGTCATATCTGAGCAAGAGCAGAAGGAACTGAGCACGTAAGGCCAGGTGACTGCGGGCCTGCCCTGGCAGTCCTGGTCAAGACTCCATGCTTCCACTGCGGGGGTCATGGGTTTGAGCCGGCCAGGGGCTAAGATCCTGCCTGCCTTGTGGCGTGGTGTAAAAAAAAAGTTCAGGCAGCTGCAGGTGGGTGTCAGTGACAAGGAGAAAACACGAAACGGGTGAGATGAAGGAAGAAATATGGCACACACATAGAATATGACGTATGCTGCAATATTTAAGTAATGCGTGAATCTAGTCTTTTGAAAAAACACTTTATTCTCAACCTGTCTCCCATTACACTGTCTCTTTCCCTCTGTCTCTCTCACTTTGTTTGAAAAGCAGCCACAGTCCGTTCCTTTTGCACCCCCCGCCCTGCACCATCCCCACGCCAGCACCTCTGGGTGAGGGCTGTTCGTCACTCTGCCCAGCAGTGGTGTCGTCAGGGCTTCTCTCTCGTTGAGGCGCGTGGGCTCAGGCGCTCCACAGCATGTGGGATCTCAGTTCCCTGAGCAGGGATCAAACCCATGTCCCTACATTGCAAGGCGGATTCTTAACCATCGGACCCCCAGGGAAGCCCCAGTAGGAGTTATTTTTGATTGGGACTGCACTGACATTATAGATAACATGTGAGGGAAACTGACATCTTAACAATATTTGGTCTTCTAACCCATATAACATAATATATGTCTCCATTTATTTAAGTTTTTAAAAGAATTATCTCAATAGTATTTCATAATTTTCAGTATGTGGGGCTCACATACTATTTTTCAGTATTTTATGTTTTTCGATGTTAGTGTAAATGGTTTTTTAATTTCCATTTCTTGAGTTTTCATTGCTCACGTAGAAAACGGCAGTTGATTTTTGTGTTTTGATTGTGCAGTGCTGCTGAATTCAACTATTAATTCTAGTGTTCACTGGGCTTCCTGCATCCAAGATCATGTCATCTGCAAGTCTGACCTCTTCCATTGCTATCTAGATACGCTTATTCCGTGGGCTGTAACTTCCAGTGCAGTGTTGACTAGCAGTGGCCAAAGTAGAAGTTTTTGTCTTGTTCCTGACTTTAGGGAGAAAGCAGTTAGTCTTTTATTCTTAAGTATGATGTTAGCTGTAGTTTTGTTTGTTTATTTTTGGTAGATGCCCTTTATCAAGTTTAGCAGTTTATTGTAATTTGCTGAGAGTTTTTATATGAAATGGATATTTAATTTTGTCAGGTGCTTTTTCTGCATCCACTGGGATGATCATAGAGTTCTTTTTTAGTGTGTTAATATGGTGAATTACACTGATTAATTTCCAGATGTTTCCAGCCTTGTGTTCCTGGGATAAACCACCTTTGGTCAGGATGTGTTATCCTTTCTGTGTTCTTGAGGGATATTAGCTGTAGCGTTTTGTAATGTTACTTTTTGATTTTGTTTAAGAGTCAAGGTGGCCTCATAGCATCAGTAGAGGAATAGTCCCTACTTATCAGCTTTCTGGAAGAATTTGTGTAGAATTGATTTATTTTTCCTTAAATGATTGGTAGAATCCACCAGTGAAGCCTGAGATTTTCTTTGTGCGAAGGTTTTAACTTTAATTTCTTTGATAGATGTAGTGTGTGCCTGCTAAGTCGCTTCAGCCGCATCTGACTCTCTACGACCGCAGGGACTGGGGCCTGCCAGGCTCCTCTGTCCGTGGGATTCTGCAGGCAGGAGTACTGGAGTGGGTTCCCACGTCGCCCGGGGGTGGAAGGTGTCCCCTCCGTCTCCTGCGTTGCGGGCGGGTTCTTTACCTCTAGCGCCACCTGGAGGGCTTCCCGCATAGCTCAGCCCGACACGCAGGAGGCAGGGATTCCACTGGGAGCCTCTGTTATTTTTTGTTTTATATTGCACATGGTGATAGACCTATTTTTATAAGGCTTTTAATGTAGAAGGATTGTAATGCAGTATCATGGGACTTTCAGGTTGAAAATGTAAAAGTTTTCTAGAGTTCCCAGGATGAGGGCAAAGGAGACCCTTGTTACCTGTGCAGTCCTCCGCCATCATGAGAGCCCACATATACTGGGTAGTTATTGCGGGTGCGGCTGGGGGGGTGTTTACCTTCTGTTTCCCCTTCCAATCCTTGCGGCAGGCCTGTGCAGTCACACCCTGCGAGGAATTAAGTCGAGTATCTGACTTTGCCGTTGATCCTCAAATAGGCGTGAAAGGTGGAGCCCGGCCCTGCAGTCCGCACTCCTAACCCTGCCCTGGCCTCTGTGGTCTCTCACAGTTCCAAGTATTTCCAAGCTGGAAATATTTAGAAGCTCTTTGCTCAGACTGTCTCTCAAGAGGATTACCTGCACCGTGCGGTGTACTTTTTCTAAGGGGAAGACTGATTTGGCCAGGCTTCAGCAAAGACCTAAGTGCTGTTGTGAGGACGTGAGGTTAGAGTGAAACAGGAGACTGAAATAGGCACTCACAGGCGGACACAGGGGAGGGGGGTGACCTGGGGGTTGAGCCTGACGTGTGCCTGCACCGCCCTGTGTGAACAGGGAGCGGGAGGCTGTAGGCCAGGGAGTGAGCTCGGTGCTCAGTGATGACCCCGGGCGCGGGCTATGCGTTTGCACGGAGCTGATTCCCTCTCTTGTACAGCAGAAACCAGCGACACTGTGAAGCAACTGTACGGCAGCAAAAAGGGAGAGAAAAAAGAAGCGGGCCCCCAGCGGGGAGCCCTGTGCATCACGGTCACTTCCAGGACCCTTTAGTTCCTGTTTGTTCAGCAGCTCCACAGAGCACCCAGTGACCCCGGCTCTGGCTCAGGGTGGGAGCCCGAGGGGCGCGCCAGTGACCTGGGGCGGGTGCCTGTGGTGCGCGCCCTGCTCAGGCTCCAGGCCTCTTTGTTCCCTGCAGAGGCTGATGAGCGTCAACTACCTGGGCAGCGTGTACCCCAGCCGGGCGGTGATCGCCACCATGAAGGAACGCCGCGTGGGCAGGGTCGTCTTCGTGTCCTCCCAGGCCGGGCAGCTGGGCCTCTTTGGGTACACGGCGTACTCTTCGTCCAAGTTTGCCATCAGGGGACTGGCGGAGGCTTTGCAGATGGAGGTAAGAGTGTCTTCACTTTTAGGTGGCTCCTTTAAGCCCAGCGGGACATGTTCCCCTTTAGTTTGTAGCTTTCTTCCTCCTGTCATTGTGTGAAACTAGAGCTTCGTAGATATGTCTTCAGTGTAAGAGAACTGACTCCACCCGTGAATTTGCAGTTATCCTGTTTTTATTGCATAAAAGATGATGGGTGTCAACAGAAACAGGATGGCTGTGAGGTATTTGGCTTGCTTAATTTAATACATAGTTTGCTTCTGAACTGTGGTGTTGGAGAAGACTCTTGAGAATCTCTTGGACTGCACGAGGATCCAACCAGTCCATCCTAAAGGCAATCAGTCCTGAATATTCATTGGAAGGCCTGATGCTGAAGCTGAAACTCTAATACTTTGGCTGCCTGATGCAAAGAACTGACTCATTTGAAAAGACCCTGATGCTGGGAAAGATTGAAGGTGGGAGGAGAAGGGGACAACAGAGTATGAGATGGTTGGATGGCATCACCAACTCAATGGACATGAGTTTGAGTAAACTTCAGGAGTTGGTGATGGACAGGGAGGCCTGGCGTGCTGCAGTCCATGGAGTCACAAAGAGTCAGAAATGACTGAGCGACTGAACCTAACTTAACAGTACTAACATCTCATAGTATTACAGGCAGACGGCAGAGCTCTTGTGTTTCAGACATCTGCAATAAAGTGAGTATCACAGTAAATCGAGTTACATGAATGCTTTGGTTTCCCGGTGCGTATAAAGGCCGTGTTTACGCTATGCTATGCCGTTAAGTGTGCAATAACATTAAAAGAAGCAATGTACATTCCTTAATTAAAAAGTACTATATTGCTCAAAAATGTTAACCATCTTCTGAGCCTTCAGTGAGTCTTAGTAGGAACATCAAAGATCACTGATCTCAGAACACCATAACAAATACAGTCATGATGAAATGTTTGAAATATTGGGAGAATTACCAAAATGTGTCACAGAGTCATGAAGTGAGCAACTGCTGTTGGAAAACTGATGCCAATAGACTTGCTCAGTGCCAGGTTGCCACAGACATTCATTTGGTAAAAAGTACAGTATCTCTGCATGCGTGCTAAGTCACTTCAGTCATGTTCGACTCTGTGCGACTGCATAGACAGCAGCCCGGCAGGCCCCTCTGTCCATGGGATTCTGCAGGCAAGGACACTGGAGTGGGTTGCCGTGCTCTCCTCCAGGGGGTCTTCCCAACCCAGGGATCGAACCCTTGTCTCTAATGTCTCCTGAATTGGCAGGTAGGTTTTTTACCACTCTCACCACCTGGGAAGCTCGTATCTTCAGTATGTAAAAAATGCAGTGTCTATAAAGTGCAATAAAGTAAAACACAATAAAATAACTATGTCAGACTTCCCTGGTTTTCCAGTGGTTAAGACTCCAAGCTCCCACTGCAGGCAACTCAGGTTCAATCCCTGGTTGGGGAAGTTCCACATGGTGCACAGTGTGGCCAAAAAATAAAAATAAGAAAGATGCACCTTGATTTAAAAAATAATAATAATAAATAAATAAAAATCTTTAAAAACCCAATAAGCTGTGACTATTGACCTAATACTGTGTGAGTATGCATAAGGGTAACCAGATACTTTATTCTTTTTTTTTTTTTATCATTGTTCTTTAACACTCTTCAAAGATGTTTCTTTAATGAAAAGATCCATCCTTTATGCATGCATATTCAGGTGTTCAGTCCTGTCCGACTCTTTGCGACCCTGTGGATTGTAGCCTGCCAGGCTCCTCTGTCCATGGGGATTTCCCAGGCAAGAACACTGGGGTGGGTTGCCATTTCCTCCTCCAGGGAATCTTCCTGACCCAGGGATCAAACTCGCATCTCCTGCATTGCAGGCAGATTCTCTGCCACCAAGCCAGCTGGCCTGACTAATGAAATGAGCCTGTGTGACTAATAAAAGAGCTACTGTGGAGCTCTCAGTTTTTAGACAAATCATTTAACTTGATCTCATCATCCTTGTTGGTAAAGATGAGAATCAGACTTGGACAAAAATTTGCACTTGACTCTCCTGATACTTATGTTTTAATATCCTAAAGAAATATTGATGAACAGGAGTGCTTTTTATCTTCATAGTTAATAGAACGTGTCATGGAAGGAGGTGGTGGTTAGGATCCACATCGAATAAGCACCTGTCAGATGTATGCAGCCTCCCTCCTCATCTGTGAAGTAGACTTCGGTGCCTCTGTCACCCGGGGAGGCTCAGAGAGCATTGCATGGGTCTTTCCAAAACCATGTACTTTAAGGCGAAATTCTTTCTAATTCTGTATGTAGTTGGCCTTGAACATCACGGATTTGAACTGCACAGGTCCACTTGTAAGTGGCGTTCTTCCAATAAAGGTGATAGAGCTACCTGATCTGACGTTGGTTGAATCCTCAGATACTGCACCGTGGGTGTGGAGGGCCCCTCGGAAAGCTAAATGTGGATTTTTAAATGTGGTCATGCAGGGAGTCAGTACCTTTGCCCTCCACGTTGTTCAGGGGTCAACTGTATACTGAAATGTAACACTACCTCATGATGTTAAAAGCCCAGAAGAAAATTAATTGTGGCCATTTCTCTTACTGGAGAAGGAAATGGCAACCCACTCCAGTGTGCTTGCCTGGGAAATCCCATGGACGGAGGGGCCTGGCGGGCTGCAGTCCTCGGGGTCGCAAGGAGCTGAACACGACTCAGCAACTGAACAGTAGCAGCGACAATCCTCCTACAGGAGGGTGTGGTTTGAGGGTCTCATTTCGTGGTTTAGATTAGGAGTGGATACTTTTTTTTTCCCCCTCAAAGCACCAGAGTGAATGTTTTAGCCTTTGAGGCTAGATGGTACCTGTCAGAACTACTCAGATCTCTTATGATAGCAGGAAAGCAGCCTTGTGGGAGGTTTAAATAAATAGGTATGGATGTGTGCCAATATATCTTTATTCATAGAAACAGGTGAAGGGCCAGATTTGGTCCTCAGGCCATAGCTGGCCGACCTCTGATTCAGAAAGCCCCCAGAGAGCCCTGAGTGCTGCTGAACGGAGTGGCGCGCTGCCCCGGGACTGGATGAGCCCCGCGACAGACTGGGCTGTCTTGTCTGGTCAGCGAGAGTCCCCGCCGGCCTCTTCGGGACCAGCACGCTGTGCTCGTCTCATCCCACAGGAGTCAGCCACAAATTTCTTTTTCATCAATGTGCTTGATATGCTTAGTCGATAACAGGTCGCTGTAACGTATGCTTAGCCAGTGGGGCAGGTATGGCTGTGAAATTTCCAACAAGAACACCAGTAATTTCTTTTGTAGCTTTCACTCTGATACATCCCTTTATGAATAACCATCTTCTTTTATAACAGTTTCGTGAAATACATAAGGCAGGTGTCTTGTGCAGCCTTCTAGATAATAAAACTGAGTTTTCCAAAATTCCGTAGGGTTGCTGAAAGGTAAATCGTGACTTTATAACAGAAATAGTAACAAAGTCTGTGCCTTTTGGTTCTGCCTTTCACCTGCCTGTCTGCTCTATAATGTGTCTGTAATTCAGGTCAGGGTTGCCTCAGTCCTTCCCTTTGGTCTCAGAAACGCAGCAGGAGAAGGCACGTTTTGGGATTGAAAGGCCTGTGCGCAAAGGACTTCTGTCCCCAAGTCTGCCTCACAGAAGGACTCCAAGAGACACTCAGGGCACATGTCTGATCTGCGTGGCCTGGCGCCCTCTTGGGCAGAAGGAAGATGCCAATAAAGAAGAGGGAGGAGACCGGAGCTGCCATTCTGGATGAGGCCCCGAAGCCTCTTAGTGACACGTGTGATTCACAGGCTGCAAGTGGCCGGTCTGGACTTGCCAGTCGGCCTAACTTTGCTCCATATTTGGAGTCTATTAAAATGTCCTCACATAAGCAAAAACTAAAATCAACATGTACCATGGAAAATAGAGTTGAGGGGAAGTAAGTTCAGTCATCAAAATCTAGCATGTTCGTAGCAGAACTTCCACCAATACAGTTGTTTCTTCACAAACTTACACTGCTGTGTCCTTGTTGGTCTGCTCAGCCAAGGTGGTTTTGTGTTTTTGTGAATGAAACGTTCTGTACGTCAGACTCTAAGTGCCTGTGATTATTGTCTCTGGTTTAATGAGCTCTTAAATCTTTCTCCACCACACTCTTGCTCCTAAACTAAAGTTGGATCTAGAAATGCTTTATGTGCAATGACTAAATTTGGAAGAATGCTTTGTTGGCATTTTTTGGCTTTCTTTTTTAAACTCAGTCTTTTAGGTATAAAGACATCACTTAGAGATTTTAGAAGTTGTTCTTTTAGGAAAGCAGACGTTTGAGTTGGGAGTGTAGCCGCAGATACAGCAGCAGAGACCAAATAAAGGAAATCTGGGCGCCCCACTTTCTACGCCCCTGCTCCCGAGCACCCCACCCCTCCCTCATCTCTCCTTGCGCAGAAGGAAGCTGAAGCTTGAGCTCTGGAGCTTCGCCGTCAGCAGCCCTAATGCTTTCTCCCGCTCCTAGGTCTCGTCTCTGCTCTTCTTTTTTAATGGTTGCTACTTTGTTCGGCTGTGTCGGGTCTTCGCTGCGGCAGGAGGCTCTCTGGTTGCGAC
Source organism: Odocoileus virginianus (assembly GCF_023699985.2). Lineage (NCBI taxonomy): Eukaryota > Metazoa > Chordata > Mammalia > Artiodactyla > Cervidae > Odocoileus > Odocoileus virginianus. Next base: position 878,873 of record NW_027224343.1, on the reverse strand, counting down.
CTGCAGGGTCAGTGGTTGCAGCTCCGCTTCGCTGCCCCGCAGCAGGAGGGATCGCGGCCCCCGAGCAGGGATGGATCCGAGAGCCCTGCGTTGGGAGGCAGGTTCTTCACCCCGGGACCCCCAGGAAGTTCCTCCCTGCTCTCTGCCCTTGTCTTTGCTTTGATGGGATGGGGAACAGCATGCCTTTAGGTGAGATTGTTTGGGTAATAAATTAGGTCTTGAGTAAGTGGGCATCTTTGAGAGTCCAGGTGGAAGGGAGGAAGTGATGGTAGGGTGAGACCAGGCAGAGCTGGGGTGGAGGAGAGAGAGGAGTCGGTCAGCAGGGCCAGGGAGACGCAGTCAGTGGCTAAACAGAATCAGTGCAGTCCTGGCTTAAATTCTTCGCAGAAGTGGTCTTGAGGGGTCAGCACTGTCTTAGCAAGAACCAGTGAGGCCACAGTACCATCATTTCCTTTTCTGCGGGGGTCTGGGGTGGCACGTGTCCCCTGCATGTGAACCCTCAGGCTGTGAGCTTTCAGAGAGGCGCACATGCCTTGGCGCGTCTGGTCTGCACGCTGTGAGTGAGGCCGTCCCTGGCCCTCCATCCCCTGCTGGCGATCCTTCAGCTTGCCGTCTCCCACCCCTCCTCCCCGCTCCATCAGAGACGCTCCTCGCTGTTCACGCAGTGCCAGCCCCTGTGTGCCAGGTGTTGCGCTGTACTTCAGTACTTTCCAAGGTGCTGTGCTGTGAGATTAAAGTGTTTTATTTTTTTATGTATCATTTTTGAAAAGTATTATATACCTGTCACAGTACAGCGCTACGTAGCCGATTGTGTTGCTTGGGTACCTGGGCTAACATCATTGGACTTAGGAACAAATTGCACTTAAGCGAACTCGCTTAGCGTGGAGCTCATCCGTACGTAGGAGACTTACTGTAGTTAATTAAGTCAAGGTGTGGTGTTACTTTGGGGGGCTTCCCTGGGCTCACATGGTAAAGAATCCGCCTGCAGTGCAGGAGATCACCTCCAGCACAGGAGACCGGGGTTCGATCCCTGGGTCTGGAAGATCCCCTGGAGGAGAAAGTGGCTACCATCTCCAGTGTTCTTGCCTGGAGAATCCCATGGACAGAGGAGCCTGGTGGGCTTCAGTCCATGGGGTTGTAAGAATCAGACACAACTTAGCAATTAAACCACAACCAGAGTTAAGTTTATTTAGATTTTCACAGATTATTTGACCAGGAGTTTCCGGAGCCTGTAAGCTCCATGAGGGCGCAGAAATAACGCAGCAGTGTCTGTTGGGCTGCTGCTGTGTTCGGTTGCTCGGTCGTGTCCAGCTCTTGTGACCCCGTGGTCGCGACGGGCCAGGGTCTCTTGTCCTCCACGGTCTCCTGGAGTTTGCTCACTGACTCACGTCCGTTGAGTCAATGATGCTATCTAACTGTCTGACGTTCACTTGTTGGATAAATAAATACCGTGGGGACTTCCCTGGTGGTCCCGTGGCTGAGTTTCGGAGCTCCCAACATAGGGGAAAGTGTGTGTCTCTCAGTCGGGTCCAACTCTTTGCAAGCCTGTGGACGGTAGCCCGCCAGGCTCCTCTGCTCATGGGATTTTCCAGGCCAGAACACTAGAGTGAGTCGCCATTCCCTTCTTCAGGGGATCTTCCCGACCCAGTGATCAAACCCAGGTCTCCTGCATTGCAGGCGGATTCTTAACTGTCTGAGCCCCCATGGAAACCCCGAGATTTGGCACAGCCAGATAAACAAACAGACATTAAAATACATAAATGCAGTGGTTAAGTTCATAGCCACTGGAGGTACCCACCCATAGGCTGAGAGGGTCATTTGGCTCTAGGGTTACACCGAGGATACCAGTACTCAGAAAGGGGTTGGACTGGTTTCTCCCAACCACCCCCCCCGCCCCCCCCCCCCACCCCCCAGAAAAGGCCGTTCTGAAAAGCGGTAAGCTTTTCTGGCAGCCCAGCCATAACCTTGAATTGGAGAAACACCGCTCTGACATCCTGCCACGCAGCTTACAGCCACCATCCTGGCCCATCGTGGGGTGCAGGAGGACTACCCTGCAGCGGCCGCGTCCGAGCCTCCAGCTTCAGGCTGCGGGCAGGCTGTCTGATTCCCGCATACTGACTTTTTTTTTGATGGCAGTCATGTTCTTCTCCAGTCTGTGCACAGCAGAGGGCAAGGCCGTGGGAGACACTTTCTAAAATCGCTATCATAAAAACGAGTGGAAGAGAAATTGCTTGCTCATCAGCCTCCCTGCCTGGCCCGAGTCCAGAGCTGTTATGAACTGGGCCTTGAGGCTGCCCGCCCCGCGACGCTGAGCAAGTGCGCCTCATGCCTGGGTGTCCGGAGCCCCGCCACTGGGGACCTTGTCCCCTGCTGGTGCCCCTCCCAGGCTGAGCGGCTCGGCTCCCCGCCCCTGCAGGTCCTTCCTCGGGCTCCAGGGCCGTGCTTCACGGAGGGAGGCAGGGGGAGAGAGGCCAGGTGTCAGACAGGGCCCCAGAGTGCTCCGAGGTGTCGTGTGACTCACCTGTCAGCCCCCGCGAGATGCGCGGGGGCCCCCCCAGGGCCAGCTGTCCGAGTCCCCTCGGCGTTCCCATGGGACTCGGCAGTGAGCCGGCGGCAAGCAGAGTTGGAGCCGAGGTTCTGCAGGTTTGAATCACCCCCTTGGCGGCACTGAGCCACGGGTGTGCAGCAGGGGTCTGTGGGGGCCGCATCCCAGCCGGGGGGCAGCGCGACCTTGGGCGTCGGCGATGTGTTTGGAGTGGAGAGGTTCGGGGGGGACACCCAGCAGAGAGGGAACCAAGCCTGCGATCCTGGTGCAGTTCGGGCAGGGGTGCTGGAAGGGGAGCTGGGAAGGAGTTTCCATGTTTAGATGCGGGTGAGGTTGTCCTGGTCTGACCTGGGGGGACCCCCGTGGAGCACCCTGTTGGCTGAAGAAGTGAGCCCTGAGCCCTCCCTGGTGCTGGGAACTCCTGGACCTGCAGACTCTCCACCTGGGTCTGGGGCAGAGGGCAGGGGTTTGAATGGTCTCAACCTGTATCGTAGGTGAAACTAGCAGAGTGGTAGTTTGGGAAGCACTGTGGAGAGCAGCTTTGCAGCCGGATGGCCAAGGGACAGACTTGCCCGTGGCCGTGGCCGCCGTGCTGAGGGGTCGGGTTGGGGGTCGGGGGACGAGTGGGCTTCCTTTAAGCACTATCTGCTGTCCTCAGGCAGCTTCCAGGCCCTGGTCAGTGGGGGCAAAAGAACCCTAGAAGGAGGCGAATGAACCTCTGTAGTTCAGGGCCCACTGTTTTCTGGAATAGAGGCTCAGGTGAGCTCTTTAACTTTATTTCTGAATGATCTTCAGGGCCAAGAGTTTCCTGATTCAGCCAGTGGTAGGGACTTCTCTGGTGTCTCAGCGGGTAAAGAACCCTCCTACAATGCAGGAGACGAAAGAGACACAGGTTTGACCCCTGAGTGGGTAAGATTCCCTGGGGGAGGAAATGGCAAGCACTCCAATCTTCTTGCCTGGAGAATCCCATGGACAGAGGAGCCTGGCGGGCTACAGCCCGTGGGGTCACAAGGAGTCAGACACAAATGCGCACGCACACACCGCTCCTCTTACAGAATCACCGTTGGTTTCACCGCCTCTGGAGAAGATCAGGGCTCCGTGTAGACGGTCTGCCTGGTAGCCAGTGTGGGTTGATGAGGGAGGATGCAAAATTGTATCGTTTTACTAAAGGGCCCAATGTTGTCTCTGAACTGCAGGTGAAGCCTTACAATGTGTATGTCACAGTTGCCTACCCACCAGACACAGACACCCCCGGGTTTGCAAAAGAAAACCAGACCAAGGTCAGTATGGTTCCTGGCCCCATTTCTAGGCTCGAACGTTGGAAACCCCTTTTCCCTGTTTTCTGTCTTTCCACCCTTCAGCTTTCAGGCATTTTCGTCAGAAGATTGAGCTGCTTTCAACTTACGTGCTTGCAAGAGGCCTCAGAACTTTCTGGAACTTTCATCTGAAATCTTGGAGGCTGTAGCCCTGTTTTCTTTGGGGTTTTTTTGGCAGTGCCACACAGCTTGTGGGAATCTTAGTTCCCAAACTAGGGATTGAACCCAGGCCCCTGCAGTGGAAGTGTTGAGTCCTAACCACTGGACCAGGAGGAAAGTCCTGGTGTGACCCTGTTTTCAGAGGCCATTTTTGCTAAGAATCTTCAGGCTTGATTTAACGAATAAGGTGTTTTCTTTCTGATGGAGAATACAGCTTGTATTTTTAACTAACAAGTAATAGACCTTGGCTTCCCAGATGACGCTTGTGGTAAGAACTGGCCTACCAATGCAGGAGACTTAAAGAGACGTGGGTTCAGTCCCTGAGTGGGGAAGAATTCCATGGACAGAGGAGCCTGGTGGGCTCCGACATGACTTAGTGACTTAGCGTGACACATAATACTCTTTAATGATAATATTTTCTCCTCTGGACTTAATTTCATTTAAGGACTCCAGTGGTTGCTGATCCATTGTCTCTACCTGGAGGTCTAATGGGTGCCTCATACGTAACATTTCAAAAACAGCACTTTCAGTTCCCTCTCACTCCCCCTTGCTATTTACCATCTCGTTTCTGGTGCCCAGCATTCTCTCAGCGGCTCAGGCTGGAAACCCTGCAGCCAGCCGTGATGCCTCCACACTGGGCTCTGCTCTCAGGACCTAGCCCCAGTCGGACTTCTTTAAACTGCACATGTCACTACTATCCCAGCAGTGTGAGTCACCGATATTTTCTCCCAAACTGCTCTAATGGCCTTCAACTTGGTCTGCCTGCTCCTAGTTCTTACCCCCTAGAGTCTTTTTCATAGTATAGCTAGTGATCCTTTTAAAGGACAAGTCAGCTCTTGTCACTCCCCTGTTCATACCCCTCTTGTGAGTAAAAAGCCAAAAAACAAAACTTAACAAAAACAAAACCACAAAAGACCAAAAACCCTTGTGCAGCATGGTCTGATAGAATGTTCTAGAATGGTGGGAATGATCCATGTCTGTAGCTCTGTAATGCAGTCACATTGTGGCTGTTAAACGCTTGCCGTGCCACTAGTGGGACCGAGACGCGGAATGTCTAATTTTATTTCATTTGAAGCTAGAATTAAATTCCACATGGTGGTGGTAATAGCATTCTGCAGCGTGCGGCTCCCCAGGCTCCCAGCTTGCTGGGAGTAGAAGCCAGGGGCCTCGAGCCGTTTAGGTCCCCATCTAGACCCCGGCCACTCGTTTTCTCGGCCTCAGCCGCCCGGAGCTGCGTCCGCCCCCTGAGCCTGCTGGCCAATCCTGCGCGTGGGCTGCGCTCTCGCCCTCTCTCTGGGTGTTCGAGTGGACCTTCCCCCTGTGTTTCTTTTCGCCTCTGTGCAGCCGTCACCCTGGAAAGGACGCCCCTGACTTCCTGCGTCTCAGCGTCCCCTCACGGGATGCTCACCATCCTCCGCCGGCTCTTATCCTCCACGGCGTTTTCTCGCCTCTGGACTTCAATACAATGCCTGTCAGTCATCCCGAGCCCAAAGCAGGCTCTGTGCTTTGTTCACGGGACCCTGCCTTGACACAGAATAGGCACTCTGAGCAAAGTGGGGAAGAAGGAATCAGTCAGAACTCCCCCCTTTGAACTTGGTGTTGATTGGTTTTCTTCTCTTTTGTAGTGATTCTCACTAAGTGTGAATCTGCACCACATAAAAACCAGCCCTGAAGCTCCATGGGCTGTAATTTTCAGAAAGATGTCTATGGTTTAGAAGCTTTTCCCCCTATTCATTTCTTTTTGACTCTGCTTCTTAAAATGACTACTATTTCAAAGAAATAAATTTAACCTGAATGCCCTGTTTTAGAATAAGGGAAATCTGCTAAGCAGATTTGCAGCATTTGATAAGTGGTCTTTTAGGTAGAAGCCAGAGCTGACAACAGGTGGTGATTTCTCTGGGAAGATCTGCCTCCGATGTTAAACGGTTTTTGTTTTTCCTGCGCTAGAACATGGGGCGGACTTCTGTGGGTAGATGCCGTTCAGCCTTGCTCCGTGAGTCCTGTAGGGGCGCACCGTGCTTGGACGCCTGCCGGCGGGTCTGGCCGCAGCTGGTCCCGCCCCGGGGACCTGGGGGAGTGGTGGCACCTCCAAGAGCACTTTTCTCTTAATTCAGGTTCATCAAGAAACACTTGACTTCTATGAGCTCTACGCTTTTCTATCTTAAGGAAATAAGTTCTGGTTTTTATTTTATTTTTTCAAGCCCACATGGTAAATAAAATTTATCATTTCATACCATTTAAGGCTTAAGTTTTGAAACTTCTAACTGAAACTCCCTTCTAAAGAATTTTTGAGCACATGGGTTGCATGTTGCTCCAAAGATTTACAAATAAAAAGACAAGGCAGGGTCTTTTCTTTTTTTTCTTCCATATTTTAAATGAAGCTCTGACGTTTCTCACTGAAATCAGGACTCGCATCCACAGAGAGTAACTGGGGAGCTCAGGGGCTAAATTTTACACAGTAACCAGGTAGAAACTGATCTGGAATCCAGATGGACTTAGTTCTAAAGTTAGGAATCTGTTCTAAGATAGAAAACTAGAATTATGTATAAATTAGGGGAGGAGGACTGTCAAAATTATTTACTTTTTAATGCAGTGGGTATTGATAATGTCTATTTTTTTTCACCTTTTTAGCCTTTAGAGACACGTCTTATTTCAGAGACCACATCGGTCTGCAAACCAGAACAAGTGGCCAAACAAATTGTTAAAGACGCCATAGTAAGTAAAACCCTTGTTCCTTTGTTAATTGTTACAGTACTGTATTTCCAAAAAGGTATTTGTCTCAGGGTTTATTTCAAAGTATAAAATTACTAGCATTTTGTGTGTGTGTACACATAAATTCATCATATCTGATATCATAGACTGTTCTTTTCTTCCCTGGTTAATTCTATGTTAGTTAATGAGTTCTGGAAACTAGTTATATATCTTTTTTTTAATTTAACCTTTTGGTCGCGCTGGGTCTCTGCTGGTGCGTGTGGGCTTTCTCTGGCTCTGGCGAGTGGGGGCTCCTCTTTGTGTGGGCTTTCTCTGGCTGTGGCGAGCGGAGGCTTGTCTTCCTCGCGCTGCAGAGGCTGCTCCCCGCGGAGGCTTCTCTGCTGAGGAGCGTGGATGCTCCAGGCGCCCCGGCTCCTGTCGCTGTGGCTCCCGGCTCTGGAATCTGGGCTCAGCAGTTGTTGGCACACAGGCTTAGTTGCTCTGTGGCATGTGGGATCTTCCCGGACCAGGGATCGAACCCGTGTCCCCTGCATTGGCAGGCGGATTCTTAACCACTGGACCACCAGGGAAGTCCCATAGCTGTATTTCTTAATCTTAGGAGCAGGTTAATCAGTCTGAGAACCTTAGTTCTTTGAAAGGAAAACGAGATTTACCTGTGATATGTAAACGGTTTGCACTATAGACTGTGTTTGGCGTGTTGTCATCTTCCTTCTCTGCCACAGTATTTTCAATTCTAGATTATTTTAGGTGTCTTGCTGCCACACTGGTTTAAGGATTTTCGTTTCCCTTTCCTACTTCCCAGTATCGTTTTCCCAAATGTTTACTAACGAGAAAGTGCTGCTGACCCCCTCAGCCATTGTCCTGTCAGCTTGGCTGGTGCCCTTTCACGTTCTAGAGTTTATTCAGAGTCCAAATGGTCTTTCTCGAAACCAGGTGCTGTTCTGTAGGACGATGTATGGGCCACAAGCTTTTTGGCAGCATTCCTGTTAACCCACATGCAGAAAAATATACATGCTCAGGGGACATGTAAACATGCATGTCATCCTTAGGCCCATGTTGGATTTAGGAAACTTGGGGACAATTGGAACGAGAGGTGTTGGCTGGCTGGACCTTGGCCTTGAAGGAACGTCCGTTGCTTGTTTAGGCCAAACCCAGCAGACTACAGGAAGTCTTGAAGGCTATTAAAACATCTGCGGACGTGGGAAGGACTTTGCCCTGATTGTGTTCAAAGGCGTAGGAAGATGGCACCAGTGGATTGGGCGGACTTTGTTTTTCCTGCTTATCTGAAGTCAAAGCAAACACACTCCATGTTTTTAATGATTCGAAGCAGCTCTTTGTATTTTGGCAGGATTCCTTTAATCTGGAGGTTCTCACGCTTTTTTCGTCTCTTGAGCACTTTCCACCCTAAACTTGTCCACGACCCCAGAGAACTTTTGGTTCCATGGCTTATCCTTATCAATATTTGCTACATCAGAAAGTGAAACTGTGTCATTTTAAAAGGATTTATTTATTCATTTAAAATGACAATACCAGAGGGATGGGATGGGGAGGGAGGTGGGGGGGGGGGTTCAGGACAGGGAATACATGTAAATCCATGGCTGATTCATGTCAATGTATGGCAAAAAACACTACAATATTGTAAAGTAATTAGCTTTCAACTAGTAAAAATAATTGGGGAAAAATAAAATGACAATGATAAATTCAGTGTATTTTACTGTAACATTTTTATAACAAAAAGTTATTTTTCAAGTCAAAACTTCGGGGGCAGGGTGGCATTGTCTTCCATCCCACCAGCCTCTCTGATGTCTGTGTTGGAGGAGAGCGGCGGCCCCCGCACTCCGTCTGTCGTGCCCTTCTGCGTGCAGGGTGCAAAGTGAGGCCGGCACAGCAGACGGTGGCTGGAAAAGGAAGGGAGGCTCTACGCTTTTCAGATGATTGTGGACATTCCTTTTTTTTTTTTTTTTTTAAATAAAAGCTAAACTAGATGTATAGTAGTTTCTTAAAGGTCAGTTGCAATATGAAATTGGAAATTCAAGCAATGAGCCTCTTGTTCTCTGCTTCATGACAGCGCATCAGTATGCCTTGCGCTGCTTTGTGCTCCTTCATGATTTTTTAACATTATGTATTCGTCCTTGGGAAAATGTGGATTCCCTGAGTTACCCAAAAACATTGCATGCATTCATATCACTGCTGATTCTATGATAGAAGTCTTTCTGTGACTGAGAAACTGACAGCCTCAAAACGGCAGACACACGTCTTCCCCAGTTCTGGCTCAGATTTGCACACGGGCTCCCGAAGCTGCCAGTTTTCCTTGAATCGACAGTCGTTTCATTCATTTTCTGCTAGGAACCTTCCAAGTCCCCCGTCTGAATGACCGCAGATTGTCAGTCGTGGTTCTTGCTGTAGAAACGGCCTGCGGGCGCAGCGGGGCCCTTCCTCCCCTGCACGGTGGGAGCAGGGCCCCGCTGGGAGGCGTGCGTCCCCTTCCGCTGGCGAGGGCGGCCCGTGCGCTTCCTCGTCCTGCAGGATAGTGCGAAGGCGTGTCCCCGAGTGGCCGCGGCTTCCCGTGCGGTCCCAGCGGCGCTCCGTCGTTGGTTTTACACATAGTGGGGTGCTTAGGTCAGTCGTGGCATCCCAGCTGGTCCCAGCCCTCCTTTCTCCTGTGGTCGTCTATACGTCTGTGTCTCTATTTCTGCTCTGCAAATAAGTTCATCTGCACCATTTTTCTAGATCCCACATATATGCGTTATTGTGCGATACTTGTTTTTCTGACTTAGTTTTCTGTGGGGACCTAAAAGTGGGGGAGACCCAGTGGAGAGGGTATGCGCACACTTGTGACTGAGGCACATGTCTGTACAGAAGTAAACGCACCAGTGTGAAGCGTTTACAATTACACTCCAATTAAAAAAAATTTCAGGAAAGAAAACGTCCTCCAGGGTTGAGACTGAACAAAACAATTCATTTTACTGCTTAACAAGTGCAGTTTTAAGCAAAACTGACCTTTAACATTTTTTTTGAGATTTGAACAACTTGTTTTCTTCCCGTGTTTCCTGATCATTGTAAGCGTTTGGGACAGTGGGAGGCGCCACCACCGTGGCCCGTGCTAACCAGACAGCAGCATTTCCATCTGTGCACGTGTCACGGGGTGAGAAAAGGCGATTCCCGTCTCAGCGTTGGCATGGCTGTGGTTTTCTCTTCGGGGAGAGTCTCCCGACACGCAGGGTCCGTGGCCCACGCGTTGAGACGCGTCCGTCCAGCCGCCCCAGCCTGTCTGCCAGGGCTGTGTTCACCCCTGGGCTCACGCGCGTGCCTGTGGCCGCTCCTCCCCCGACATGAATGGACACACGTCCTCGCTTCTGACGGGCTGAGCTGGTTCCTTTCCATGATGCTGCCACTGCCTCTTTCCTTTCTTCCTGTTTCAGCAAGGGAATTTCAGCAGTTCCATCGGCTCTGACGGGTACATGCTCTCGTCGCTGACCTGCGGAATGGCTCCGGTGACATCCATCACGGAAGGGCTCCAGCAGGTGAGCCGTGCCGGGGCCTCAAGACAGACGTCCGTCTGTCCAGACAGACAGACAGCTGGGCCTCTCACTGAACCTCAGTGGGCAAAGGCTGAAGGAAGACAGCCTTCACATCTGAGGATGTGAAGAGCTGTTACTGAAGTATCAGCTTTTTTCTTCCTCTACCAGGGAGAAGTAAATAGGAAATATTTTTAAGTTGTTTAGTCACCAAGTCACAGCCCACCGAGTCCCTTTGTCCGTGGGCTTCTCCAAGAACACTGGAGTGGGTCACCGTGCGCTCCCCTCGGGGATCTTCCTGACCCACGATGGAACCCAAGTGTCCTGAGTTGGCAGCAGATCCTTTACCATCTGAGCCGCCAGGAAGCCAGGTTAAAGATGTAACGTGAGGACTTTACACTGGGAAGAAGTCTCCCCCGTGGCGCTGCAGGTGCAGAGAGAAGGCACCTGCTCTGCTATTAGGGTGTTAGTCTGGTTTTCCTCTGAGGACGCTTCATCTTCTGGGTTTGAAAAATGGAAGTCTCTGTCTTTAGGGGGTGTGTGTGTGATAAGTTGCTTCAGTCATATGCGACTCTGCAACCCTATGGACCGTAGCCAGCCAGGCTCCCCTGGGATTGTCCATGGGATTCTCCAGGCAATAATACTGAAGTGGGTTGCCATTTCCTTCTCCAGGGGATCTTCCCCACCCAGGGTTCGAACCTGCAGTCTCTTAAGTCTCCTGCACTGGGAGGCAGGTTCTTTACCACTAGCACCACTTGGGAAGCCTGAGAAATCTCTAGGGGTTAGAGGTGGTATTGCCTGAAAGTCCCAGGATATTAGACCAGAAACTTCCCAGTGAGTCAGACCCCAGAAGCTCAGGGAGGTAAGTGAAGGGTGCGATGCAGTCCCTGCCCTCACGGAAATTACAGTTCATCCAGAAGAGACATAAGAATTAACTGCTCATTGATGAGCCTGCTGCCGGGTCTGCTGTTGGCACATCAGCGGCAAGGCAGCAGCCTCTGGACACCAGGCGGCTTGCGGTCTGGTGGGAGAGACTGAGGAGACCGCTGAGAGAGAGCCGGGCAGCGAGGTGAGGGTTTTCACAGAGGGATCGCTCTGGAAGGACTGAGCGCGGGTGACGGAGGGGTGATGGGGGCGGTGTATGACAGAAGGCTGTGTGGTCAGCCTCGTCCACCCCGGAAAGTCCCGACGAATCGGGTGGGGAGAGGCTTGTCTTCTCCCTCTGCTTCTCTCAGATCCTCGGAACCCCCGGGGGGCCCAGGGGTTGAGTCCACGCCGTCGCCGCAGAGCGTGCAGATGCAAGCCCCGCTCAGGGCACCGAGGCCCCGCGCGCCTCGTCGTCGGGCCAATAGCAACAGAAGAGAGCAGTCGCTAGATGTCTTGTAGGTGCTCATAGAGAATGTGAGCAGAAGCCCGTGAGTTCCCACAGGCCTGCTCTCCACTCCCCCCAGTGTTTGCTGTTGGCAGCGTCTTGCGTGTTGGTGTGGCTCTCTGTTACAACTGATGAGCTAGTATTGAAACGTTCTTACCGCCCGATGTCACAGTTTGCCCTGGGATTTATTCATGGCGTCATCCATCTGTCATTTATCCATCCTGTGGGTTCTGATGATTACAGAGTGACCCATATCCAGCATTAAAGTGTCCGACAGATAATCCACCGCCCTGAATATCGCCCTGTGCATGCTGAGTCACTTCAGTCATGATCGACTGTTTGTGGCCCCGTGGACTGTGGCCCGGCAGGCTCCTCTGCCACGGGATTGTCCTGGCGAGACTGGAGGGGGTTGCCATGCTGTCCTCTGGGGCCTCCTGACCCAGGGACTGAACCCGCGTCTCTTACATCTCCTGCCTTGGTAGGTGGGCTCTTTACCGCCAGGACCGCCTGGAAGCTCTGAATATTCCCCTGGGTCCACCTGCTTCTGGAATCCTGGCAACCACTGATGTTTTCACTGTCTCCAGAGTTTGCCTTTTCCAGCTTCCCTTTGGTTTTTACTATTTTCAAAATTATCCTTCTGCCTACTTGACAGAATCAGGTCGTTTTTGAGACTTGATATGAAAAACAGCAGACCCTCATCCCGTATACCCATTCACTCTTCTCAGAAGCAGTCGGGCTGCCCTTTCAGCCGGACCTTCTGACCTTGACCTTCTTATCTCTGGAGCGGACACTCCATGGAGGCGTCCAGCTGATTTCTTGGTTCTGGATCAGGTTGATATCCTGCTGAAGGGTGCACATGGAGCTCTTCTTTCTGACCCTGCTCTCCTTGCTCACACCCCCCCCCCCCCACGTTTACCCTCCCTTTTTAGTGATACTGTGATTTTGGTTAGATCTGTACTGAGATAACCATCATTAGGGCTATTTCAACACTATTCACAGCTGAACTATGTAATACACACAACCCATTCTCCTTTCTTGTATAGTCTTTTTTATCTTTCCCTGAAACAAAAGGTTAGCTGGCCTTTTACTAGGTATTGTTCATAATGATTGTGTTCATCTCCTCTTAGAAATATCAGATACTCTGTCAGTTTCACCTTCTGGAAGGAATTCCTCACGGAGCCTTCTGACCTGCTGTCAGGACTGGCTGCGTCCTCGAGTCTGGCACTTAGATGACCCTGGCCCCGCTTCGCGGTCACCCCGGGGACCCTCCGCCTCTTGTCAGCATCGGGTCCCCTGCTTCCTTGTATCATAGGATGTTGCCTTTCTCTGTCGAGGCCCTTCTCTTTGGCTGCTTCCCTCTTCTGGTAGCTTCCTGATAAAGGGGTGCCGCTTGGGAGGCGGTTTTTTTGTGGTATTTCTGCATGGTTTGTGGGATTTTTGTTCCAGACCAGGGATTGAACCCAGGCCCTCAGCAGTGAAAGCCTGGAGTCCTAACCACTGGATGACCTGGGAATTCCTGGGAGGCAAATTTTTTGATGCTTTGTATCTTTGAAAATGTTTCTCTTTATAGTTTCCTGCCTTTTAAAAGTTGCATTTATAAGTGTTACAGTGAGAGTCCCTTAGTGGAAAGGGCGAAAATTAATGGGTATGGTTAATTGCCTTCTTAATCTGAGACAGTAATTGCTCTTTTTTGAGTTGGTTGTCTGCCCAGGTCTGGAGTGAGCTGGTGACGGCTGGCACTGGTCATTCTCAGCGCCTGGCACAGGGTCTGCCTTTTACGATCAGTACATAAACCTTAAACCAAGAAGCCTTGATTGTAGTTTGGATATTTGAGATGCTTCTTTGGATCTTCCCTAGCTCGGAGAATCCTAAGACTACTAAGAATCTCTGTTTTGGTCTTTGTGTAATTTGCATGTATTTTTAATAACTGGACAACTATTTTGTCATTACCTGTGGTCTGACAGGCCCGGTGCTGTCCAGTGGCTCAGAGCCAGACAGCTTTTGTTCTCTGTGTTCTGCTGGTGCTTACAAAGTTTTCATCATACATCCTTATCCTTGGAGCAGATCGGAAGATACGTCTTGGGGACTACGTATCAGAGACGTACCCGAAAATCCCGTGAAACAGATGCACGTGCTGTCCTGTCGTGTGAGCTCACGGGTCTGTCTGTCTCGCAGGTCGTCACCATGGGCCTCTTCCGCACGATCGCGTTGTTTTACCTTGGAAGTTTCGACAGTATTGTTCGTCGCTGCATGATGCAGAAGGCGAAATCGGAAACTATAGACAAAACTGCCTAATTCTTACCCCTTGGAAAAAGACTGTCTGAATAATTTACCAGCTTGCTGCTAAGTGGGACACAGTTTTGGGCTTGCAGACACTTACGTCTTGCTTTCTAACCTGTGAGATTGGACCAGTGATCTTCAGAAACCTGGCTGCAAGCAAGGGGATCGCCGTTCAGCTCCAGACTATTATTAATACTATGCAAATACGGAGGAGACCACTTGATTCTCCCAGGTGGAGAGGTGATGGTAAGGGAACTCATAGCATGTCAGCAGGATTCCGGAATGATCATTGAAATGTTTCCTCTATTCTATTTTTTCCCGTTAGAAATCATGTCCAGAAATGGGTTTCTGGGACCTTTTCTTTTTCTCTTGTTCTCTTTTTTAACTTGGTGTGTTTTATTCCAGATGCATTTTACACATTGCCTTGGGGTCTGAATACATAATAATGTCCCTGACTCATTCTGATGCTGGTGGTCCCTTGTGGTTTCTTTCTCTTTGATCCCATAAAACTACATGGGGGATGGGAGAGGACCATACAGAGGAACGGAGGAGATAAATATTTTCCAGTAGGAAAAAATAATGATTTTTTTTTTGTCTTCTTTAGACTTGAATGCTTAGGGCACTTCTCATCTTTCATTCATGGAGAAAGGCAGCCTCCTGAAATATTTTCTGAAGAGAAGTAAAACCTTAGCAGCTTAAAAGTTTACAGTTTCTTCAGTAGCCATAATGACCCGAAGCTCACCCATTCCATTGTAGTTTCTTATTCTTCCCATGTCTTCCTTTCCAATTTTGCTTAGACTGCTATAATATTTTTATAAAAAAAGGAAAGAGAGACACCAGTTTCTTCCTTGACTTTTTAAATTAATTAGTGAATTTATTAAAACAAATGAAAAAGTTAGGAAGTGTGACCTTTGTCTCCTTGTAGCATATATGTAGCTTTTACGAAAGACCGAAGGGGGAGTTTGCTGCTCCAGCGGTTAAGACTCTGCCCTTCTAATGCAGGGGCACAGGTTTGATCCCTGGTGGGGAGCTAGGATCCCACATGCCATGTGGCACAGCAAAAAAACAACAAAAAAAAACACGCTGACAGCATATTTCAGTTTGGGGTTTTCCCTGAGACGGCCGTGTGGGTCTCCCCCTTCGTTGTGTTCATGTGGTGCCTTACACCGATCCATGTTTGTGTTGAACCTTGCTTGCACTGCAGAGGTGGATTCCATCTGGCCAAGGTGTATAGTCATTTTAATATGCAGCTGAAGCAATACTTTCGCAGACCACCTCCTTATAAAATAAGACAGAAACTGTGCCCCCCTCCCGCTTTCTGCCGGTGTTGGAGGGGCTCCTGCGGCAGTGTGGGCGTTGGCAGCAGCCTCAGTTTTACTCGTTAAGGAAGAAACTGTAGGACGACAAGGGCGGCCAGCATCAAAGATGCTTGTTCCTGAAATAAAACGATCGCCCTGTTCTTTCCGTTACTTCCCCTCTGACCTTGAGAACATCTCCATGCCGCGTGTTAAGAAAGCCCAGCCATCGCTGGCACAGCGGAGGCCTGGACACGCTGTTCCTCTCCGGACACCGGGCCACCGTCCACGGGCAGAGTTCTGCAGCGAGGGCCGGGGGAGTCTCAGCCCGCGAGCCGCTCGTCAGCGGATGCGTCTTCGACCTGAGACTCTAGGGCGGCACCGTCCTTGTACCGGCCCCACCCTGTCGCACACACTGTGAGTTTATGCATCTCCACATTCCAGTTCCTTTTAGTGAGAAAAGACCACTGCTTTGGAAGAAGGAATTTTTTTTTACTCTTGTTCAAAAACAGCAGCTATACAAGAGATTAAAGACCTGAACACTATGACAAAGCTTTTCTGCTCTTGAGTTTTTGAACTCTTGACTTTCAAATGACTTAATTTTTACAAAGTAAGATGTTTAACGGCTTTTATCCAGTGTCTTTTTAAAAGACACAAGAACGGCACGTGTTCAAACACTGACAGAGACAGAAGAAATGATTATTTAATATATAAGTTGCTTGGGATGACTTCATTGCAGTCTGTGGGGGTTGATTGAACCCATAAAGTTTTCATGAATCTTTCAGCCTTCAGGAGCCATCATTTGCAAATTCTGTTGAGTCATATTGGGCGCTTCTAAAAGGGAGTAATGACTATATTTTCCTCATTCACAGAAAACAGATACAAAGTAAAAGCTGGGTGTTTCTCAATTTTATTCTTTTCTCGTAAGTGTTTCTTGAATGTGGGTATCTTCTACTGATGGTCTATATTAAAGCCTAGTCCAAGATGGTGCATTCTTTAATTAAACTAACTATTTCAGTAGTTATTTCAGTATCCATTTCTCAAGGTATCCTCAGAGAGAGTTCAGTCATTCCAGGTCACCTACTACGCGAACAGATCTAAGAGCCCCCGATCCACGACGGGGAGATATCCCCACCCAGGATGAAACTCAAGCGTGAGAGCAGATTCTGCAGCTGAAGCAACGCTTTCGCAGAAGTCATAGCAGCGGGGAACTACAGCGTGAGATTCCTGGAAACACGGCACCTCTTTGTCGGAGGCGGCGAAGGTCTACAGCTTTGTGAACAGAAAGGTTTGAAAACGGAGGTGTTCCTTTCCTTCTTTCTACACTTGGTGCCATAATCTACTTGACGGCAAAACCCGACTTGAGGTTCCTGTAGTTTTTATTTATGTCATGCCATGGGCTGTTCACTCGTCTGAAGAAATACCAACGGTTTTGATGACAGGGATTGCCCCAGACTCTGTGGAGATGTTTTTATAATATCCAGTGTAGACCCCATATTACCTTTTCAAAGTGTAAAAAAAAAAAAAGAAATTTTCTTTGGATGGGGGATTGTAGACACTTCAGGAGCATCACACAGTGACCTGGCTTCATCTAAATCATGAAACTATTACAAGGCAAATTCTATTTTTTATCTTTTTTTGGCTCAATTCTTGTTAAACCTTTTATTATACTGATTTCTTTTTTGCTCGGAAAGAAGAGAAAGACTGAGTCAGACTGCAGATTGTTAGGGAAACTATTGGCTTTTTTTTTAAGGATCACATTGATTCAGCACTTTCTATTGTGCCCAGAAGTGGACAAGTCTTACTTGTGGCAGAAGAAGTTTAATCATAATTCTGTTGAAAGGTGGGTTCTGTGTATGTGACCAACAATAGCTTATTATGTGAGTTTCAGGTCTGATGTGCCTGCCTCTGCTGGGTTGGGTTGTACTATTTTATTATAATGTATTTGTGAGTATATTTATTTTAATGTTTAACATTATTCAGCCATTGAAATTGCAAAGTATGTTCAAGGACCCTTTATCATTGAAAAATGTATAAAAATTCTCATTTATTTTTGCTAAAACAAAGTCAAGAGAGTTGATCTTTTCTGTATATTTAAAAATTTAACTCTCACATTTGAAAAGAGAAGAAATTAAAAATGCTGTTATTGATGGCCCCTTTAGATGAAATTATATTTGTTTCATTATGGGTGGGCCTCTGTTTGGATCATTTTTTGTTGATTCTTGGAAGTAAAAATTTGAGAGTCCGTTTCTAATATTAAATGACAAAACCTTTTTGATAATAGTTGCTTTGATTCAAAGAATTGTATGTCTTTGTCTTTTCAGAAGAAGGTAGTCCCATAATAATTTTTTAAAAATGAATTGTATCAACAGATTTAATTTTATTATATCATATTCCAATTCAAACATGTCTTAACTCCCTTGAGGACACTTAAGCTATTCATACTTTTTGACCTAAAATGTTTGTATCTTTCTCATTTCCTTAACTTCTTAGTGACTCAGTGTTGAAAATTACCTACTAACCATAACCTTCCATATTCTGGACTAAATCTTATTTAATTCAGAGCAGTGATGGCAGATTTGGTATTTTGAAGAGGAGAGACTAGCTATTATATTTTACACTTGCTTGAGGTGACAACTCTAAAGGCATTTTTAAACTGATAAGAGTGCATATGACTATTTTGATATATAATAGAACCTGTGTTTGCTACTTTAGAAGCTTATGTGGCAGAATTGTAACCTAATTTTCATATCTTGTATTTCTGAATCATGACAAAAAATAAATGGGGAACATGCTTTACAGATTTGAAAATTTCTTAGAAATGTGCATTTTTAAAGACACATTTAAGCAAAACACCAGTCCCTTCCATGATATTATCCTAACTTTGCATCTTAAACACTTGACAAGGCTTAATTTTTATCGTTTTTTAGGAAGTATTATTTTCACAGTAGATGTTTTGGCCCTTGTTTCAAGTATGTTCTGGATTTGTGTGACTCCAGTGTGGGGTATATGAGTAAAAAGAAGAAATATGGAATTTAAGAAAATTTCTTAGGTAATTATGTTTCATACACAGATTGATTTTCTATGCTTTAAGGCTTCATATTCCAACAAGGAAATATCTTCTAGACTCTGAAGGGCATAGAAGAGAGAGATGGGAAAGAACACGCCTTAATATTTCTTGGTCCTTAAATAGAAAAATTGTGGTCACATTGAGAAGAGATGCCTTGGATGGCTTGATTGGCAAATTGAACCTTTCTTTCAGTTTGAGCAACTTGTATACGTAAATGGCATAGGATATCACCTCTGTGATTTTTATGTTTGGATGTTTAAAAAGGAAATTATTTCTTGACTTCTGTCACACTCTTGATTTTATACACCCCATTTTCTCTCATTCGGCCTGTATTTATCGAATGCCTATGAGGAGCTTGGTATCCAGGCACTGATGTAAACAGTACTGGGTGTAAACAGTCTGTCCCCTCCCCGTGAGGATTCCGTTTCTGGTGCGTTCCCCTGCTTGCTTCTTCATCCCTCTGAAGGCTCCGATCAGTCTTCCTGGAGAAAGAGGAACTGATCCTCATTCCTTTCTTCAGGCTTCTGAACGTTATGCCACCATCATTTGAATGCCAAGCTCTATTCTAGGCTGGGAATGTACAAAGGAAAATATGGGCCCTGCCCTCAAATAGTTTATAATCTGGGGGAGGGGGAACGCATGTCAGGAATTACATGGTGGGATTTCCCTGGTGCTCCCGTGGTTAAGACTCCACGCTTCTGATGTAAGGGGTGCAGGTTCAATCCTGATTGGGGAGCTAAGGCCCCACAGTGCTGCGTAGCACTGCAAAAAAAAAAAAAAGAAATTACATGGTGATCCGACAACAGCTATGACTAAGGCATCATAACTAGCGCTGGAAGATGTAACCTGTGCCAGTCCCTGTTGTGAGCGCTTGCTGTCTGAAGCACTTAGCCCATGCGCTGGCCCTGCAGTGGCACCCCATCCCCGGGTTCTGATGAGGGCACACGCACGGAGGTCCAGGAACAACCAGGGCACAGCGGCACAGCCATGAAGCCTGGGTCCAAACGGGTTTCCTGACTCGGAGCCTCCCGGCCGCCGCGTGAAACCTGTTAGCGGCGTGAGTGGAATCCCAGACTGCCCAGGACAGGCGGGGAAGTTCACATGGGAGGAGGTGGTTGAGAGCAGCCTTGAGGAACAAATATGAATTTGCCACAAGAAGGCTGGGTTCCTTTCAGGGAGACGAGCGTATGTGCACGGAGAAAGTGGGAGAGACCCTGGCGTCTCCCAGAGAGCCCACAGCATCATGCAGCTCCAGGAGAGGGCGAGCGGAGGATGGGGGGCCTCGGGGCAGCGGGTGGGAGCAGGCTTGGGCCACATCACCCCACGTGGAGGAAATGAGGCTTCGACCTCTGAAGAATTCTGAGCGCAAACAGAATGGCTGGATTTTGGAAAGATCATGGCTCTCTGAAATTTCGGGGTTCCTGAGCCCTTGAGCTTTGGAATAAACATTCCTCATTAGTTTGGGGGAAAAAGTTAGATACGTATTGTTATGGGTTGACTTGTGTGTCCTTAAAAGATGCTGATGTCCTCATTCTCAGAACCTGTGGATGCGACCTTCCTGGGAATGGGGTCCTCACAGATATAACCAAATTAAGGTGAGTGTCCTCTCCAGTATGACTGGTGACCTCATAAAAATAGGTGAAAACAGAGAACCTGGGAGAACACCACGGGAAGACAGTGGCACAGATAGAAGTAATGCAGTTGCAAGCCAAGGATTGCCAGCCTCCAACGAAAGCTAGGAAGAGGTAGGAAAGATCTTTCCCTAGAGCCTTCAGAGGGCGTGTGGCCCTACTGACCCCTTGATTTGGGACTCTGAGCTGCCAAAACTGGGGGAGAATAGATTTCTGCTCTAAGTCACCCGGTCAGTGGTCCTTTGTTACTGCAGCCCAGACATCAAATGCACCAACTTTGCTTTTTCTAAACGTGTTCATCAGCAGTTCATGTCCAGGAGATACTGTGTCTTGTGCTAAAGAGCCTAAGAGGGGGCTTGCCTGGTGGTCCAGGGGTTAAAAATCTGCCTGCCAGTGCAGGGGACACCGGTTCGATCCCTGCTCCAGGAGGATCTCGCGTGCCCTGAGGCAACTAAACCCAGGTGCCTGAGCCACAGTGCCCCAGAGCGGGGGCTGCAGTGCGCCTGGAGCCCGTGCCCACAGCAAGAGGAGCTGCTGCAGTGGGACGCCCCGATCTCCACAGCTAGAGAGAGCCCCCGTTCCCCAAAACTAGAGAGATCCCCTGCCCTCCACAGCTGGAGAGAGCCCCTGTGCGTGCAGATCTAGTCCGACAACGAGTAAAGAGCATAGAGGATAACATTAGTTATTGCACATAAGAATATAAGTTCTTTGCCTGTTCTCAGTACTATGGTGTTGCATGTTAATCCAACAAGAGGAGTAAGCATTTGAAAAGTAGAAGTTCCTAATCTCAGTTTATTCACTTTAAGTGCCGAGTCATTAATCTGAAAGGAAAAAATTGCCTTGAGTGAATTTACTGTGCTTTCCTTTGTAAACATTTGCTGGCTGAATTTGCACAATACAATGATTTACCTGCACTTCACTGCCTGGTTTCAAAAGTTGTTTTTTAATTATTCCAAACATTTATTGAGCTTTAGGACCCACTAAAAGTTAGCCAGGTGGGTTTCCTGGCTACATCAGGGCTTGTTGGTTTAGATCCTGTAAAAGAGGTTCCTTATGAGGACAGGCATGTACAGAAGAGGGACTCTGGAGTGTAAATGAGTCAGGAAAGCTATTACTGTTACTATACTAACTAATGTGGAATTAGTATTATAACAACATCATCATGCAGTGTTTGCCACAAAGTATGCAAACCATCTTAAAGCACATGGCACTGTGTAGCCTAAGTCTTTATAATGTATAAGATACTGTGTCAATTATATCTCAGTAAAGTTGGAAACAATGTAGAAATACTTGATATTGGAAATCAGTGTTTTGGATTGCTTATCTATGCCTGTGAGAAGGTTTTTAAGCAGTTCATTTTTATTTTATGCAGGCTCTGCTTGTTTTTATTCTCCTTAGTTCATTTTGTTTATGGGTTTATTTGCACTTGTTTGCCTAACTGGTTTGGGGTCATGTTTCATATTTTTAACTCTTTCATCTCACCTATTGTCAATTCCCACTCGGTTAGCACTATCTTTCTATCCTTTCTTTAAATAAAAATTTTAATAGTTTGGAAGAATTTGATACATACCTATATTAAATATTAGTATGTTTAGATTAGAATAATGTCCTTTGGGGTTTCATAAACTTTGGGAACATTTATATTGGTGGTGAATAGACGGGGGGGAAATGAAAAAAGTGACATTTTATTTTCTTGGGCTCCAAAATCACTGTGGATGGTGACTTCAGCCACAAAATTAAAAGACACTTGCTCCCTGGAACGAAAGCCATGACAAACCTAGACAGAATGTTATAGAGCAGAGACATCAGTTTGCTGACAAAGGTCCATGTAGTCAAAGCTATGTTTTTTCCAGTAGTTATGTATGGATGTGAGAGTTGGATTGTAAAGAAGGCTGAGTGCCGAAGAATTGATGTTTTCGAATTGTGGTGCTAGAGAAGACTCTTGAGAGTCCCTTGGACTGCAAGGAGATCAAACCAATCAGTCCTAAAGGAAATCAACCCTGAATATTCACTGGAAAGATTGATACTGAAGCTGAAGCTCCAATACTTTGGCTACCTAATGCAAAGAGGCAACTCACTGGAAAAATGCTGATGCCGGGAAAGATTGAGGGCCCGAGGAGAAGAGGGTGACAGAGGATGAGATGGTTAGACAGCACCTATGCTATTTAATTGGAGAAGGAAATGGCAACCCACGCCAGTGTTCTTGCCTGGAGAATCCCAGGGACGGGGGAGCCTGGTGGGCTGCCATCTATGGGGTCACACAGAGTCGGACACAACTGAGTCGACTTAGCAGCAGCAGCCAGCAGCAGCATGCTATTTAATGGACATGAGTTTGAACAAACTCCAGGAGATAGTGAAGGACTGGGAAGCCTGGTGTGCCACAGTCCATGGGGTGGCAAAGAGTCAGCCACGACTTGGTAACTGAACAATATTGGTGATGAAGAGAACTTTCTGAATGATACTGTTAAATATCAACCAGTAGGTGGCGAAAACTGGCAATAAAACCCTTTTTGTTTGGCAGATCGGAGAATAAAGAAGGGAAGCAAAGGCCTTTGAGACACTGGGTATGATCTCCATTCCCTGCGTCTTGTCCTTTTCTCTCCCTGGTACCACCCACCGCTGAACCCAGCCAGCAAAGCTGGGAAAAGGACCAACCATCGGCTCTTAAAAGTGGAAGACGTCTTGGCAAGTGAAATCCCACGGCCTACATTTGGAAGGTTATTGGAAGGTCTCTAGGTTTGTACCTAGGACTCCTGACTCAGATCGGTGCCCCTCCAACCAGGTCACCAACTCAGTTCATTCACACACTTCTGAGGAATGCTTGCCGTGACACTTCTGGTGGAATCTGATAAGCATGCAATCTGAATGGAGGAGTGGTTTCACTGTCTTGATTGAAGGATTACCCAGAACATTCCCAGGGAATATTTAGCCTTAGTCAAGATTAATGCAGACCTGTCCTGAGAATGTTGGATTATCAAGGTGCCACTTAAGTGTGGAAGAATCTGTGGAGTAAAGGAGAGAAGGAAGGCTTCCCTTCACTCGGAATGGGCTCTGCATCCTTCTGGTCGTCCCCCCACCCCCACCCCCCCCCCGGCCCCGAGCAGAAGGACAGCCTTGGTTCCAGCTCTGGCCTCTCGCTTCCTCGCTCACATGCTGGGTTGCAAGCACTGAGGCTTTCAGTTCCTCCTAAGTAACTTCAGGAGTTAAGGCAAGTTCTGAGAAGACCCCTACCCCAGGATGGGTGGCCTCAGCTTGGCTTTCCTCTGTTTCTGTGAAAACAGATCCCCAGGCCACCATGCCTCACCATCACTGCCGTGGAGAAAAGAGGCGATGGTCCAGCAGCTGGAAGCAGGAACGACCATCTTCTTTTACTCCTTGCCTGGATGAGACGTTTGCACCAGGTACGCATGCCTACAGGCCAGAGGTGGGCTGGCATGTCGGCTGACTGGCTTTGATAAATGAACAGATGAAAATAATTTCCCGTGCTTATTTTACCAAAGAATGAACGTGTTGATTTTAGTCTAGGAAGGAGACCAAATACAGTGTGAGAACGCATGTGCATACCCCGCAGTACTCAACCCTTCTATTTCTAAGACCACAGCAAACGAGGCTGCCCTTAAGTCTTACTTGAGCCTTATCGGGTGTTACTCACTCCATTGCGTGTGTGCGACTCTTGGCAACCCCATGGACTGTAGCCCGCTAGGCTCCTCTGTCCATGAAATTCTCCAGGCAAGAATACTGGAGTGGGTAACCATTCCCTTTTCCAGGGGATGTACCTGACCCAGGGATGGAACCCTGGTCTCCCTGAATTGCAGACAGATTCTTTACCATCTGAGCCGCCAGGGAAGCCCAATTAACTAAGCCGCCATGCTATTAGTAAACATTTTTTCCCCTGGCACTTTGTCAAAGACTTTTAGAAATAAAAATAAGCACATGCAACTTGTCTGCCCTCTGTGTTTTTTTTCTGGGGGCCATTTGTACTGATGAATTTTTTAAAATGTTTACGTATATAAAATGTATAGGTATGAATGTGTATAAAAATATTAAAAGTGTGTACACATATGTGTATATACAGGTTGGTGTATGTATAGATAACTCGAGGAGGTGCAGACGTCTAGAACTGACTGCTGGACAACCTCGGAAGCCTTTAGAAACCCACCGGCCCTGACTGTGGGGCTAAGGGCCTAAAACTGCCCCCGCGGCTGCTAACCCAGCGCCGAAATGGTTGCGAGCAAGGAAAAAAAGAACCTGCCTGCAATGCAGGAGACCTGGGTTCGATCCCTGAGTCAGGGAAATGCCCTGGAGAAGGGACAGTCTTGTTGCCCGGAGAATCCCATGGACAGGGGAGCCCTCGGGCCGCAGTCCCTGGGGTCGCAGAGCCCTCCACCACCACTCGCTCCGAACAGCGCTCGGCCGCCCCGGCCGTCCGTCCGCGGGCCCGGGAGCCGCGTCTAGCCTGGGCCCGGGTGGGGTCTCCGAAGCGCGCCCTCTGCGTGGACAGCCAGGAAGCAGCTGGAAGGAAACGCGAGGCTCGGGGCTTCCCTCGCGGAGGCGCGCGCGGCGTGGCCTCTCTTCTCGGGAGGCCGGCGCCGAAGCCCCCTGCTTGGGGTCAGCAGCGGCCGAGTGTGGACACCCGGGGTGCGGACGCGCGCGCCCGCGAAGCGCGCGCCCGCGGCTAGAAAGGGTCCAAGCGACTCCCGGCGCCGGTTTTCTCGGTGTCTCCCGCCTCTGCCCCCGGCAACCGACCCCCGCCGCGGGCGGATCCCCGGGCGCCCCCGGGCCCTCGCGGGCCCCGGAGACCCCGAGCGCGCGCCCGGGCGCCGCAGGCCCGAGGAGGCCCCTGGCGCGCCCACCACGCCGCCCGCCCCCCCCGACCCCGGCCGAGCGCGCGGAGCGGGCGGGGCGTCCCGGCCCCCCATTCCCCCGGCTCCCGCCCGCCGAGCCCCCGGCGGGGCGCGCGCTCCGCGCCGGCCGCGGCGCCTTTAACCCGGCCGGGGGGGCGGCTCCGGGGAGGGCCCGTCCTTTCTTCTTTTTTTGAATGAACCGTGTGACGCAAGCACAGGAAACCGGGCGGTTCGAGCGGAGAATGAAGTCAGAGGCCGGGCCCCCCGCACCGCCCCCTTCCTCCCGCCGCCCCGCCCCGCGCCCGGTCCCCCCGCCGCCGCGAAGGTGCGGGCGACGGGCCCCCCCGGGCGGCGTCCTCGGCCGGAGCGCGCGGCGCGGGGGCGGGGAGAGGGTGCGCGGCCCGGAGGCGGGGTGCGCCGGTGGGGTGCAGCGGAAGAGGGGTCCGGGGGGGGGGGAGAACTTCGTAGCAGTCATCCCTTTTTAGGAAAAGAGGGGGAAAAAAAAATCAAGCCCTCCCCCGCCAGCGCCGCCTCCCACCCTCGCGGCACCACACACAGCGCGGGCTCCTGGCGCTCGGCACCGCGGGGCCGGCGCGGCCAGCCTGCGTCTATCGGCAGTTCTTCGGAAAATGCATTGGCCGTTCGGAGTTTGATCCGGAGAGGATCCCCGCCCGCGTCCCCGGCTCGCCCGTCGGCCCCGGCCCGGTGTTCTCTCCCCGGGGAGGCGTGAGGCGGCCCCGCGGATACAGATCCATGTGTGTGCCCGCGCGTGTGTGCGCGCGTGAAAATTGCCGAGAAGGGGAAAATCACAGGACTTCTGCAAATACCGACTGAGAAATGGTAATTCATCCGCCGCCGCCGCTGCCTTCCGTTTGCCCGTGCTCTTGAGATCTCCGGTTTGGATTCCTATGGATTGACATTTCTATGAAGAAGTCTGGGAATCAAACTGGAAATTCTCCTAATTTTTTGCACCCCCTCCCCCAACTCCTGATTCATTTGGAAGTTTTCAGAGCAGCTCTAACTGGAGAGTTCTGAAGATTGATGGAATCTTTTTGCCTTTTCATTTGTTTTCACAAAAAAGGAAACTTGACAGAGGATCATGCTGTCCTTAAAAAATACAAGTAAGTTCTTTGCACAGGAAATTGGTTTAATGTAACTTTCAATGGGAACCTTTGCGATTTTTACTTTAAGTGCTTTGGAGTAAGTTTAATTTCCAGGCAGTTTAATATATTCTTCTAAGCGTGTAACTTGTAGTGTGTGTGCCCTGCTTTCAACCAGCGTATAGAGGGAAACGCACCTGATTTTGACTGATTAGTTTTTTTAACCTTTCAGCATCACGGAGGAGGTAGACTGATATTAACAGTAATTAATAATGTGCTTCATGAAATAAAGATCCGAAAGGAATTTAAATAAAAATTTCCTGCATCTCATGCCAAGAGAGAAACACCAGAATCAAGTGTTCCGCGTGATTGAAGACACCCCCTCATCCAGGAATGCAAAGCACATCCAATGAAATAGCTGGATTATAACTCTTCACCCCTCCTGCGGGGCCGTGGGGCAGGCAGCGGGGGGCGAGAGGTGCTGTGGGGACCCGGCTGCCCTTCCGCTGCGGAAGGATGGCGCACGCGGGGGGAACAAGCTACGATAACCGGGAGATCGTGATGAAGTACATCCACTATAAGCTGTCGCAGCGGGGCTACGAGTGGGATGCGGGAGATGCGGGCGCCGCGCCCCCCGGGGCCGGCCCCGCGCTGGGCATCCTGTCCTCCCAGCCGGGCCGCGCGCCCGCGCCCTCCAGGACCTCCCCGCAGCCGCCCCCGGCCGCCGCCGCCGGGCCTGCGCCCAGCCCGGTGCCACCTGTGGTCCACCTGACCCTGCGCCAGGCCGGCGACGACTTCTCTCGGCGCTACCGCCGCGACTTCGCCGAGATGTCCAGCCAGCTGCACCTGACGCCCTTCACCGCGAGGGGACGCTTCGCCACGGTGGTGGAGGAGCTTTTCAGGGACGGCGTGAACTGGGGGCGCATCGTGGCCTTCTTCGAGTTCGGCGGGGTCATGTGCGTGGAGAGCGTCAACCGGGAGATGTCGCCCCTCGTGGACAGCATCGCGCTGTGGATGACCGAGTACCTGAACCGACACCTGCACACTTGGATTCAGGACAACGGAGGCTGGGTAGGTGCTCGTCCGGGTGGGCGTCAGGGCCCGGCGCCTCGGGTCCCAGTGTGGTCGGAGGGTGGGGTGTGGCTGGGCCCAGGGTCAAGGGCAGGCCGGTGAAGTGAAACCAGGTGTGTGGCCTCCCTTTCTCTTCCCCTGCAGAGAGCTCTCCCTGCCAACCCTACTGTGATCACTTCTTCCCTGGAGACATTGCTTCCCTTGCCTGCCAGCCACTGAGGTTCAAAGATCCAGCCTTTGCTGGATCAGTAGAATCTGGGGATAAAGGGCATCCCTTCAAGGTTTCTCAAACTGGGAGTCCAGGGATCCCCATGATCACGGTACTTGGCCGAGTAGCTTATTGAAAAGGAGCATTTCAGGGACAACTCATAAACTGGACACGAGGCTGAGTCCTGTCTATCTGCATCAGAAATAAGCTCCCCTGGGGGTTTCTGCTTTGTCCTAAAATTTGGGAACTACTGGATTAGAAGAACAGATTCCTCTAGAGGCCCAGGGGCCTGCCTTCTCTGACTCACTTGGTAAAATCTACCCAAAGAGGAAAACCAGCTTAGCCCCTTTCCCTAGAAACTTGGATGACTGTGAAAAGGTAAGTTGACTTCCAGAGTCCGGTGACACTGACCTCCAATTTGTGCCACGTTCCTAGTGGGCAATGACCTTGTGTCTTGAAGAACCCTTGGCTATGGGTGTTTGTTTCATCACTGACAGATTTCGCATTGGCCGCCTACCTTGTGTTCTATTTCCATAACTTGTGTATGATTTAGAAGTTTACTGGAATTTTTAGTATATTTTATTTTCCACCCTAACCTCCTAACCTACAATGCACATCGTTTGGTGGGATCCTCTGCTGGGCAAACTTGCATCCAGAGTATCTGTATAAAGATAGAAGAATTGATTCTTAGCTGTGGATTCTCATGCTGTGACTTTAGTTGAAGTGATTGATGCTTGTATTTTTGAAGAACATCTGTGAGCTTTTTTTCCCCGGTACTGTTGTGCTAGGCAGAGCCTCCGTCATGTCACCATGAAGCTCTGTTTGTGAGTGTGATTCTCTGAGGGAGGGGTGCAGCTCCGAAGACTGAAGAAGTGTCATTGACATCTGTACTTCATATCTGAAATGATTAATTTGTGAAAAAGTGAAAGGAATAACTGGTTCAAGTTTTTTGCAGACTTTTTGTTTTAATCTGAAGAGGTGTCTTTGAAAAAGGATGCCATTCAGTGCCTCCTTTTACAGTCTCTAGGCGGATTACTAATATTATTATTTTATAGGACCTAACAGGAGTAAAAACCTTAGAAGTCACTACATGTGGGTTCGACTTCAAAAAGCACGTTATCTATTTTATACGGTTACAAAGTGTGCTAGTATTAGGGGGCTGAAAAGAGAAAAGTCCAAGAAAAGCAGATGACTGACGTGAACATCTGATCCAACTTGACCAAAGTTGACAAAATATTGATGCCACTGTTTAGTGTTTAAAAGTGAAAATCCCCACTTAATCTCTAAAATTTATTAATAAATGCTTTTTGTGAACTGTTTGTTTCTTTTAGATCCCATTTTACCAGATCTTTAGTAATTTTGGAAGAGTTCTGTAGAAGGTGTAAGGAATATTTTTGTTAAATGTTTGATTAAGTAGGTGATTTTGTTTTTAACCACTATAACCAAAGAAGTAGGGACTTCCAGACGCCAAAAGGATCATTTTGAGACCAAAGTAAAACTAACTGAACAGTCTGACTATTACATACTTTTGTGAAAAAATATTAAAAATTTTTGCTTTCTGGTTGAAAGAAAGCCAAGGTGGTAACTGTCATGTGTCAAGTAATTCAATGAAAAGATGGGAAATGGAGACATTTGTTTATGATAGAAATTAAGATGTATTCTTGATCTTTGTTGTCAAGTTGTGCTATATTAACATCTCATACAATTGGATTTTCTTTTTAAGTGAAGGCTCGCTCTTTCCTCCTTTCAAAATAGAATTTTCTTAGTAGAGCCTATCTTTGTGGTCAACAGGTATCTGAGGTTGATAAATGTAGAGGCTACATTTTATGATGCCAAACCACAATGACGTACCATAGAACATGATAAACTTTTTCTTGACAAAACCTCTTATAGTAAAAATAAATCATATAGAAGCACAAATTGCTGATGGTGAAATGTGTAGCATTCAGGACAATATAGAGATGGATGACTAAATAGGAAAACAAAGAACTTTGGCAGAAAAAAGTGTGAGGAAATGCTATCATAAATGGGCACTTTGGAATAATAAAAGAGGTAGTATTATTTGAGAAGTATATTTGGGAGTCTGATTTACATGTCCTTTCCAAAGATGCATTACGAATCTAAGTTTTTATTTCGAGCATTTGGCATCCAGACAGATTTTCCTCCCAGTTTGCACCAATCAGGGTTGCTTCTCTTATAACATGTGTTGTGGTACGGTGTGAAGGACTCGGTGCGGATGGGCAGGTTTCGGAGGAGAGCTGGCATGCCCTTCTGATGTTGGACAGTAACGTGCAGCGCTTACAGGGCTCAGTGGATCAGCCCATCTGCTAAATCTGTTCTGATGGGGGCTTTAGACTCGAAGTCACATTTGCACTTTGCTGCTGCTGCTTCTGAGGCTGAGGGAGAACGGTCTGCACTCCGTGCTCCATAAGCTGGAGAAAGCAGGGCCTTGGATGGTAAGTGCCTGAGAGGTGGTTTCAGAAGTCTGCACGTTGCACAAACACTGAAGAAGAAATCGGCTGTGGAGTGGACTGTGGCTTTATCCCAGAGTCTGGATAAAGCATCCAGAGGGAGGCAGGATGGCAGCGCAGCGAGGCAGCAGTGGTTCTAGGAAGCATCTGAGAACTGCCGCTCCACGTGTGGGAGCTCGCGGGCATCCCCTGGGAGCGTCTTGGAGGAGCAGAGCCTCAGGTCCCACCCTGAGCCTCTGAGTCAGAGCCTGTGGTTCACACATCTACAGGTGTTGGGGTGCACAGGGCAGTTAGAGGTGCCGGCTGCCATCACCGACCACTGATTCCCGTGACATCTTTTAGGAAAAATGAGAGTCCGGGAGGGGTCCTGCAGCGTCCCTTTCCAGTGGCCTCCTGGGATCCATGGTGTTACCTAGGATGCCAGGTACTTCCCAGCTATCTGCTAGAGTGGCCTGAGCTTTGGAGGAGAGAGGCTGGAATGCTGTAGAGACGAGCGAAGTGATCATAAGCTCTGACCTCAAGGATGTTTTTCGTGATAACTATACAGTCTGTGGGCCTTCCCCGGAGGCTCAGTGGTAAAGAATCTGCCTGCAATGCAGGAGACAAGGGTTCCATCCCTGAGCCAGGAAGATCCCCTGGAGGAGGGCACAGCGACCCACTCCAGTCCTGGCGGGCTACAGTCCATAGGGTCAAAGAGTCAGACACGACTGAAGCCGGTGAGCGCAGCGCAATGTGTACTGGCATTGGTGGCCCCGTTAAAGGAAGATAGCGTTCCCACTCCTGGTCAAGACAGGAACCTTAACTCTTAATGGCTGTGTTCAGTATTGTTTTATCCCCTTGTAACTCAGTTCAGATTTCTGTAGATGAGTTTAGGGGCCCTGGGACCACTGCATGGCCACGGCGGCTTTTGCAAGCAGAGGGTTGGGATGTAGGCAAGTGGATGGTGAACGGTGCGCTCTGAACTGAGAAACGTGAGAACATTTTGCTTCCTGTCTTAGGAGAGAGGGAGATGTCTGACAACTGCAAGGATAGGATGCTTTAATAGGCGATTGGCTTCCTTCTGTTGAGATGGTGGGGCAGCTTTTTTTGTGTGCTCATGTTTTGGTCTCTGTGGTTTAGGAAGACAGGAACTTACTTCTCCACATCCAGTAGAGGTTAGCTTCCTTTTTATTAGTTGGTCAGCAAGCAGTTTCTCTTTTCTGTACATAGTCCACATCCACTCAAACATTTGATTAACTGGAAAGCAAGACCATTCTTAGGCCAGTGTACAAAATACATGAGAAAACATCATTTTTTTAGTGGTTGAATGTTAGCTGCTTAAGGCCAGTTTTGGCAGCAAAATGATAGGATTAAAAATAGCCCAAAGATGATCCAGTCTTAAATAATATATTTAATGATGAACTTTCCTTGGGAAAGTGCATCTTTCTGCCTGCGAAGAATCATATGACCCCTTTCAATAATTTATTCTGTAGAGAAAAGATACAGTATGGCTCCTAGACTTTGCAGTCATGTGCTGTTGAGCAATCACATTTGGGGACTTTTGTAAAATTTGACAGTTCACTCAGTTCTCTTTTCTGTTTTAGGGCCTTTGTTGCTGTTTAATGTCAGTCGAAAACATGGCTTTCTTCTGTGCATCCTGTTACTTTTAGCTGTGCTTTCTAGTGAGAACGGATTGATCTTTTTAGCAATCCTTGGTTGAACTAGTACGTTTCAGAGTCGCTAAATGTCATTAGGCCACATAGTACACCAGGTAACAGAAAGCCACAGATTTTTTTTTTAAGCCAAACTTTTATAGTTTATCTTTCCTCCCAGTCCTTGTCAGCTTTTTGGAGGCTGATAAACCCACTCATAAAGCAGGTGTGTGGGTACCGTGTGTATTAATAGCAGTATCTCCCACTCAGTACACCCCACACCCATTTCTGAGGTCACCCGTCGTGTCTTCGCAGGGGCAGTATTTCAGCAGTATTGCAGCATTTGTGCTGGAAAAACAACACTGTCTTTGTAGCGTACGAGTAAAAGGTTTTCTCTACCCCCAGAGATACATTGTGTTTGAGGTTCAAAGGTTCTGCTAAACCTTTTTAAAGTAACCTAATAGCGCCTGACTCAGGTACGGCGGTAAGCTCGCACGCTGGTGCCCCTTCCCCCAGCTTCATACAGGGGACCACTCGAAGAAGCGAGTCCAACACGGGGCTCTCCTTTCATCCCTCTTGGTTTGATTCAAACCAAGTCAGTGTGTGAGGCTGAAACAGGATTAAGGATGAAAGTTAGCCGAGGACTAGGACGGTTATTCAGCAGAGCTGATTGCACGTCTTCTCTGTGCCCGGTCCTGGGTCAGGTCGGGGGTCCCAGGAGGAAGGCATTTTCCCTGCCCTGGATGCCGTCACAGGCCGGGGCTAGAGATGTCATGAATTCTGTTGCCTGCCCCCCGCCCCCCCCCCCCAGCCCAATGAGATGATTCTAAACTCTCAGATTTAGAGGGGAAAAAAAAGCTAAGTGTGTGTTATTTTGCATACACTTCAGTATTTGTCTGAAAAAGTTATTTCTAACCATATGCCTATTCATGTGTGCATTAGGCCTGGTTTAACTAGGAGAGGAATATAGATAATTAAAAAAAATATTGTGTTACATGAACATGTGCTTAAGAGAACTGAAAGGCAAGGGGAGTTCCCTTGTTAAATATTTACCCATTAGGCGCTGTTTATACATATTACGAAGACTTAATAAACACTAGTCTGCAGTTTTTAAAGTATTTCATTAATTCTTTTTCAGTAAGAGACAATCAAGGTCTGATGAAGATGGTTAGAATAGATTAATTTGAAGAACTATCTTTCTTAAATTGTTTTGGTATGCAGAAAAGTCAGAGTCGATTTGAACCAAAACAGGGGAGAGATGAAAATAAAAGCTTTTGTTTTGGTTTGGTTTTAGGATCTAGTCCTATTTCTGTTTGTTAAGAGGCTTCTCTTCCAAAACTCGCGTACAGAAGTTCCTAGTCCACGGTGACGTTTGTGCTTCTGAAGAGCAGGTGTTTACCATCTAACGTCTTTTATTCGTGGTCCTCCTTCTGTAATGAAGGTTGTAAAACTTTCGAAATCACGACAAAGCCATTTTCGTTTCTAAAAGTATTTTGTAGATTGCTGCTTGTTCTGATCTGCTCGATTCTGGAGTGCCAACATGACTTCTCTGCCCTCCATTTGTCAGACCAAAGATAAGCCCAGCTGTCCTTCACTGAGCACACTGATGGGCGTCCGTTGCTCGCTCTCGAGAGCCACGTGGGCTTTCTCATCGGGACCTGCCCCCCGCCCCCCGCACCAGCCTCCATCACTGACCCCTGCCTGCCCATCATCCCAGGGAAGGAGAACCTGCAGGGTGGACTCCTCGTGAGCCTCTAGCACGTGAAGGGTGGGCTCACCTGCAGGAGAGAGCACTGTGTCTGGACCGCAAGGGAGCAGGGCAGGAAAGGGGTCTGTCTAGGCTGGAGTATCTGGACCCCATCTGCATTCTCACCACAAGCAGCCAGGCAAGGAAGAATTCTGTGATCAGATATGATGGCTTTCCCTCCAGAGACCATAAATTCCAACCCTGTGCAGGAAAAAGATAGGATCTGCTGGAAGAGTGTACTGGCTCTGATCTCTTCAGTGGGAGAGTTGAGTGGGCCTGATACTCTAGCCTGAGATGAAGTTTCACTAATTCAACGCAGCTAAAATAGCTTATACTGAGGACTACTTCCCCAAACGCCCTCTTAAACACGTTAGAAAGGGAATCTCCCTGCCATGCTGGCGTGGCCGTTGGTAGCAGCTACAAATGCACTAAGGGCTACTTGGCTGGTTTTCTCAGGCGATGGACCAGGTTCCATGAGAAAGATCTCTGATGTTTCCATTCTGCTCCTTGTTTTGCCTTCAGAATTTCAGAGATGGAGCCACATTCCATATTCGGTTAATAATCAGGTCGTCTGTGCTCTGGAGCTTCAGCATAACGAGTCAGCTTATGACCAACCCCCTTGCCTCTCTATTCCTCTGTCCTAAAACCAACCCAAGGATCCGTGGTATCAAGTGAAGCTTAAATTTCTCCTAAAACCATCCCAAGGATTCATGGTATCAAGTGAAGCTTAAATTTCTCCTAAAACCAATCCAAGGCTCCGTGGTATCAAGTGAAGCTTAAATTTCTCCTAAAACCAAGCCAAAGATCCACTGTATGAAATGAAGCCTAAATTTTCCAAGGGAGATTTTACCATTGAGAACAACACTTCTTTCTTGTGACAGTCCCAATTACTGTGTTTCTGTATTTTTACACTGTCTTTTCTTAAGCTGCAAAAGAATATGGAGAGTTTATGACTTCTGGTGCTTGGAGTGCCAGACCAGGCATCGACGTTGTAGGTTGTCTTTTCTTGACTTTTTCCAACTCTTCTTCACCAATACTCAGATTTCTTCCTCTTTAAGCACAGTGAATGCCATCCCTATGTATTACCTTTGAAATAGAATTTTCGAAGAGTATATGGGATAAGTACTTAGTCCCCTCAGGTCAGTGCCTCCTTACAATTAGCATAGGAATAAAATTAATTACATCATTATATCATCATACTTAGATATTGATATTTTATCTCTTGAGGGGAAAAGATCTAGGAAGGATGTTCACTGACATCTCTAGTCTAAATTTCAGGACTGTATCCTCCCATTTCCTTTGCGAATTCCTGCCAGGATTGTCTTTCTTGACCTCTGTCTTTTTTTAACACTGAAAATTTTTACAGGTGGTTGGAAGCTATTTTCTAAAAAAATTGTAAATATAATAGTGCAGAGTCACTCACTAAATATTTAAGTGACAACATAAGAAGAAAAATGACGTGAAGAAGTCTTAATCAAGGAAAATGAGCAATTGTTTGCAAATTGTAACCATGAGGCGTTCCTAGCAACGGGCTATGATGGGAACGAGAGGGTTTTAAAGATCCTGTCCTGTGTAGGGCAGGGACACTGCCTATTTCCACTGGAAACATTTTATTGAGGGCTTACTATGTGCACAACTGTATGCCGGATGTTTCACTTGAGTGAAAAATGTGGACGATAACCTTTACATCTAAGGAACTCGCTGGCCAGTAGTGAGACTAAGATAAGTGCTGGGTAAATTGCTGTAATCCTTGACACACTTCAGTGGACGGCAGTCTGGTCCAGCCAGAAGGGGATCTGGCTGCGTTTCATGCAGGAGGTGATGGGTAGGAGATACAGGGGAGGGCAGGCCGGGTAGCTGAGCTGGAGGAGGCGGAGTGCTTGCGGCGTCACTGGGGAGTTGAGAAGAGTCTGACCTGCCTGGGGCGTAGAGAGCCCTGGTGAGGTAAGACTGGTCCTAAGTGGACAGTTTGTGTTTAGCGTGGTAGATGTTAAAAGGGCTATTGAGAGGGTTCTGAGTCACGGCGGGATGTGTGGGCTTGAGGAGGATGGATGACGGGAACCAGGTGGGAGCCCTGGGGCGCGGGGACACGTGGGGGTGAGGGAGAAGCGGGTCCAAAGGACTGAACGGACCGAACATGAGGAGGGAGGCAGGGAAGGCAGCGGAGGCGCGAGTTCAGATCCGGGCTGTTTCCCAGAAGGATGTGGTCCTTAAGAGAGCAAGCAACGATAAGCAACGTGACTGTTTTATGGGATAAATGTGATGGAACTAGTTTTGGACAATTTCAACTTGGGCTCCTAATAGAGTTGTCATCACTCAGTCGAGTCCGACTCTGTGTGACCCCATGGACTACAGCCCGCCAGGCTCCTCTGTCCCTGGGATTTCCCAGGCAAAAACACTGGAGTGGGTTGCCATTCCCTCCTCCAGGGGATCTTCCCGACCCAGAACCTCTGTCTCCTGCACTGCAGGTGGAATCCCCCCACGCCCCGCCAATAGGATGCCCAGGTGGGGATGCCCATGGCAGCTGGTCTTAAGGATCTGGACTGGAGAGAGACGCTGAGGCTGGAGTACACTCTGCCTTTTCCCAACCCCCGTCGATTCCCCGTTTCCTTTCTTCACTTCCCAACATGGTCCTGGCTTCCCCTGCTGGTTCTGCCTTCTTTTATTACCGCTGTTTCCGCACCACCTTCCCCCCAGAGTCCTCTGTGGGTATCTAGTGATTGAATGGAGGTGTTCACCTCGACGTTTTACTACTCAGAGCTTGGCCCTCCACGACTGGTGTGCCTACTTAAAAGATAATTCCTTCTGAGTCAGATAAGTGTGATTCCAGCATCCTGATAGCATCCTCCCTTTGTGGGGGTCTTACAAAGTCTAGCTGTTCTCCTTCACTGGCACTTTCTCACTTAATAAAGTATTCCTGGAACTTGCCTGGCAGTACAGGGGTTAAGACTCTGAGCTTTCACTGCAGGGTGCGTGGATCAGTCCCTGGTTGGGGAACTAAGATCCCACATGCCTCACACCACGCCCCCCCCCCCAAAAAAAAAAGAAAAGAAATAGTCCTCCTATCACATTTAAGCTGCACCCAGCATAGCAGATAATAGGTGCACAGAATGACTGTTGATTGAGTAGATGGATTGTGACAGAGGCAGTTTTTTAATATAATTTTTATTTATTTTATCTTTGGGCCCGTTGGGTCTGTACTGCCTTGTGCAGGCTGTTCTCTAGTGGCATCTGGCGGGCTGCTTTTTGTGGTCATGTTGGGGCGTCTCCTGGCAGTGGCCCCCCTTTCTGTGGTCCCAGGCTCCGCAGCACAGGCTCAGTAGTTGTCGGCACACAGGCTCAGCTGCTCCGCGGCCTCTGGGATCTTCCTGGACCAGGGATCGAAGCGGTGTCCCTCGCCCTGGCCATCGGATTCTTATCCACTGGACCCCCAGGGAAGTCGGACAGAGGTGCTTCAAACGTCAAACTCACCCTCACAATTACTGTCCCCGCCTATTATATGAGTACGTGTGTCCCACTCCATGATGCCCCCTTAGAGGGATGTGTGTGTTCCCATGGTGCTGACGCTGAAGCTCCAGTTCTGTGGCCACCTGCTGAGAAGAGCCAGCTCATTGGGAAAGACCCTGATTCTGGGAAAGACTGAGGCAGGAGGGGAAGAAGGTGGCAGAGGATGGGCTGGTTGGATGGCATCACTGACTCGATGGACATGAACTCGAGCAAACTCCAGGAGATGGTAAAGGACAGGGGAGCCTGTGCGCTGCAGTCTGTGGTGTCACAGAGTCGGACTTGACTTAGTGACTGAACACAACAAAAAAGATGTGCTCCAAATGGCCCGTCCCACTGATGTGTTGAGGTTTGGTAGCACCAAACGAACAAAAATACCTAAGTGTTTTAATTTCACCCATCATTGAATTGAAAAAGTATGTCATTCATACCTGAAAAGAAATCTTCTAGGTTTTGCTTTATATTCAACTTTCATAAAAGTCCTTAATGCTAGTATTAGCGACTAGCCCTTCAATTGCCTCATTGTATCTGTTTATACAAAAAATACATGCACATGGTCTGCATATATGTGCATGTGTAAGTCACTCAGTTCTCTCCAACTCTTTGTGACCCTGTGAACTGTAGCCTGCCAGGCTCCTCTGTCCATGGGGATTCTCCAGCCAAGAATACTGGAGTGGGTTGCCACACCCTTCTCCAGGGAATCTTCCCGACCCAGGAATTGAAACCAGGTCTCCTGCACTGCAGGCGGATTCTTTATCTCTGAGCCACCAGGGAAGCCCTGTACATACGCATGCTGCTGCTGCGGCTAAGTCACTTCAGTCGTGTCCGGCTCTGTGCGACCCCATCCTTGGGATTCTCCAGGCAAGAACACTGGAGTGGGTTGCCATTTCCTTCTCCAATGCATAAAAGTGAAAAGTGAAAGTGAAGTTGCTCAGTCATGTCCGACTCTTCGCGACCCCATGGACTGCAGCCTACCAGGCTCCTCCGTCCATGGGATTTTCCAGGCAAGAGTACTGGAGTGGGGTGCCATTGCCTTCTCCAATACATATGCATAGTTGTTCTCAATTCTGCTGTTATGTCCCAGACCCAATTCAGATAATCTTGACGTCTAAGATTATTTTCCATTATCTTACCATTAAAGAAAGAGGACTCCTGCATGGATCTCACGGTGGGGACAAAGTGGTTTTTCCTTTCTTATTAATGTTGTAGCTCAAGTATAAAAAAACTATAGCATAAAAGTCACAAGGGTAAGTGGTCCCCTGGTTCCTCTTCCCTGAAAACAAGCAGCCCCTGGAAAGTGGGAGTCAGCACAGCTGTGTTCCCAGAGGAGAGAGAGCCCGGGGTCTCATTTCCCCAGACGCTGCCCACCGGGAAGACCCCCAAGGGTGGCAGTGAGCAGCCCACTGGCCTGGCAGCCTGGGGCTCTGTTCTCTGTTCTGGTTGAAGCAAACATCACAGCCTCTCTGTGGTTTCTAAGAACTGGTGGAATTTGCATGTTGAGAATCCTCGTTCCTTGGCATGAAGCAGACTCGAAAGCATCGTTGCTCGTCATTTGTCATCTGTTGGAGAAAGAGCGTGTGATTTGTTCACTTGTATGAAGCTTGACCATACTTCTCCAGGGGCCTTTTCAAAAGAGGGCTGTGTCAGCTCACAGACCTGTCCCCATGAACGAAACCACAAGCAAATGCTCCCCCCATCTTCCCTTCTCCCCTCTCACTTCTTCTGAGGCCATCTGTGCTTTATGTCACCACTGCCAGGCCCTCTTCAAGTGGCTTATCTGTGGGTGAGTTCAGAAACTTCAGATGATAAAGGACACCCAGATAATTGGCCAGTTCTCCAGAGTGTCTGTCCCTCAGCTGCTGCCAGATCCCCTTAATGAGTCTGCCTGTGACAGTGGGGTCTGAGCTCCTCCAGCTCCGTGGGAAAGTGCGCTTCCCCGCTTTGTAACAGCTTGCGGCTCGGGGGGAAAATGACAGCCGTTGCACAAGTTTCCTTTGAATGTAGTTTTCTTTCCCATAAATGATACTTGGAGAATACACTGAAGGGGTTATTAGTTTTCTATTTCATGCTTGGCCTGTGTGTGAGAATAACACAAGCTGTCACTGCAAATCAGCAGCTCAACACACTTTGTCTGGTTAACATGAGCATTTAGTATTTGGCTCAATTCAAAATTAACTGATGAAAATACATGTCAAATGGAATTTGAAAATACCTTTTGTAGGGACTATTGCAAGGGCATGGCCAATGAGTAAATTAGTGGTTTGCAAATATGGACACTTTGGGGAAGTTTAATACAAGTTGAGACACGTGACTCTTCCTTCAAACGTCTCTACCTGTTTGGCTCAGCGTGAAGTTGAAAAGGATGTCCTCATGCGTATTAGAATGAGCCCACTTGCATCTCTGTGCTTTCCAGTAAAAAAGTGTGTGTGATCCTACAGTTGAAGCAGACAGAGCAAGAAATGGGTTACTCCTTTATCCCACTTTTCTTTTTGAGCTGACTGCATGCTGCAGGCCAGGTTGGGGGGGTGGGAGCTGGAGTCTAGGGGGTAGAGTTCACTCCATGGCAGCTGCAGGAGCGCGGGCGGGGTGCTGGGGTGGAGACGTGCACCCCCATCGGGCGTTTGTCAGAGCTGGGGAGGTCCTCCCAGGGCAGGCGCTGCGGAGGCTGGGCTGGGGGGCAGAGTGCTTCCAGCAGGCAGAGCCCGGGGACAGAGGGCGGAGGCAGGAGGGCGCCTGCGGGGCGGGGCAGAGGGGCTCAGGCGGGCACGAGGGTGGGACTCCGGGCCTCCGGCACAGGCAGGGGCCGAGCCTGGTCAGGGAAGCAGGACTCCCCCTGCCCCGCCGCCAAGGCAGGAGCTGAGGCTGGAGTGCACCTCCGTGCAGGGGTTTATTCCAGAAGCATCGCCCTGGCTGCACTCAGCGGGCGGGGCCAGTGCTTCAGAGCCGGGCGGGGCGGACTGAGCATCCCTGCAGACGCTGGGAGCCCACGGACAGACACGGGGACCACGGGTAGCCTCGCCCGGAGCCTCCACGGGGCTGGAGCGGAGAGACTTGGAGGAAGATGTGGGACTGACTGAGTGCTTCCAAGCATCGCTCATGTCTTCTTCAGTTCTAGCGGTCTTTTTCCTCTAGTCGCTGTGAAAAGAATGTGGTCCATGTTTTGGTTATATACGAGTTTTTTTAAAGTTTCCCATCCCCTTAAATTAACATTGCCACCTTGAAACTTTTTTTGTTGGAATTCACAAAAATCGTGACTGTTTTTGTTAGAATGCGGTAAATCTTCATTAGCAATCAGTTACTAAAGGTGTATTTGAAGAAAATTCAGTTAGGAAAGGCAGGTTTTGTAGAGTTGGGTCTCCAGGGGAAAACATTACAATGGTGGTCTCTCGCCTTGATGGGGGATTTCAGTTTCCAAAGGAATTTCGAGTCTGTTGGCCCATTTCATCTCCACAAAACTCTAGGCGGGGCGGGGTTATGTTCCCACTTCTCTCTGCCTTTCCCTCCCACACCCTTTTTTTTATTTGTTTATTCATGTGAAGAGAAAACGTGGACTCTCAAAGCTACGGCAGAGCCAGTAAGTCAGAGAAGCGGAGCTCAGGGCGGCTCGGAGTCCAGGGGATGCGTCGCTCTGCGCGCTTCTCAGGGTCTGCTTTCCTAAGGACACCGGATTCCTTAATGGAAACCTAAACAAGTGCATCTAATTTTGGAAAATAGTGTCCGCTACTGCTCTTTAGCTCAAGCACTTTCAGGAAAAGTAAAGTGTAATCTCAACATTTCAGGTTATTTTGAGATGTGTTTCGTGTTAATGGCAGAGGGACATCTTGTTTGCCACAGGACGCTCTTGAGCGGGGCGCACTTGACCTTGAAACACCTTCTCAGGGGACAATAATATGCTGAATGTGAGAATTTGCTAAAACTCCACGTGAGAGTTCTGGAAGACAGCCGTTTTCAGCAGGGGGCAAGTGAATTGTAAGAACGTAAATGATTTCTGCTGGCTGGCACCTAACTAGCAATCTATGTTTTTATTTACTTTTAAGATCAGGCTCCTGTCTTTAGGGAACCAACATAAATTTAGTGAGTGAAGGGTTTTTTGAACTGAAACAATGGTGGTGCTTTGATCAGTAGAATTTCCTGAGTTCCTAAGGGGCGTGTGGATTATACTTTAGTTCGACTTCGTTCATTCAACGAATAATTTTAAGAGTGCTGGATCTGTAACAGAAATCACGACAGCCAGGGACAGTCTCTCACACCTCTGTGAATCCAACATTGCGGGGAAGGCAGAACAGTAAACAGGCAAGTAGTTCGCAGTATAATATTGAGGCTACAGCAAAGCAAAAACAGGGGAATTAGGTACAGGAGTGCTGATGGGGCAATTTAATGTCTTGGATTCGTTTCTGAGTTTTTCCAGTAGTATTGTGATTTACCTAGAGGAGGTTGAGTGCTTTCTCAGTTAAAAAAATTTTTTAATTTTATGTTGAAGTATAGTTGTGATAGTTTCAGGCGGACGGCAGGGGGACTCAGCCATACGTGTACATGCATCCCTTCTCCCCCAGACCCTCTTCCGTCCAGGCCACACAGCACTGAGCGGAGGCCCTGTGCTCTGGAGGAGGTCCTGGCTGGTGACCCAGTTTAAATACAGCCGCGTGAGAGTGTCCATCCCAGCCTCCGGGTTATCTCTTCCATCCATCCTCCCCTCCTGGCAGCCATGAGTTCATTCCCTATGTCTGTGAGCCTGTTTCTGCATTGTAAACAAGTTCGTTTATATATTCCTTTTTATATTCTGCATATAGGGGATGTCTATGCTAGTTCTCCTTCTCTGTCTGACTGACTTTACTCAGTATGACAATTTATAGATCCATCCATGTTGTGGCAAATGTCATGTTTTCGTTATTTTTAATGTCTGAGTAATATTCCATTTATATATGTACCACATCTTCTCTATCCTGAATGACTTTTAAAAAATTAACAGCTCAGAACATGGTGTTCTATATTAAAGTGAATATATATGTGTGTATATATATATGTATAATACAGCCTGCATATGAATTTAAAATGGGTTGCCATGATCAATAATATAGGATTAAAGACTTGTTATCTTTTAAGTTTATTTTTATTTTTTGGCCATGTTACATGGCATGTGGGATCTCAGTTTCCCAGCCAGGACTCAGACCCATGCCCCCTTCGTTGGAAAGCGGGTCCCTAACCACTGGACCACCAGGGAAACCCCGGACCTCCTGGCTTTGGCTCAGTGTTTGGAGCGCTTTCCCGTTACTGCTGCTGATCCTGCCACACCCCCCAGTTCCATTCCCTTCACATTGGTCATTGGCCTCGGTCACTGAGAGTCGGGAGGAAGGAAGGAAATTAGTATTAATTGGACCTCAACATGTGCCAGACTGAGTTTAACACTTTTATGGGTAGAAGATTATTTAACCCCAGTAACCTCCCCCATGAGGGTAGGAAGTGGAATTATGGATGAGGAAACAGAGGTTCTGCAAAATCAAGTCACTGCCTAGTAAGA
Source organism: Odocoileus virginianus (assembly GCF_023699985.2). Classification (NCBI taxonomy): domain Eukaryota; kingdom Metazoa; phylum Chordata; class Mammalia; order Artiodactyla; family Cervidae; genus Odocoileus; species Odocoileus virginianus. The sequence goes on along the minus strand of NW_027224343.1, from coordinate 836,881 downwards.
GGCAAAACCAGATCCTTTTTTAGGCCATCCAAGTGGTCATTGATAGCCTCTGAAACAAAGAAATTTTTTAAAATCTAAAAACAGAAATCCATGAAAAATAACAATTTGATGCCTGTGACTTTTTGGTTTCTTTTGCATCTTTTTAGGAAGCCAGTTAGCCGTCTTTATTTTAGTAACTAGGAGGTGAAATCTTTCCCTCTATGGACTTTTAAAGTTAAAAAGAAGAGAGAGAGCAGCACACACAGAGAAACAATGTGTTTCTTCTGCCTCTCTCCTCTTTGGCTCCAATAGTCTGTATAAATAGCCTTTGAAAAATATGTAGTAATAATCACTGTTTCATACCCAGACCAGACACCTGATTCAGAAAGCCTCCCTGGGGTCAGTGGTGTGTGTGTGTGTGTGTGTGTGTGTGTGTGTGTGTGTGTGTGTGTTGGAATAACAAACCCACAGTGCTTTCCTGGTACAAGAGAAATGATCTCACTGTCCAATTGTAACCTGCCTAATGCCTTCATCAAAACAGGGACAAGTCTGCGGTTTTACCCCTGGTTTGATCTTCGGGCCTTCACTGTTCTTATTTTAGGCATGACCTTCATGTTTTTTTCCAAGAGTCCAGAGTTGGAATGACATGTTACTACCCTTTACAAGATGACGATGTATCTGTTTTTATATTTAGCTGTAAATTTTATTCTACTCATAAACAAACCCACCTTCAGCAACAGTGGTGCATCAAGAGAGAGTTCTTTCCGTCCTCCTCCGTGTGATTTGGATACATTTGGCTCAGAACAGGCAGTGTTTCCACCATAACATTTGAACAGGATGCTGTGTTGATCTCAGGGCTCAGGGAGTGTCCGCATGGGCCAGGAAACTATTTTCTTAAAAGAAACTAAAACACCAAATTCTGACAAGATAGGAAACTCTTACTACACTCCTTATGAAACTCACCCCCCACACAGCAATCTCATTATTGTTGTATCTGTTGATGTTATTAAACACATAGAGATGGAATATTTAATTTTAGGTTCATGCGCAGAGTGAAATAACTCAAATTCAAGAGGGGAAAAAAAACTGTTTTAAGAGGTTTGCTTAATAAAGCATATATGAATTTAAAAATTTCAAACATTTCTCCCAGGCACAGCACATTATAACTTTTAGAGTAGACCTTCATGATATTTCATAATATCATGCAAAAAAGGAAGGTGAATTATTATTCAGGCAGAGGGACTACAGTAACCTTTCATTAAGCGAGATAGAGCTCAACGTCAGACCCTCTAAGCCCTGGGTTCTGTGTTTGCCAGACTGAACACACTACCAGATACACCCTCTCTCTTTTATGGGCCAGACTGCTTTCAAAATATTGTTCCAATATAACCTAAAATGTTTCATTTTATAAGCTATAACCCAACAGTATGATATTTAAAAGTCTGCCTCTGTGTTCTTTTACAAAGCCTCAAACTTCCCAGTGACTTTGGATATTTGGGATCTTTGTGGTCTTCAGGACCGTGTATGTGGCCCGGGGCTGTCTGGCTGGACATCAGCAGAAGAGGAGGGTTTGGAGTCTGTGTCCAAGATGGGCTTCCTGGCCTGCTCTGCCCGGGCTCCCCCTGGGATTGTCCACAGCGTCCCCGTGGACTGGGAGAGCACCCCTTTGTCACCAGTATTGTCACTCATGAGCGAAGGGCCTTTGGGACTGCAGACACCATTCACGCCTTCAGAGACCTCTGTTTGGGCGATTCTGATGATCCTCAGGCCAACTAGGAACGAGGAAGTAATTTCAACCCCTGCCTTGCAGAGGGATGTCATGAAGTTCACGTGCTAAATTAAAGGTCACACCCTTCACTCATAAAAGTGTGGCTATCATTCTTAAGAAGTTTGCTTTGAAATACATACATACATACATTATATATCTGTACATATGTGTGTGTATCTAGTGATAAACCATACGTAACTAAAATGCACCATTTTAGTCATTTCTGTGCGTGGCTCAGTGCTCTAATAAGCACGTTCACACCGTCACCCGGGGCTTCCCTGGCGGCTCAGACGGTGAAGAATCTGCCCGAAGCGCAGGAGACCTGAGTTTGATTCCTGCGTGGGGAAGAACCCCTGGAGAAAAGAATGGCAACCCACTCGAGTTTTCTTGCCTGGAGAATTCCATGGAGGGAGGAGCCTGGTAGGCTAGGGAGATATAAGTAGTATTTACCTCTAGGGGCTGTCGTGACAATTAACAAGTGAAAATACTTGCAAAGCCCCTAGAGTAGTGCCTAATACACAGTTAGCACTACATAAATCATAACCATCATCACAATAGAAGCAACTTTGAGCTGTACCATCATCCATGCCCAGAACTTTTCGACTCCCTGAAGGCCCTCCTCCCGCTAGGCGCAGGGAGCCCCCACCTTCGGTTCTGTCTCTGCACTTGACTGCCCCAGGGACCTCAGGTAAGTGGAATCACACAATACTTGTCCTTTTGTGTCTGGTTTACTGTGCTTAATGTAATGTTTTCAAGGTTCATCCATGTTGTAGCATGGGTGGGAATTTCATTTGTTTTTAAGGTTGAATAATTTTCCACCCAATTAAAAAAAAAATACATCTTCTCTCAAGGTTGGTTATCATTTTTCCCCAGCCAGTAGAAACCGTGAATATAGTTAATTAGCACTGAGTTGGCAGAGGAGGCCGGCAAATTATTGAAAAATTATTTCTAAGAGTCTGATTGCAAGGAACAAGATAAAAATGCTATTAAGATTATCCCAGGGACTAAAGAGCACGGCCGTGTGAGGCTCCTGTGTGTGGGGCAGGCGGTAATGAAGATCTCGGCCGCCCTGAGGTTATCAGTGGGGTGTGAGCGGGGGGGGGGGGGGGGGGGTTGGTGGTGTCTTCCTTACTCCTGAGGATGCTGCTGACTCATCAACTCAGGCTTCATTTCCATAGAAAGAGTTGAAGAGTTCAGGGAAAGTGGGTAATAAGTTTCAGAAGTATCTCCATTCTGAATTTTTTTTTTTTTAAGTTTAGACTTCAGTCATCTTGAAAAATCCACTTAAGTGAAATTATTCATTCCAGAGAGTGAAAGAGAGGAAGGAAAGCAGTAATAGTGTTTAAATAGTTTTTAAAATTTTTTTTAAAAAGACCAAAAGACCTTAAATGAGTTTTTATTTACCTGCTGTATTCCTTTTCTTCTCCTACCTCATTTTTTTGAGTGGAGAACTGGTGGGAACTTAACCCAAGCGGATATGACTGTTGCAACTTCCGTGGGAGTTTTTGCTGTCTCGCTCCATCTTAATTTCCCGCTGTGTGCACACATCACATTGCTGGCATGTTTAGAATAGCCACGTGACACAGCGTAGCTCGTGTGAGGAGCTACTTTATAGTCAATGCCTGAACTCTGAGCATCTGACTCCTGACTTCAATCTGAAATGTGTGCGTGTCTGACTCTTTGTGACCCTGTGGACTGCAGCCCGCCAGGCTCCTCTGTCCATGGGATTTTCCAGACAAGAATACTGGAGTGGGTTGCCATCTCCTTCTCCAGGGGATCTTCCCTGCCCAGAGGCTGAACTCGTGTCTCGAGTCTCCTGCATTGGCAGGTGGATTCTTTACCACCAGCACCACCTGGGAAGCCTCAGTCTGAAACCATCCTACAACGAAATGTGGCCGTTTGTTCATTTCACATTCTCTGTGCCTGCTAGGGGTCTGGACGTGGCTCTGGCCTCATGGAGGGCAATCTCCAGGGAATACAGACACACAGATACATGTGAGAGTCCTGTGAGTTTTTCCTGAGAAAGTTAAGGTGGCTTCTCAGAGGATGAGCTGTTTGGCCTGGATCTTGAATGATGAGTAGGAGCTTGTCCCATGGACAATGGGAAAAGCTACCATGACGCGTTAAGAGAGTATGAGAAGGGTCTGACAAGCTTGACAGGGGTACAGAGGTCAGCCTGACCGGAATGTGGGGGTTGTGGGGTGAAGGAAGGAGTTGAAGCTCAGGGCACAGTGAGGCTGACTCATCAAGGCCCTGAATGTCTCTGTAGGGAATTCAGATTTGATTTTTCATGCAGTGGCGATCTGGTGGCGGTTTCTAGCAGGATGGTGGAGGGTGTGTGTGTGTGTTGGGGAGGGCAGCATGGAGCGGGAAGGGGCAGTGGGGTGGGTCCTTCTCGGGGTGCAGCTGGGCACCCACCCTGCACACCCGCCACCCCTTCCCACTGAGATGGGACAGCCACAGTAGTCATTTCAAGGGCAGAATCAGAGACTTCCTGGCGGTCCAGGGCTTCAGACTCCACAGTGCTGCTGCAGATTTGACCTCTGGTTGGGGGACTAAGATCCCACCTGCCATGCATGCAGTGTCCCCCCTAAAAAAGGTAGGGTCAGCGAGATTCGTCGGAGTTGAGGACTTCGGATGCCATTTGACCATCACTGAACACTCCGGGGCCCGCACAGAGTGGGTGTCCGGTAAATGCCAGCCGTCTCGCTGGTGGCATGGACAGCTGCCCGTGGGGACCTCTGAGCGGCCCTGCAGGCCTCACGCGCGCCCAGCTGTGCTCGTGACAAAGCAGAGGATCCTAGGCGCCCGCTCCGTGCTGGACGCTTCCTGATGCTCTGTCCGCATGAACGTGCCTGTCTCTTCTGGCCGTCGGTGAGCAGGGTTAGGCACTCTTAATGACCGCTCCCCTCCTTCCACAGTCTCCCGAAAGCTGCTTCTCTCGAGGCCCCAGAAGAGATGACTCGGGGCAAACCTAACCCCGAGCAGGATGCAGAGAAGCCTGTTTAGGAAACCATTTGTCTCCCGTAGACGCACCATCTGAGATGACCTTAGTAGAAACAACAGTGCAATAATCACAGCGTCACAGTCTTTTCCCTGGCATGAGAAACCGCTTTTGTAATGAAAATGGAATTTCTCTGGGAAATGGTCCTAGAAAGAGATAGGCAGCTGAAATAAAATAACAAAAAATGTTAAATAGTATCGAACAGTTTTCTGCGTGTTTTCCCCGTGACACTTGCCTGCCCGGCGGTGTCACTTAGGTTGTTCACTCGCCATCTGCAGTCGGACCCCCGCGTCCTGGAGGAAGAGACAGGGACGGGGCGTGCCCCCCGAGACCCCCTTACCTCAAGCGTGCTCTGCACACGGCGCTGCCGTTTGGGGGGCTGCTGGGGTCAGCGTTGCCCCCAGGGCGTCAGCCTGTGGTTTTCTGGAAGGAAGGGGGGTGAGTTTGGTTTCCGTGGGGGCCCACATGGCGGAGTCTGAGCTCCACGGCGTTCAGGTGCGCGTGTAGCTGCCTGGATCGGCGCAGCCCCACACGGGGCTGTAAACACAGCCACAGGTCAGAGTCGTGCAAAGTAAACTCTTGTCATAACCAAGGAGGTGGCGGTCAGATCGCATCTCAGCTCCTTCACATTGACCCTGGAGGACCTCGATTTTCATGTCAGTGTGGGAGGGTTCCGTTTCAGTGCTGATTCTGATTTGGGGGGTCTCTCTTGCTCTCCCACCCTCGTAACTGGGGACCAACAACAGTGGCCATCACAGCCCAGAGGGAGGGCGCAGCCTGGAGACCAGCCAAGTCCCCTTGGCTCCAACCTTACACAAATCTGCTCAACAGAATGCAAATGGTTTCGCAGGGATGCAGGACCCGGGCTAAGTGCTGGTCTGTTTTCAGCCTCTCCTGGGTGCGTCGCAGCGGCGCTTCAGAGGCCAGGCCCGCAGTGCGGCCGGTCCAGGATGCCTTGGAGGAAGGGCTCGGAGCGCCGTGGAGACCTGGCTGGCCCTTCTTGCTGAGCAGCGGCGTCCCTTCTGGCTCCTGAGACCAGGGCTTCTGTGTTGTGAGAGCAGCACCGTTCAGCACGGGCAGAGGGCTTCTGTTGCTGTTGTTGTTCAGTTGCTAAGTTGTATCCAACTCTTTGCGAACCCGTGGCCTGCAGCACGCCAGGCCCGCCCCCCGACCGCCGCTCTCCCCGGGAGTCTGCTCAGGCTTTCCAAGCCCTTTCCTGCCCCTCTCATCCCAGTCCACCTCTCAGCCCTTGGCACCCCACACATCGACTCCCCGCGAGGCAGTGTGCTCAGCACCGATCAGAGGCTCGCATGCGCCATCACAGCGTGGACCTGAGTCTGAAATCTGTCCCCGCACAGTCCAGCGTGGGCCCAGGCACCGTGGCTCCGGGCCGTGAGAGCGAGGTGAAAGTGAAAGTCGCTCAGTCGTGTCCGACTCTCTGCGACCCCATGGACTGTATAGTCCGTGGAATTCTCCAGGCCAGAGTACTGGAGTGGGCAGCCATTCCCTTCTCCAGGGGATCGTCCCAACCCAGGGATCGATGCAACTGGACTGTAAAATACACGCTAGGTTTCAAAGACTTAGTATGAAAAGATGAATGCAAGCTATTCGTTAGTCATTTTTCTGTTAATTGTGTGTTGATAATGTTTTGGATATATTGGTTGGAATAAATATATTCAGTGTGGCTACTAGTAACTTGAAGATGACATACAGGGCCCACACTTTATTTTTATTGGATGCATGGGTCTAGACTGCTAACCGTTTATTACCTAGCGTGGCCCTCTTTTGATTCCATATTTGGGTGTTATTACAGAGGAGGGCAGAAAGACCTCTCCTTTTCCCGCAGATGGGGTGCAGTGTAGACAGTTTGGTGTCATGTTGTGTAACTTCACCAAGTGGGTCAAAGCCAGGTGCTGGTTGATCCCGTTCTTGGTCCTCCAAGGTAGGTAAGGCTTGGCCACACTTATTTTGTAGTTGAATATTTTTCAAGGATAATTTCACTCACAAGTATAATTTCAGACTTTTGACTTATATTCCACTGCCTGTAAGAAATAACCTGAAAAATACCCGTGGAAATATCTGCCATATCAAGATAGTAGAATGAGGTCCTATTTAAAGTAACTAAGTCTGTGTCTGTAAATGGACTCAGCCATGTCCTATAGCCCAGCATGATGCTTTAATCAGAGATCGTAGCCGGTGTTCAGGGGAAAGAATTAACTCGTGCAGAATGTCTGTATCCATCAGGTCAAGGGCAGGGGAGGGTCAGGACGTGCTGTCCTGACGGGGGGCCTTTCCTAGTGCTGGAAGTCAGCCGCTGTTGTGTCCGACTCCTGGTGCAAGAAGCAGAGTCGGTGCGTCTCACCTGTCAGGAAGGTCTGAGACTGAGTGGGGTCATTCATGGGATGGAAGGACAGATGTCCGTGGGGTGGGGGACAGAGCAGGACCCTGGGCCAAAGAGGCAAGGGCTGAGATGCAGGAATTCACTTGCGAGTTGCTTTACTCCCAACACTTCTGACGGCAAATGAGCGGGGTTTTCCTGACACCAACAAGCAGTTCTCCAAATTCCTGGATGGCAGCTGGGTGTCCTGCACTTCAGCTCAGTTCGGACACTGACTCCCTGGAGCTCGGATTGGTTCCCCATCACGTTAAGGACTCGGCCCCTCAGGGCCGCCCCCCCTGTCGACCCTGGTTGGAAGCCTGGGCCACTGAAGGGCTCTTGAGCCCTTCCTCGTGCTTGCGGACCTGTTAGGACGGCTCCCGGGACTCGGGGACGTGCTTCTGTCACTGCCACTGGTTTGTTATAACGGGTGCAGCTTGGAAGAGCCGCGTGGGGAGCAGGGTGTGGAGGAGGGGCGTGGACCCCCGTGCCCTCTGCCTGTGCCACCTGCTGGCACCCAGAATCCTTGCCGACTTGGAAACTCTCAGAACCCTGTCATGGGGGAGGGGGCTTTGCAGCCACTTCGCTGTGTAGACATGATGGATTAATCATCCGTGTCTGGCCCTTGGTGACCAACTCCATCTCCACTTCCTCCCCTCTCCCCGGGAGGTCTGCGGTCCCAACCCCCTAATCATGCCTTGGCCTTCGTGGTTGACCAGCCTCCATCCTGAAGGGACCCCCAGCCCCCAGGCATCTCGTCAGCGCACAGAAGACACTCCTCACTGGAGATTCCGAGGGTCAAGACCTGGGGAGAGGCCCCGAACCATCACCCGTGCTGCTCTCGCCCGTCTCGGGGTGACGAGGATTTTCGGGGCTCTGTGCCTGGAGCGGGTCGGCGTGGTGGTCCTGCTCGGTCACTGAGTTGACCCGACTCTCTGTGACCCCACGGATTAGAGCCCACCAGGCTGCTCTGTCCCCGGGGCTCTCCAGGCAGTAATGCCGGGGTGGGTTTCCGTCTCCCCCCGTGGGGACTGTGCACACATCTCCCGCTCTCCTGCACGGCAGGCAGCTTCCTTACCGCTGCGCCGCTGGGAAGCCTGCCGGGGCTGCACGCGCGGCCACGTGCCCCCTTTTCATCCTGTCACAGTGTCACACACTCACTGTGGACAGAGGATGGAGAGGCAGCTTCCGGGGAAGGAGAGGGGCTGTCAGGGCCACGGCCGGGAGGAGGGGTGGCAGTGAGGTTAGCACGGTCTTCAGGGCCCTGAGAGCCGAGGATCTCGGCTGTATCCCCCTGGTCCTCTGCAACCTGCTCTTTGGGCGAGTCATACTCTTCTCTGAGCTTCAGTTACTTCATCTGCAAACCAGGGAGTTAGCTTAGAGGGTCCGTCTAAGATTTTGTGATTCTCTGAGCTTTGAAGGCCAGAGAATGAACTGGGATGGTATTAATAAGGAATCCATGAGAGCGCAGGGTTTTGGTTTTACTGCTGTTTTTCCTTTCGTCTCCTCTGCTTGGGGCCCGGAGACCCGCGGCGAGTGTCAGTACGCTGGTTGGCCTGGACCGTTGTGAGGCCCTAGAGGAGGCGGGGGGGGGGGGGGGGGGGTCCGGGTTGCCTCGCGGCTGCAGCCAGCACACGTGTGTGCAGTGTAACCGCTGAAAACATGCACACGTGATTGTCTTTCTTGGCGCTCTCTGTTCTCCTCCTCCCCGGACTTTCTGTGATTTATAATTATTTCTCCTCTCATATCTTGAGAGTCTCAGGTAGCCGTTTTCCCACATGGATCACAAGCTTTAATAAATCACTCCTGTTCTCTGTCTACCACTATCTTCTCTACCCTCTACTTCCTGTGAGTTTAAAAAGTTTCTGGGCCATAGACGAGCACTGTAAGAATTTAACTGCATTTCCTTTTCAAAGATGTTATTTTAATTGCTTTTAGTAGGTATGGGACACAAAAGCCCTCTGATCCCGAGGTAGCTTTGAATTTGGTCGAGCATCGCTCCGGAGCCCAGGCACCCACGGGGGCCCAGCCACCCCCCACCTTGTCTCCTGCGCCCAGCGCGGAGGAGCCTGGCATGGATTCTGTTGGAATGAAAAGATTGGCTGAGCTGCCCTAGACAGCAGTCCCACAAAAGTGTGCAGAAGGTTTCGTCTACATACCAAGGCAGCCTGGGTATTAATTGCATTCTCTGTGATCACAGAAAAGGCGCTGAAATATTCTCTTCGCGTTTTAAGAATGACAGGCTATGGCTGTGCCAGCTCTGAGCATCACACGTGGTATCATGCGGCTCAGAGATGCTGGGTTTGACTGTTTAAAATGCATGGACGTGGCGCTCTCTGGTCAGCAGGCAGCTCCGTCTTGGAAAAGGGCTAAAGTTGAACTATTTCATACCTGGTCCCTGTCGAAGGTCAGGACCTGGTGAGGAAGGGCTGCCCTAAGCTGACGTGAGCTATGAGAGCGTTTCCCATTTTGGAACCTTCCTGTGAATGTTGAAGTGTGACTGTTCTGGCGGCCTTGCTGTGGTTGAATCCCGTTTTCCTTTGTGTTTGTGTGGGGGCTGGAGAGGAAGGGGCCCAGAGACTTCCCTGCATCCTTGTCTTCACCTTTCCCGGGTCCTATGCCAACGTGTGTGTGTATTCCCCGCATCCAGGGTCAGAGCTGCGCTGTCGCTCACTGCAGCCACTTTGAGCCCCCGTTCCTTCTGCCCGGAGCACCCCTGTTCACAAGCCGCACGCATACCTGCACTGTCCCACACACGCACATGCGTTTCTCTCCCTGGTCACGCTCATCTCTGAACCTGCTGAGGCTTTTGCCTGAAGAGCTGTTGATGAAGACTGCGCTCCATTGGGAGGAGAGGGGAGAAAGCAGGTGTTAGTCCATGGTGGGTTTTCCTTCGCTGAAAATTGTCATTCTGTGCAAACCCCACCCTCCCTTCTTGGCCCCCCAAAAAGAGAATTAGAGCTCTGCTGATGTCAGAGTTTGAGTGGGTTTTGGTTTAAGGTGTTCAGTGGTTCAGAGAGCCTCTCATTTGGGGCAGTGCTGTCCAGAGAAGTATGTAGATTTCCTAAGATTGTACCTCGACTTCCCTTCCTTCCATCCCCGTGGCTCCTGGACCGCGCCGCAGGGCGGAGGTGGGGGCAGCCGCTGGGAGCCCAGCTTGGCCACGGTGGGCTGCGTGTTCACGGGCTCTTGGTTTTGGAGCGTCCTCATTGGAGCGCTGCTGTTTCTGTCCCGCCGCGCGGTCCGCCCCATGGACTACAGCACGCCCGCTCCCCTGCCCACCACTGTCTCCCAGAGTTTGCTGATTCACGTCCACTGAGTCGGAGATGCTGTCTGACCTTGTCATCCCCTGCCGCCCTGCTCTCCTCAGAGCGTGCCTCTGGCCACGGAGAGGCTCCAGAGGCCGCCAGGTTGGGTGAGAGCTGCCCTCGGTATCACTTGTCCCCCGCGGCAGGACAGAGGTGCCCAAGGCCCTAGCGGCCTCTGCCCTGAGCCTGTGCCTCCTGCGGGCGCCAGCTCCTCTTTGCTCGTGTGTGTGTGTGTGTGTGTGCGCGCGCGCACGCATGTGCATGCGTCTCCCTCGGGGGAAACTCCTGCATCAGGAACCTTTTCTAACAGTCCCTCTCCCCTCCTGCACACACCTGTTTCAATCCCAGAATCACTGAGAATTTTTAAGCCAGCCTTCAGTGGCGTGTCCTGTGGCTGAAGAACAGTTCATTTGAGACCCTGGGGAGACGGCTCTGGCTGTCTTCTCCCAAAGACCATTCTCTCTGCTGCCGTCCTGAGCACCTGCCGGGGGCCATGTGTCATGCCTTCTCCTTCTGTGTGTGAGCCCCACTCTTCACGGTTAGACCGCAGCTCCCAACCCAGAATGCTCTATGTAAGTATAGGAGAGGAAGGCTGGGTTACTTGTTAGATAGACTGCACTGTCTAGAATTTTCTAAAATTGTGTTCTTCTGTTTCACTGTTCGCATGAACCTGTTAGGTCACCGTTCTTTCATGTCTAGGAAGATCATTGTCCAAGCTGGGGTACTTGTGAGAATGAGCAGAAGGTATTAGGAACTATTACTCTGGGACGTCAGGGTAAACTGGGGTGGCCCCAGCACACTGACACGCTTAGAATGACGCTGGGCATGTCCATCTTTTTAAAGATTGGACATCAGTTTTTTTTCAGTCTTGTGCCAAGTCTTCCAGCGTTTTTCTGAAAACCAGATGCACTGCTTCATAGGTTTCTGTGTCCTTTTGCTGAAACATCCCCCTCCAGACTTACTCACTAGAACCACCTTTCTTCTCTTCAGTCTCTCTCGAGGTCTCGTCCGACCCTGTGTCTCCCACCCTCGGGATGAAGTCAGCTCACAAGTTCCCGGTGCTTTAAAGTGGCTCCTAGGCTTCTTGGACTAATTGAACTTCCTTCCCATGGGACTCTTCTCTCACACAAGTTCGCCTCTGTTTAGGAGTCTAAGAGTAGGAGGAAGAGACACAAGTTAGACTGTGTCTGTTTCAGCAAGGTTATCTCCTACCTTTCCTACGGGAGAAGGGAATGTATCTGAAGAATGCTTGCAGCTGTTTCGTTTGTTTCATTGAGGGGACAGCAGAACAGTCATGAGTAGCCCGGGACCTTGTCCGTGGGACAGCCGTGGCCCATGTGGACTAAGGAGCTCTCGGGCTGGTTGCTTGTCTTCATGCTGTTGAAACCGCCCTCTGTGCACCTTTACCGGGTGGGATAGGTGTTGATTTAAATCTCAGACTCCAAGAGGGTGAAAGTGAGTCACTCAGTCGTGTCCGACTCTTTGCGACCCCATGGACTGTAGCCCGCCAGGCTCCTCTGTCCATGGATTCTCCAGGCAAGAATACCGGAGTGGGTGGCCATTTCCTCCTCCTGGGATCTTCCTGACTCAGGGATCGAACCCAGGTCTTCTGCACTGCAGGCCCCGTCTTTACCTTCTGGGCCCCCAGGGAAGGCCCCACGAGGCCCCTGTGTGTCTCACTGTCTGTGAACGGCGCCCAGGGCCGGGCTGGGAGTCTGTTGAGACTTGATGGGCCTCAGCTTGCATGCTCAGGATGGCCTGCTGAAGAGCCTCGCGCGCCATGTGGCAGGAGCTGCCCGGCCGGGTAACTTTCCCATCAACACAGTTTTGTGAGTCTTTGATAAGAAAAGTGATGACTTTTTGAAAAATGTAGAATTTTCGCTTTGTAACCACTAACTTCCATCTGCCCAGTCTAAATAATAATATATTTGGGGAACAACTCTGATTCTTTCAACAAAGAAGAATGGAAACCCAGCAAACATGCCCCCAAGAGCCTGACACTAGAAGAAAACCAGCTTCGTCTTACCAAGTAACTCTTGTGAAAACCTTATCCTTTTTTTTTTACTTTTTTTGCACTTTTCAGTCTGCAGCTCCAGTAGGCCACAGGAGAAGCATGGCGTACCTTCAAAGAGCCGGCTGGGCTGGCTGGGCTCTTTGTGTTCGTGGAAAACAGCTGTGGGCGCGGAGGGCAGAAGTCGCGCTTTTGTTCCATGCGAAGGTGGGGAGGTTCGGTCTTGAGCCACATCGACCTTCCGTGGTGGAGGAATTGGCAGATGTCGAGAGCTTTATCAGCGTCTTCGGGGCGTTTGAAACGTGTTCCTAGTGAGCTGGGGAAGCGAGGCGCGGGGCGGCCGTGGGAGGAGGAGAGAGACGCGCTCCCACACAGAGCTCGCATCTCCTCTCGGTTACTGTCTGGGCTGCTGCGGAGTGAGTGAATTAGGTTGTTTGTTTCCATTGCATTTTGCCGAATAACAGAAGTACTGCTGGAAGCCCTGCATTCCTCTTTTCCTGCGGCCTGAGGCGGGCATGAAGCCTGGGAAGGGAGAGCTATCCAAGCCCTGGGTTGTATTTCCCTCCTTCCCTCCCGCTCTCTCTCCCACGAAGTGTCAGCGGTGGGGCTTAGCCTGAGCTTCGGTTGTGAAGGACTGCAGCTCTCGCCTTTGTTATGAATGAGGTGGTGAGGTGTTTCATTTCAAGTTAGAAACGAGTTTTAGGAATTCGCTTTGCATTCGGGGGAATGTGTTGAGTACGCGGTTTGGATGGTCCTTTAATGCCGCTAGCCTTGACACACCTCCGTCTGTCCATCAGTCAGTCTGTCTCTCCCTTTTCTTGACTCTGATGGGTGGCCTCCCAGCAGCTTGAAAGTCACCACAGGCAGCTGCTTCTCAGATGGGCATTTCCGAACGCTCCGGCTCTGCTTATGTGCTGTTTCCTGAGGAACCTTCCACCTGATTTCCTGTTGGCAGCTCCCGTTTTACATGTGATCGAGACGTTTACTGCAGGACTGAATTCTTCACGGTCCCTCCAGCACCTTTCTCGGGCTCAGTGAATCTCCGTTCATGTGATCTCTGTTCTCTTGGTCTCCCAGGTGCGCGGTAGTGTTAATCCCTCAGTCGTGTCTGACTCTGTGACCTCGTGGACCGTAGCCCGTCAGGCTCCTCTGTTCATGGGCTCCTCCAGGCAAGAAGACTGGAGTGAGTTGCCGTTTCCTTCTCCAGAGGATCTTCCCAACCCAGGGATCGAACCTGGGTCTCTTGCATTGTAGGTGGATTCTTTACTGTCTGAGCCTCCAGGGAAGCCCAGGGGTACGATGAAGGCTGTTATCTTCCTGCTTCTGCTCACTCACTCCCGAGTTTCCTGGTTCTCCCCACATTTTCACCTGTAACCCCTGCCAGGCGGTTCTGCTAACCTGCCTCAGTCTTGCCTCACTCGTGTATCTTATGCTTTGTAACAGAGTTGATCAAAATTCTTCCCTGATATTTTTTTTTTCAAAAAAGGGCTCTTCCTCTCCTCCAAGGTAAAGGATTCCGCCTTTTAAGAAAATTTACTTCTAATGGTGAATTTTCAGTTTTCAGCAGCCCTTGCTGTTCCCGAGCAAGACTTCCTACTCTTTAAACCTATCCCGCCTTCTTTGCTCTGGGTGTTATATTTCCTCGCTGTTTTCACATCCCAGAAGGCTCTGCTTTCGCCTGTTTTCTGAAAGTCTCCATCCTGAAGGCTCAGACCTCCTGGCAGAAGGTGACCTGGCTGGCTCCGCATCTCTGTCCCCTCCTAATCCCGGTTGTGACTCCATTCAAAGCTCTGTGACATGCCCTCTAATATGGCTTTGATATACAAATGTTTGCCATCTTTTCCCCCCTCCTTGCTGAGCTTATAAACCCATTGGTATCTTCTGTGTTTCTATAACCACAACTTTGCCTAAAAATAGTCCCCTGCCTGTAATTGTATTTGCTGAGTGAATGAGGTATAGCTTTGCCATCTCTTGCTGAAGACCTGTTTACTTTTCTCCTTGCTTCATTCGTTCTTTCGACAATCACAAATTGAGAACCTGCTGTAGTGCTAAGTGTGTGGATACATCTGAACAAAGCTAAGATCCCTGCCCAGAAGGTGCTTACATTCTAGCTTCTTTCTAAGACAAGCCATCCTTGCATGCATGCTCCTCAGCTCTTGAAGAAATGGGAAGCAGCTGTTGTAAATGTGATTATAGATTGTTCCGTGATTAAACTTGGCTTCCATGAACATTATGGCTTCTTAGGAGTTTACAGCTTTGAGGATCTGACTCTTAAAATTGATGCTACATCCCAGTGGCTATAAGGATGTTGAAAACTCTACTTCTTTTCCTTGCCTGACTGTGAAATCAAGTCACTTTGCAGGTGGTTCTGAAATAGTGACAGAGGTCCCCTAGATTCCAGTCTCATCTGTAGTATTGAAACTCTTGCTAGGCAGCTGCCCGTTTGCTAGAAGCAAGTCTGGGCTCATCTTCCTTTGGTTATTTGCTACATTTTGTAAAGCAAAAGGGCTTCCCTGGTAGCTCAGCTGGTAAAGAATCCACCTGCAATGCAGGTTTGATTCCTGGGTCAGAAGTTCCCCTGGAGAAGGGACAGGCTACCCACTCCAGTATTCTTGGGCTTCCCTGGTGGCTCAGATGGTAAAGAATCCGCCTGCAATGCAGGAGACCTGGGTTCGATCCCTGGGTTGGGAAGATCCCCTGGAGGAGGGCATGGCAACCCACTCCAGTATTCTTGCCTGGAGAATCCCATGGACAGAGGAGCCTGGTGGGCTACAGTCCATGGGGTCGCAGAGAGTCAGACACGACTGAGCTAATAAGCACAGCACAGCACACAGCGTAAAGCAAAAGCAAAAATAAAACAGCAGTGAATTACATCTCTGCATGCATACTGTGGAAAGCAGCTGATTTTCAAAGTTTAAACTGTACGTTATGGATGAGGAAGAAAAAACTTGTGTGGATTCGTAAAAATATGGTGTGGAAGCATATACATTACCATGTGTTAATTAGATAGTGGGAGTTTGCCGTGTGACACAGGGGCCTCTGTGACAGCCTAGAGGGGTGGGATGGGCTGGGAGGTGGGAGGGAGGTTCCAGGAGGCTGGGGACAGAGGTGTACCTGTGGCTGATTGATGTTGATGTGTTGCAGAAAGCAACATGACATCGTAAAGCAGTTATCCTCCAATTAAAAATTTTAAAAGGAAAAGAATTATGGCATGTTAATGACAAATGCATTAATGGAGAATGTGCCTAAAATCTTGATTGGATCAGGACAATTATGTATTTGTGTTTTTGAATGACTGTTATTCACAGGCTCACAAACTCAGACTGCTCTGGTGTGCTGTTTTCATGTAGGACTTTAGAGTCATGAGTTCCTTTTTTTTTGGTTGTTGTTAACTACTGTGAAATGGTATTTGTGGAGAGATTGCTTTCAATGCCAAAACCCAACAGTTTTGTTTTCAAATTCCTGAAAACTAAAAAAAGAAATCTTGGTGACATCAATGTTCCAAATTCAAAATATCCACAAGTGGACTCATCAGCTTCCTCCTTGAACCCACTGTTCCCGTGTCTGTTCTGTCTGGTTAATGATATCACCATCCGTCCAGACAAAGCCCCAGCCCCTAAGTCACTTTCAGCTCAGTTTTCTCATGTGTAAGGTAGAGCCGTCCTGGAGGCAGATCTTTCTTGGAAGGTCCTCTCCTGCTGTCCATGTCTGCACGTCTGAGGTCCTTCTTCAGACATAGGCCCCGTCCTTCTGAATTGCACCTCAGACATCTCTCTCATCCAGGTCCCCCCTTTTTTATCCTACTTCTGCTGTATTCAACTTCTTATTACTTCTGGACCACTCCGTAACCTCGCAGTTGATCGTCCTGTTATTATACATTGATATACAGTAAAGTTCACTTTTGTGTAAAGTTTGCTGAGGTTTACAGAGGGATAGAGCCCAAAATAGTTTTTTGTTTTAACTGGAGGATAATTACTTCACAGCATCGTGATGGTTTTGCCACACATCAGTATGAACCGGCCATGGGCACACAGGTGTCCCCCCATCCCGAGCCCCGCCCGCCTCCCTCCCCATCCAGCTAGGAGAATCCTGTTTCTCCAGGAAGGTTGGTGCTGAAGAGGACCCCGCGTCTTGCTGATTCGAGTGACTCTCATGGAGGCCAGAAAGGCAGTGATTAGAAAGGCTCTGATCAGGCAGCGGTGCCCTGGAGCTGCTGGGGCAGAAGGGGCGGAGGGACCCGGGAAGCAGTGGCCACGGGCAGCCGAGCAGCGGGCCGCCAGGTCTGCAGGGGGAGCCCGGACGAGTGCCCCGAAGCATCCAGGTCACCTCTGGGCGCCTGGGGACCCCTGCACCAGAGACCCCTCAGGTCCCGCGGGGCTGGGAGGGCGCCCGCTGAGTGGGCCTTGGTGTTGAGAAGAGAGTCAGGGGACCTGGTCTACACGGGAGCAGTAAGGTCTGCTTCACGGGTCACTGTGAAGGTAGCAGGGGCGGTGAGCGGGCGCTGTGCCTGGCGGGGCTCAGATGCTAAGGAAATGCTGAGCTGCTTCCCCTGATTCCTCTCCTTTTACGTGTTGCCTCTCACCCAGAATTGCCCCAAACCCTAAATGGCCCCTACCTTGGGGTCCGGGGTCCTCCTGGGATGCCAGGCCCCACCTGTGCCCCAGTGGCATCCACTCTGCCTCCTTGAATCCTGTCCCCACTTCAGTACCGACTGATGTCTCCTTTGTCTGCATTCTCTGTTTTTATACATACCTAGGTTTTGTATCATAATTATTCATCTATGTCTCTGTCCTCCCTCTTGAGCTTTGTTGAAGGATCTCAGTTCATGGCTGATGAAATGAAATTATTTCCTAAATAGTTTGAGAATAGTGAAAAAGAAAGTAAGGCATTTCCGCCCCCCATCCTGCTCCTATTTTTATGCTCAAGTGGCTGGTCTGTGATGGGGCAGGCTGTGGTCTTGCAGGTCTTCCCTGCAGTCATGAATATATATCAGGCGGTCTGGTTTCAAACAGCCGTTAGATGGTCAGCGTTCCTCAGGTGACCCTTCCGTGTGCACAAGCCTAGGACTCAGTCCAGGCAGACCTGGAGTGAGGGCTCCCCGCAGTGACAGAGCCAGGCAGCATGCTGTTGCGAAGAGTCGGGGAGAGGCCCCCCGATGGCGTGGGGAACCTGACCACCACCCTTCCTCACCCCTCGCCCCCATCAAGTCACGTGTGTGCTGTCAAATCGAAGTTGCCAACGGAAGCTTGGGAACACAGGGACATGCTTGCTAAAGCTGTTGAGTGGGTGACCTTCCAGAATCTTCCAAGTCCATGCTAAAACGCAGTACACCCCTCCCTGAAGCTGGTGCTTCCCCCACTTTGTTGCCTCCCTGAGCCCATCTGTGAAACCCAAGCTTGGGATTCTGTTCCAGGGCAAGAGCCAGAGCACGTGGCTGACACATGTTCGGTCTGTGGCCCACACGAGCCCCTGGGGCATCCAGCCCATCCAGCCCTCAGCATCCGCTCCTGTCTTGTATCTGCATGTGCTCCATTTACCAAGACCGTGAGGAGGATGCCGGCTGCAGCTGACTCTCTCCTAGGGCAGCTCACACCCTGGTCGTGCATCCTTGGTGAGGATCTGGGGAGTCGCAGGGGCCTCTCCCCCACCCAGGCCCTCTTCTTCCAGGGAAGGCATCAAGGACGGAGCCCCTGCTGACACTTCTCTGCCTCTGCCAGCCTGTCCCCAGGACGATGGTCCCCAGCAGCGAACAGCAGCCCTCCTTCCTGGCCGGGGCAGCTGAGTACACAGGGCTGTCTGGCGGGTGAGAAGTCTCCCCTCGTGGTCTTTAGTTTTCCGCTTAAAAGCCTCCTTCCTCCCTCGGCTGCACAGACGCCCCTCTCTGTGCCTGGGGTGGTGCGGCTGCAGGTGAGCCGGCTGTGGTGGGCCCCGAAAGGCGGGGTGGAGGACCTGTGCACCCCGGGGTGTCCGCAGCCCTCTCTGCTCTCTCCCGGCATCTGCACTCACTGCAGTGGAGCCTGAGGGGGCAGCCCCTCCCCTCCTCGACCCTGGTGCACTGAGTCCAAAAGTTTAGTCAGGATGCCCCCATGCCGCTTTAAAGTAAGATGCTCAAATACCAGGGAGGCAGAGAGTTCTCTGCTCTGAATATTTTTGCTTTTGAATCACGGATCTGAAGCTGCCTTGTTGGGATTTAAAATTCCAAAATGTTGATTATGTTCCCTGTAACTATTGCAAAGGCTGAGTCTGGTCCAGGCCTGTGGGACCCAGGGCTACCCTAGCAAAGACCACCTTGTTGTGAAGAGCCTGCATGTTTTGGGTACAACCCAAATCCTACGAATGTCTACTTCCGGGGCCCCAAATAGGAGAGCCTAATAGGTACATTTGGGTCTTTTTGCTCGGGAGCACTGCAGGACTGTTCGTGACCCTCCCTGTCCCCGTGTGGGGGTCCTCGGCCTTCTTAGTTGGGAGGACGCCACGGCTGATCGGGGGTTTCCCTTCCTCGCAGCACCAGCTCCTCAGCTCAGCGCTGACCTCTGCCGTCTGAGTGTCTCCGGGCTCCGTGCCCGAGGATCCTCACGCCGGCCCACGTGTGAGCTCAGTCGCTTCGCTCGTGTCCAGCTCTTGGCGACCCTATGGACTAGCCCGCCCGGCTTCTCTGTCTTTGGATTCTCCAGGCGAGAATGCTGGAGTGGGTTGCCCTCCTCCAGGGGATCTTCCCGACCAAGGGTGGAGCCCGGGTCCCTTACGCCTCCTGCGTTGGCCGGTGGGCACTTTACCACTGGCGCAGTGGACTGAATAACTGTAGCATCCTCCCCCCAGATTCATTTGTTGAAACCTAACCCCAGTGTGACAGTATGTGGAGCTGGGGGCTCTGGGTTAGTGAAGAAGTCACGAGGAGGCGCCCTCAAGACTGAGGTCAGTGCCCTCATCAAAGAGACTCTGGAGAGCCCCCCACCCCTTCCCCAAAGGCTACCTTGCGCACCAGCAACTGGGCTCTCCCCAGACGCTGAACTTGCTGGCTGCTTGATCTAGGGCTTGCCAGCCTCTGGAATGGTGAGAAATAAATGTCTGTTGTTTATAAACCACCCCATCTATGGTATTGTGTAACAGCAGCCGGGATAGACAAGGACACAGGGGCTCTCAGACTCGGCTGAGACACATTAAGATCGCCCAGGAAACGTTTAAAATCCCAGTGTCGAGACTGTCGCGTATAAACCGGTGAGCTAGTGGGAACCCGCTGCGTGGCAGTGGTACCCCGTGGCGACCTGGATGGCCGGCTGGGGAGTGGGGAGAGAGTCTGCAGGGAGGCTATATGTACACACAGCTGATTGCCTGCGTTGTACGGCAGAGTAACACAGTATTGTCAGGCAACTGTACCCCCATTAAAGGATTCCAGCGCCCAGGCCGGTTTTCAGACCAATTTAATCAGAATGTTGGGGAGGCAGGGAGTGGAGGATAGGACCTAGGAATCGATGTGCCTTAAAGCTTCAGAGATGCTCCCCGAGGGAAGGCTGAGCCACCACTTTCATCAAGACTCTGAAGCAGACGTCGTTGCCGTTTTGTTGATCCGTGCAGTTCCTGTGACAAGAGCTAGGTTCTGGTTGCCCAAGAAAGTAAGGCTTCTTTTCTGTCACTGCAAAGTCTGAAGTCAGATTTTCCACTGGAAACAAATGCCAAGTTTATTTTAAAAGTACTCTTGATCTACCTAAAACTAGGAAGTATAAAGCATCCCATGGGAGCGGTTTATTCTCACGTTTGAGTGCGTCTCGGCTTCCTCTGAACCGGGCTAACGCGGCCCCATGACTTCCTAGGACTGTCATTGAACTGAAAATTCTGGGGTCATGCATTGGGTGACCGAGAAAATGATTGAAACGGTTTTTTCAGCAGACAGTGGGCAGTAATTTGGAGAGACGACAGATCCCTATAAATCGCACTCTTTTCTGTTGTGTTCACAGACTGGAGGATCCATGAACAGAGCATTGCTCCTAGTTGATTATGTTCAGTGATTGTTTGTTTAAAACTTTGAAAGAAGAAGAGCAGATGCGGTACGCTGGCCCTCAGTTAAACACACAAACGTTTTCAGGCTAAGAAAATAAACAACTAAATTGGTGATTTGTTTTATTACCAAACTGGTTGAGTTGCAGAGGCAGGGAAGAGTGCAGCTCCAGACTGGAAAAGGTTAAGTATTCTTGTCAAGAAAGACTGAAAATGCAAAAATCTTTACTGTTGGTTGAATGTTGCTGAAATCAGAAAGTGATCCATTTGGTACCTGCCGACCAAAGACCTTTATCCGTGACATGGAATGTTTTTAAATCTGAGAGATGGGCTTTTCAGAACTCTGCAGATGACATCTGTTTTGGCATTTGGCATTTTGGGCGCCATATTTAAGACCTTCTGATCCTAGTGGGAGTAATGCTCTGCTCCTAATTACCCGAAAGGCAAGGGGGAAAAAAATCCCTCGAATAGAAAACAGGGGAGGGGAAATATGTCTTGAAAGTTTTCATTAATTGCAAAATGAAGTTAAATGGAGCGTTCAATAAAAGTACTTCTCAGAACCAATGGAGGGTTTCTCAGAAAGAGCCCATTAAAGCTGGATCCTCTAAAGCAGTGGAAATCCCAGGAACAAAAGCCAAATG
This sequence comes from Odocoileus virginianus, assembly GCF_023699985.2. NCBI lineage: Eukaryota > Metazoa > Chordata > Mammalia > Artiodactyla > Cervidae > Odocoileus > Odocoileus virginianus. Next base: position 815,798 of record NW_027224343.1, on the reverse strand, counting down.
CCTGGAAATTGAGTTTCCGAAGAATCTCTGAATTGGTACAGCTCGATAATTTACAGAATAGAATGGAATCACTGACTGTTCTAAAATCTGCTCAGCTAAAATGGAACAAGGCATTTAGCTTACATGGACCATGCACATGGAACTCTTGCTAATATTATTTTTTTTTAACTGCCATTTATTAAACATTTTTATGTGAGCCAGGGCCTGTGTTTTGACATTCATGATTTTGCTTTTGGTGATTACAAAGATTCAGTGCCTTTCACAGAAGTCATTAGTATATCACGGAAGGGTCCCGATGCCAACTCTTTGGTGTTTGGAGTTAGTAAGATCTGTAATCTGATTCTGCGAAATCTGACATCTGAAATATTATTTAGCTGTGTGTGAAAGTTAATCTTGAAAATAAGATTTCCATTCCTGTGACACGTTTTACAAATTGGACCTCCATTCAGGAGGAAAAAAAAGAAAAATAAATGAAGTCTGCTTTCTTTTTAGTTTAAAGCATGGGTTAAACTGGGTGTTTGGGCAGATTATTTTCAAGGCCACTTTAGGCCAATGCATATAAATCTGGGGTTTTGAAGATTGGAAGCAATTCAGATAAACCGCCAGGGTAAATTCCTACCCTTCGGCACATGAGAGAAATAACTGCTAGCTGCATCTCGGGGACTGGAATTGCCGTTTAAAGATAATCAGAATTGCAGTTAGACATCATCAAAGGGTGACCTGAAGCTTAACTTTCTTAATTACACATATCAAGAACTTGGGATACCAACCCTAATTGAAATGAGTGATTAAGTCAGGTAATATCAATGCCCTTTCACTCAACTACCATCTTTAATTTACCTGACCAGCACCGAGTTCACCTTAGCTAATGAAGGCGACAGTCAAAGTACAGATAGAATACTTAGTAAATCTGATAACATTAGTTACTGCTATAGATTAATTTTAGTTCACTCTTCACCGTTAAGAAATTCCTTTAGGTATTTATACTGAGTATTAGATGGAATTAAAAAAACCACTATGGACAGCCAGATAATCTCGAGCCCATGTGGATATGCTGGTTCTTCTCCTTGGGAGCATGTTAAAATTAACTACTCTGGTTTGGGGATGTACCTTGCAATGACAATTGACACCATTTCTTTTTTTCTATTCGCCCAAGCAGAACCTCCATGCCCTTCAGCTTCCCATGCTCCTCTCTCCGCCAGCCCCTGCAGCCCCCATTCGGCTTTGTCTCTTACGGACTGACCACTCGAGCTACTGCATGTACGTGAACCTATCTTTGTGACGACTTGTTTCACTTGGCATGGCATCAAGGCTCATCCATGTTGTAGCATGTGTCAGAACTTTCTTCATTTTTTAAAGATTTTTTTTGAATGGACCTTTTTTTTTAAGTTTGGATTGAATTTGTTGCAGTATTGCTTCTGTTTTATGTTTTGGTTTTTTGGCCGCAAGGCATGTGGGATCTCAACTCCCTGACCAGGGGTCGAACCTGCCCTCCCTGCATTGGGAGGCCAGGTCTTCATCCACTGGACTGCCAGGGAAGTCCCAGAGCTTCCTTCCTCTTTAAGTCTGAATAATTTCATTGTCTGTGTAGACCGAGTTTCTGTTGGGCTACCGATCAAATGGTGGGATTGTTGTAAATGTAATGCCAGACAGTTGTTCAAAATGTTTGTATCAGTTTACACTCCTGCTTGGTATGTATGAGAGTTCCTGATGTTTTATTTACTCTCCAACCTTAGAATTGTCAGTCTCTTTATTTTTAGAAGATCAACTGTGTTCGTAATCATATCACAGTGCTGTTTTTTGCCTGTTTTTACTTTTTGCATTTCCCTGATTATTAATTACTCATTACCAGTTGCTCATCGCAGGTTTCTTGGCTGTCCTCTTCTGTGCCATGCCTGTTCAGGTCTCTTGCCCCTTCTACAGTTGTTTCCTTGTCTCATTCTCCTGGATTTCTAAGCATTCTTTACCTCTTCTATACTACCTTTCACTAGTCATATGGGTTGCAAATATCTTCCTCTCCCTCTGGGGCTTACCTTTTTACTCTCTTAACAGCATCTCCTGATGAAAAGAAATCCTTATTTTTTAAATATTTGTTTATTTGGCCGCGCCAGGTCTAGGCTGTGGCACAGGAGGCCTTCGTTCTTCGCTGCGCGATGCCAGACCTTCCGTGGCGACGTTTCCGCGCCGCCGCCGGCCATCTCTCTCTGCGGTCAGCGCTTGTGCTTTGCTGTGCCAGGGTCACGAGATTTGTCTTTAATGTTAACTTCTAAGTTTTGTCATTTTGGCTCTCATGCTTACAGCAGGAATTGAGTTACGTGAATGTTTTGAGCTGGGGGGAGGCAGGTTTTTCTTTGTTTCTCATGCGGTCACCCCGTCAGCTCAGCCCTGTTTGCTGGGGAAAGCGTCTCTCTCCGAGGCTCTGCAGAGTTCTCAGAGGCGCCGCGTCTGCGCGCGGGTCCGCCGACGGGCTCTCCGCTCCGTTCCGCGCGTCTTTGGCTGCCAGGGCGCCGGCGCCCCCTCTCCTCCTTGTTGGCGCTTTGACCTCCAGTAGGGCGAGCGTCTGCCTCACTGTCTTTTCCTTTAGTGTATCTTGGCTGTCTTTGCCTTTTTGCTTCCGTATGATGTTCAGAGTCAGCTCACCAACTTCTACAAGAATACCTGTTGGGACTGTGATTCGAAGAACATTCCTTACTGATAATTTCTGAATAAAATTCATTTCAAAGAGCAGGGGTTGGAAACAGAAAAGAGTGAAGGAGGACATGGTTTGTCCGTCGCCAGCTGGGGTTTGGCCGTCTTGAAATGCCTGTTTTGGTTTTCGAGCGGCACTTGTTGGGTGTGTGGAGTGGTAGACGCTGCTTGTTGAGGGACTGTGCCGTCTTAGGGAGCCCCACCTTGGCCTCCGCGGTGTGTTTGTGGGCCGGCTGTCCTGGAGAGGAGTCCGTCCCACCCAGCCTGACCTGGAGACGGTCACTTGAAAGCGTTTCCCCTCCTCCTTCCCCTGGCTGCTTTCTCTGGTATTTGTTTTTGACTCTGAAGAGGGTGCAGCGGGACGAAGAGCTCGCTTTGCAGTGCTGGTCACGGGGCGGGGGGCGCGCTGTCACAGGAGGGCGGGGGGCGCGCTGTCACCGGAGGGCGGGGGGCTCGCTGTCACGGGGTGGGGGGCGCCCTGTCACCGGAGGGCGGGGGGCGCGCTGTCGCGGGGCGGGGGGCGCGCTGTCACGGGAGGGCGGGGGGCTCGCTGTCACGGGAGGGCGGGGGGCTCACTGTCACGGGACGGCAGGGGGCTCGCTGTCGCGGGGCGGGGGGCTCGCTGTCACGGGAGGGCGGGGGGCGCGCTGTCACGGGGCGGGGGGCTCTCTGTCACAGGAGGGCGGGGGGCGCGCTGTCACGGGAGGGCGGGGGGCTCGCTGTCACGGGAGGGCGGGGGGCTCGCTGTCACGGGAGGGCAGGGGGCTCGCTGTCGCGGGGCGGGGGGCTCGCTGTCACGGGAGGGCGGGGGGCTCTCTGTCACAGGAGGGCAGGGGGCTCGCTGTCGCGGGGCGGGGGGCTCGCTGTCACGGGAGGGCAGGGGGCGCGCTGTCACGGGGCGGGGGGCTCTCTGTCACAGGAGGGCGGGGGGCGCGCTGTCACGGGAGGGCGGGGGGCTCGCTGTCACGGGAGGGCGGGGGGCTCGCTGTCACGGGAGGGCAGGGGGCTCGCTGTCGCGGGGCGGGGGGCTCGCTGTCACGGGAGGGCGGGGGGCTCTCTGTCACAGGAGGGCAGGGGGCTCGCTGTCGCGGGGCGGGGGGCTCGCTGTCACGGGAGGGCAGGGGGCGCGCTGTCACGGGGCGGGGGGCTCTCTGTCACAGGAGGGCGGGGGGCTCGCTGTCACGGGAGGGCGGGGGGCTCGCTGTCATGGGAGGGTGGGGGGCTCGCTGTCTCGGGGGGCGCGCCCCTCCGTGGGACTGAACTCCCCTGCTCCTCTGTTGGAAGATGCTCACAAGTTGCCTTCACGTGGCGGCGTCACTCCTGGTGCTGAGGAATGAGAGAGACAAGTCCTTGGTCTCACAGATGTAGTTCTGGTAGCAGAGAAAGTCAATAAATGGTGGAGGAGAAAGTTTAAAGGAGAGCGGGGGTGGAGGGGGGGCGTGCAGGAAGGCGGCCTGTGGGGCTGAGAGGCGCCCATCCAGGGGGGCCACGGTGTCCTCGGGTGGGAGCGGGCTGCCTTCAGAGCTTGAGGGGGGCCCTGGAGTGGGGAGACAGGGTGAGAAGGGCCCAGACCCAAACCCTGCTTTCATACCCCATCTGCAGCCACACTGCTTTCACCCTCCTGCAGCGAAATCTGTGGAAAATGCAACCTCCCACCCACATACATTACCAAGCATCCCTCTGACGCCTTAACTGCACTGCCCCGACGACGCACAGAGGAGAGGCAGTTTTAGGGAGTATCTGCACACATTGGCGGAGGCCTGACTCCACGGGAAGCCGAAGTGGCTTCTGCACGTCCTCGCAGGCTCCCTGGGCCAGTGGCGGCAACAGAGGCCCCCGCAGGTGTGACGGCGGGACTCGGTGACGCTCTGTGCCGCCCTTCGTGACGGGATGCTTCTGATACAGTGAAATTCTTAGTCAGGTTCCGAACAAAGCAAAGTCTGTCCTTCCCTGTCGCATTCCTCGCAGTTGGACATTCATGCACATTGCAGGGAAAGCACCTCGTGTTGATATGTCGCAGGGCCTTAGGAGTGTCCAGTGGGCGCTGGAAGCTGCAGGGCACGTGGGGCGTTTCTGGGCTGCGTGGACCGTCCTGGGCGTTTCAGGTTGGCCACCCTTAGAGCGAAGCTGATGACTTCAGTTGTTGGGGGAGCCCTGGAACAGCCCCCCAGGGACTCTCCCGGTGCCCCAAGGGCGACTCTGCTCCTGGGGGACACGGCAGGTGGGCCTGGTAGACTCTGGCAGGCATGCTGGGCTTTGATCTGTGTGTGTGTTTAATAGCAAGTTGATTGACTGATTGACTTCTGGCTGTGCAGGGTCTGCACTGCGGCACGGGCTCTGCTCTAGCTGCGGTGAGTGGGGCTGCTCTCCAGGTGCGGGGTGCAGGCTTCTCCCGTTGCAGAGAATGGGCTCCAGCAGGTGTGCGGGCTGTGGTACCTGTGGCTCCCGGCTCTAAAAACTCAGGCTCAGTGGTGTGACACACGGGCTCAGTTGCTCTGGGGCGTGTGGGATCTTCCCGGACCAGGCATCGAACCCATGTCTCCTGAATCAGCAGGTGGATTCTTTGACACTGAGCCACCAGGGAAGCCGCGTGATCTGTGGTTTAATCTCCTGCAAGCACATGATGGAGTGGAGACTGAGGTTTCAGAGCCTCTCAGCAAGAACTCACCCCTTCCCTCACCCCCCAGGAGAGCTACAGAAGTGCGAGCTGACCTCAGTCCTTCCGGTCCAGAGTCCGTCTGTCTGTCTGTCCTAGAGCATCTAAATCTCCTGTCCCAGGGCCTCCTTGAAACATCTCAGCAGAGTTTTGCCATCCTCTGCAGAGTGGCATCTCCACGGGTCCTCTGAACCCCAAACCCTTTATAATAAGTACAGGTGTGGGCAGTCCCCTCAATGTGCACCTTCCCATCCACGCCCTCAATCTGTTTTCAGCCGCTTCCTACAGTGAAGATCAAATCCATCCAACTAGTTGGAAGCAGCTTGCAGGTGAATTTCACACGTGGGTTGTTTGGCCCGGCAGGCCCTCCCCGCCCGCCTTGACCCCCTCGGGCGCACACGCACGCTCTTGGCTGTGCTGCTTTCTGCTGCAGGGTTTGCTTGGGGTCTGCAAAGGCAGAAGCGTTTCCTGTAACTGGAATCCCCGTGCCAGGCCTGCCAGACAATAGATAGATAATTGGATAAGTCCTCAACTGGAAACTGCTAACAATAACAAAGAAAGCTGCATGCACTCTCGTTGGTGTGCTTCTCCAAGAAGGGCTGTTTGCACATGAAACCACTTAAAACTCATCTTTTATTTCTCAACAGTATAACTCATTTAGTCATGAAACCCAGGTGCTCTCAAAGCATGTTCTAGAAAAGTCAGGGCTCTGTGGTGTTTAGTAGCAAAGGGGTCTCATGACCCCACAGGTATCAGGTTGAAGGGCAGTAGCGGTCGCGTCCCGTGGAACGTGCCATGCCTGGGGTCAGGGTTGGGAACACTGTGGGGTTATCACCCTGCAGTGGACAGCAGAGTTTGCATGTGTTTTCATGAAATCTAAGATTATTGAATATGGCCTCAGTTCTTAATGGTCTTCAGATCACCCACACTTTGGCTATCAAAAATTATTTGTTGATTTTTTGATATAAAAGGAGATTGGGGCAAATGAGCAGATGTGCTCGCCATAGTAGTTACCGTAGTCGCATACCAGGGAATAAATCTCCCCTGAGGACCACACACAGATGGTGTGTGGCCAGACCTATTTCTGTTGTTGAGTATAATGGTGAGGGAATGTTTTGGGTCCTAGAGTGTGATGACAGCAGGACTGTGCCCTTTGTAGCTTGGGTGTAGGTGCACTTGGAGGAGATGGTTGGATGGCATCACTGACTCAATGGACATGAGTTTGAGCAAACTCCCCCAGACAGTGAAGGATAGGGAAGCCTGTCATGCTGCAAAGAGTTGGACTAAGTTGGACACAACTTAGCAACTGAACAACAGCAGCAACCAATTAGGTCGACAAACACCTGGATTCACCCAAGCACCTAGGAGTTTCTTCTTTGGGGGAAGGTGGGGCTCATGGCAGAATTGTTGCTGGCTCCACACCCAGTGCCTTTGGTCGTATGTGGCAGGTTGGAGAAAACTTCATTGCTTCTAAAATAAAGCTGGGAAGAATCCAAAGATCAGCTTTGGTGGCTGTCCAGTGTCGAAAGAGTGTTGTTTAAAATACCATTTGTTGTTGTTGTTTAGTTGCTCAGTCGCGTCCGCCTTTGAGCTGATGGACTGTAGCCTACCAGGCCCCTCTGTCCATGGGATTCTCCAGGCAGGAATACTGGAGTGGGTTGCCATCCAAGGGATCTTCCTGACCCAGGGATCGGCCCCCAGGTCTCCTGCACGGAGGGGCATTCTTTGCCAGCGGAGCCCCCAGGGAAGCTCACTGAAAAGAAGAGACAGTAGAATGGACTTAAAGGATTGTTTTTTGTTTTTGTTTTTGGTAGGCATAGGCTTTTTCATTCTTTATCATTGTCAATTTATTTTGGTTTCCCTTTGACCTTCACCATCCCAGCTGGGCAGCGTAAATTGTGCTTGTTAATTCGCCCCCCTTGACAAGTTTGTGAAGGCCTCTCTTTTTAGGGAGTTTGTCAAGTTGAGAAGGGAGGGAGTGTTTGTTGTATGTTGCATACCCCTGCTCCGTGATCCAGTCCAGAATGGCCTTGGAAGGTCTTACTGGGCCGACACAAAACGCAGTGGCTCTGGTTTGCAACAGTCCGCCTGGGCGCACCTCCATGTGCGCGGACCGGTTGATTTTGCAGGAAAATCCAGCCAGGATGAGGCCTTCTGACACTGGCATTAGCCTTGCTCTTTATGAGCCCAGTTTGTACACTCTGCATTCTGTCTACAAAATACGTGCTTAAAAAGATCTATCCTTTCATAGAGAGTGGACTTGATTTTTAAAAAAATATATAGCATTATGGAAATATTGCTGCATTCCCAAACCCTCCTAAAAGGTTGAAAAGCTTATTTTTCTTTGATCCCTGTCTTTCCTGTGATTTGAGACTGGCTTGTAAACAAGCCATAATGCAAGGGACTACCAAGAGACACACACCAGAAGCAGGCTCAGAAATAGAAATTGAATTTATAGGCAGTGAGATAGGATAATTAGTGTTTATATTTAAAAATATCCTCAAACCAGAGGAGTCTGTTGTCTCAGATGAAGAAAGGAATTGGGTTTGAATCCCAATACTTTAAATAATAGCTTAGTGGAAATGGCTTTGTATAAAATTTATACATAAATCTGCATATGTGTGTACATATGTATGTAATAAATATCTCTTCCTCTCAAACACAGGAATTAAAGTGTCAGTTTAAATCCAAAAATTCAGATTGCACAAATCATTTATACTTCTAATTCCTGGCCGTAAGTGTTCACATAGCTGGTTGCCCCACTATCTGTGTTTTTTGTTTTTTCTTTGAGCAGTTATTTGAAGTCCCAAATTCAAACAAACAAAAACGTCTCCCGCTTTTTTTGCCTGGAGAGCAGGAACTGTATCTGGTGTTTACTCAAAGTTTTATGTTTTTTATCCAGCTGTTGTTCACTACAGAACATGCGTTGAAAACCCTAGATGTAGGTAGAACAATCAAAGACTGCAGAGTATGAAGTGGCTGCTGATGTTAAGTATGTATAAATTCAGCATACCTTCTACAAGGCCCGGGTCTTGGCCACTGCCTCTGTGGTTCTGAATTGTCAGATCCTGGTTTTGGATCTGAAACAGGTTTTTTTCTTTTCCAGGGTTGCATCACGACTCTGGGAGGGCATCATGTCTGAACTGTGCCATCTCCCCAGCCTGGGTCAGTGGGGACAGAGGGAAACAGCCTCTGTGAGCTGGGCTGAGGCCTCCCACACGGGAAGCCAGGCCCTGGCTCTCTGCTGAGGGCTCCGCTAATGAAACCGCCACTGCTGAGGCGTCTCGTGTTTCCACAGAGAAAAGTCTAAGAATGGGATGAGCTTGTGAACAAGAGGAAGCTGGGCCGCCTTCCTTACCTGGTCTGCCTTTGAGCAAAGAGCAGTCAGAAGCACGTACCCCTTGGTACCTGCTCTGTGCTTCCTAAGAGCATTTCATCAACCCTGCGATCTCCGTCTCTCTCTCTGCCTCCTGTCATAAATCTCTGTTTCAAAGGAAAAAAAAGAAAGGGTTGTTAAAGCATAAACCTCTGGGTCAGCTCTTATTACATCATACTCTAAGATGATGTCCCAAACCTTTTGTTGAACTGAAATGCTAGATTGGTTTGAAATAAACGGAGCTATCCGTCGTCTGGGGATAGGAAGTCTTTCTGTCGTAAGAGGGTGGCTGCATGGTTGGTGTGTGGTGTGTTTGCCTGTGCGGAAAGTGGGCTGGGCTCCAGAATAGTGTTTGCCCCGTGGGGACTGAGCAGACAGCAGCACCCCCTCAAATGCCCCCAAAAACCAGAGAAAGTTGAATGCAGAGCTCTTTCATATTTGTGGAACAGCTTTCATTCAGGTATAATTTCTTTCACTTGCTTGAAGTTTCCAGTGTCAGATCGCGTTTTCTGTCTTGCACCCCAATACCTCACATGCTTGTTTGCCATCTGCTCATTTCCATTGCAAACTGCTCTTTACACAACGTTACTCAGTGTTAATTAGAACATGTGTCTCTTTGTCATTCATCTGGGGAAGGGGGTTAATGATGATTTATATCCCTTTAATTAGTTTTCCTCCAAACTGTTATATGTCATTTATTATTTTACAAGAGCTCCAAGAGAACAGAAAAAGAAAGATCACCTCGTTTTTATTCTTCATGACCTTATTTTAAAAAAACCACTGCTTTATTTAAAAAGGATAACCAGCAAGGACCTACTGTATAGCACAGGGAACTCTGCTCAATATTATCTAACAACCTAAATGGGAAAAGGATTTGAAAAAGAATAGGGACACGTGTATGTGTAATTGAATCACTTTGCTGCATACCCGAAACTAACATGACATTGTTACTAAACTGTGCTCCAACATACAGTAAAAAGTTAAAAAAGTAAAAAGTAGGAAAAAACCCCAATCTTGGCCTAAATGTTTTAGTGTTTAAAAAATATGGTCCTTCATATTATAAAGTAGTAATACATGGAGTGTGCCTTTACTGCTTACCTGTGAACAATTTATTATTAGTTATGTTTGTCAAATTATTTTCGAACAGGTAACATGTTCACATGATTCAAGATTTCAAAGCGACTAGCAGATGCAAACCCTCCTGTACAGTGGGTGAGCACCAAGGTCCTGCAGCAGAGCCCAGGGAACTGTGGGAAAGAATGCGTGTGTGTAACTGAGTCGCTTTGCAATGCGGGAGAAACTAACACAACCTTGTAAATCAACTATGCTTCATTAGAAAAACAAACAAACAAAAACCCCAAAAGGTCCTAGAAGGTCTGCAAGGGAGGGGACCGCCCCTGCCCTGGCCCCGCCGTTCCTCTGCCTGAGCATCTGGTTGCCTTTCCCAGAAGCATCGGTGTTATCAGGGTCTTGTAGGTATGTGTGCATTAATTCTTGTGTGTACACATATATTCAGTACGTCAGTATAAGTATATATGGGTGTACATTTAAGTACATGCATGCAAGTGTGTATGTATATTATTCCCCCACTTTTTTATATAGAGGGTGGCAAGCACAGATGCTGGTGTACACGTGGATTTTTCACTTAAATCCATTTTGGAATTCAGTGTGTATGAGTAAGTTAAGAGCAAGCTCCCTCTTTCTTTGTTGTTACGGCTTATTCACTAGTCCCTTACTGATAGATATTTAGACTGTTTCCGATTTGTTCTGGGACAGAAAATGACGTGGTGGATAGCTTGTATTAAATTATTTTGAGCTTCCATAGAAAGAAATCCTAGAGGCAGGGTGGCTGGAACCACAAGTGAGTGTGTTTGGCACTTTGATTGATCCTGCCAACTGCCCTCCACAGGAGTCAGCAGTTGACAGCACTGCCCGCAGTCCAGAGAGGCGGCGGTCTTTTTCAGTTTTGTGAAAACAGTGGTGAAGTGACTGTCTCAGGTTGTGGGTCAGTCCGTCCTGTCCTCTCTCTGGTTTTGAGTGGTGTTGAATATGGTGAACAATGTAGACATAGCATGTATACATTTCAAAGGTGGAAGCCTATCTGTGCCTCCCCTCAAAACACCGATAAATTATATCTGGTTTCTAGTGAATTAGACAGCTCATTTCTATACTGCTGTGTGATTAACAGCTCATACGCGGTACATGTTGGAAGATACCTAATATTCTCCCTTATATGATTACTGGAACACGCTGCTGAAATCAGGTTTCAACTGAAATTATTTTTGAGGATGATACATTTCAAACTAATCTAATCCAGGCTTTGGTTTATAAGGGTACATTACCTGATATCTTTGAAGATACAATATTTTAAGTCAATTAAACGCTGACATGTTCCTTTTTACTGAGAGTACAGAGATTCTAGGAAAATCACATTTTGACAGACACTTTGGGGGAAAAAGAAGTCTTTTTAGGTTAAAAAATGGTCCCTTTTTCCTGGATATTTTTCTCTCTGTTGAGCTCTACATGCAGCCTCTCGTGGCTGTTTATGCTGACTCTTGTCTCGCTGTAATAACTGAATTCATCTGGACGACGCCGTGACCCCAGAGGGAGAGAGGAGGCAGGCAATCTGTTATCAGGTTAGGTCTCCTTGTCCGTATTTCTTGCTTGTTCTCTCAAGTCACATAAATCTCTACAAGTAGGAAAATACGTTGTCCGTTTCTTGGTAGACTGAACTTTCTATCTTACGTTTTAAAAACGCAAGCCTGTAATTTACATAGTTAAAGACTGAGTAGTCATCCATGCCTTGCCTGGTATTTTCTCTCCCCTCAAGAGTCCCTCGCTGTGGTTTCTTCAGGAAAAGAGGTGGATTCTTTGGCAAGTGGGAATTTTAAAACGTGAGGGGCACTTGCTGTATTTTAATAGTTGGGGTTTCCCTTTGGGACAAGCGCACATGCCGTCGCAGCAGACTTGGTGAGTGATAAAATTGGAATCATTCTATTGTCCAGTCAGGAAGTCAACTAATTTCTAAAAACAAAGTTGCCTTCAGTGTTTAATGGCGCCTTTGAATTGCTGGAATCGTCCATAGTGTCATGAGACCAATTTCCTTCTAGACTCGCACAGTTTTAGAGCCAGAAGAAGATTTGGAGATGGTCGAGTAGTTGGTCCCAGTTTTGTGGGTGAGGAGACCAAAGCTGGGAGAAGCTTTGCGTCGTGTGAGTGAGTGAGGGAGGGAACAGCAGAGCTGGCAACTCTTGAGTCCTGGTCCCAGGATCCTGGTCGTTCCAGAAATCTTGCTTAAATATAATTTTATCTTTAGTAGGAAAGTGTACGCTCTTTCAGTCAGTTCAGGGCTGTCAGAGGTCAGTTCTCAGGGGTCTTAGTAAAATCCTTTGGGAGGTGGTCTTTAAGTGAGATTGTTTTCTCCGAAGCCCCTAGGCAGGAGAGAAGACCATAGAACGCCCTTTCTAAGAAACGCCTAGATGGTGCAGCTGTTGAGACAGAGGAAAATGAGGTCTTCTGGGATGCTCCCCATCAAATGGAGACGTGGGTACAGGACAGTGACAACTTTCTAGTGACTTCTGCTCTGTACAGAGACAGACACAAAAGCGGGGGCAGGAATGTTGGAAACAATAAAGGCTTCATCACCACTTATCAGGGACTGTCAGAAGTCGGTTGCTTCACGTAAAGCATTTAAAGAAACCTCTATGAGAACTTCTTCCCATTTTTGGAAAGGAAGGAGGAGGTGGGCAGAGAGGAAAAGAGGAGGGAGTGTAAGAAAGGAGAGAGGGGTGGAGGGAGGAGCCTGGGTCTTACCTGCATCACAGGCACCGTGTCTTCTCAAAACTCTCCTACTTGGACCGGAGAGACCGTTGCCACTTGGTAGCAGCTGCCTTCGCCACAGCCCAGAGCCCGTAAGTGCTGCAGATCTGCCTGTATCACTCAGGCTAAGCCTGAGTCCATCATCTGAGTTAGATGCGTGTAGCTAACCTTCGATTACCTAGGAGACCGTTTGAACCTCAACAAACCTGGGGCCTCACCTACCCTCTTCCCTCCACCCCACCAGCTCTTTCTTCTGAATTCCTCATCTCAATGAGTTGCATCTTGAGCTTCCAGAACCCCAAGACAGACCTTTGGGAATCATTCCTGGTTGCGTCTTCTCCACCCTCCTGCCCGCCAGGTCCACCAGCCCAGCAGATCCCCCCTCCTTTGTGTCTCCCAGGGTGTTCTCCTCCCGTGTCCCTGCTGCCTCCGTTTCGGATCACAGCCTCCTCACTCCTTCTTGAGTTGCTGCAGCAATCTCTCGGGGACCCTCTGCCGCCTCGGTGTGTGCCTCTCCAACGTGTCCTCCAGGCCGCTGCCAGAGAACTCTTTCTAGGAAAGCCTGTCCCATCGCGGAATTCCCCTGCCTGAAGTGCTCCGTTTGCCGCCTGTCCCCTACACAGAAACGGTCCAGTCTGGCCCACGCTCACTCCTTGAGCCCCGTCTCTGCCTGCCCTCCCCCACGGGATGCCCTCCGCTCAGCCCTGAGCTCTCCTGTCCCCTGCCCTTTGCTCTGCCTCCTGAGGGGCAGATTCTGCTTCCCTCTTTCTGGCCTGATTCCTGCAGATCTTTCTGTTCTCAGCTTGAATGGCACTTATTTAAAAGACACTTGTGTACATTTGCTGTGTGCCAGGCGCTGGTCTAAGGGCTTTATGTAGAGTCATTTATTTACTCCTCAGAACCACAAGAGGAAGGATTATCATTCCTATTTTATGGATGAGGAAACTAAGAGCTTTGGTGAAAGAGCTTTTCTCACTAGCCCACTGGCTGCGAGGCTGGACCAGAAGCCAGCTTTTGCCACTGTTGGCATTTGATTTTGATTTGTGTGCAGCGTATACCTATACATATATGTATGTGTGTATGAATGGGCTTCCCCGGTGGCTCAGATGGTGAAGAATCCGCCTGCAGTGCAGGAGACCTGACTTCCACCCCTGGGTCGGGAAGGTCCCCTGGAGAAATGTACATAGTGTATGTCGTTGTTCAGTCGCTCAGTCCTGTCTGACTGTGACCCCGTGGACTGTAGCCCTCCAGGCTCCTCTGTCCATGGGATTTTCCAGTCAAGAATACTGGAGTGAGTTGCCATTTCCTTCTCCAGGGGATCTTCCCAACCCAGGGGTGGAACCCAGGTCTCCTGCACTGCAGGCAGATTCTTTACCACTGAGTCACCAGTGGTAGTGTATATATATATATACACCATACATATGGGCTTCCCTGATAGCTCAGTTGGTAAAGAATCTGCCTACAGTGCAGGAGACCCCGGTTTGATTCCTGGGTCAGGAAGATCTGCTGGAGAAGGGATAGGCTACCCACTCCAGTATTCTTGGGCTTCCCTGTGGCTCAGCTGGTTAAAGAATCCACCTGCAATGTGGGAGACCTGAGTTCAATCCTTGGGTTGGGAAGATTTGCTGCAGAGGGGATAGGCTACCCGCTACAGTATTCTAGCCTGGAGAATCCCATGGGCTGTATAGTCCATGGGGTCACAAACAGCTGGAAACGACTGAGTGACTTTCACTTTCTTTTCACAGCATATACTTCCTTGGTGGTTCAGGGGGAGGGAGGAGAAGATGCAACCGGGAATGATTCTCAAACATCTGATTGGGGTTGTTGGAAGCCCAAGATTCAACCCATTGAGAAGGAATTCAGAAGAAAGAGCTGGTCAGGGGTGGAGGTAAGATAGTAGGTCAGGTCCCAGGTTTGTTGAAGTGCAAATGGTCTATATATATATAACATATATTTTATATATATATACACATACACACACACACACAGTTGTTTTCTGAATAGGTATAAGTATATATTATTAAATTTAAAAGGTATAAAGCATGTAGTGCAAGGGAGTCTCCCACCTACCCTTGTATTCCAGCCACCGCTTCCCTTCTCTCTAGAGACACCCAGTATTATCAGTCCCTCACGTGTCTCTCCATGAAGTACACACAAATACATATGTATATGCTACATAATTGTGTTTTGACATTTGTGATCACATATCCTGCTTGCCATTTTTACTGTGCTCTGTTTGCTTAGCAATATTCCTTGGGGCTTGTTCCATATCAACACATTAAGAGCTTCCTCTCCTCTTTTATGGCTAAATAATAGGCCATTATGGGCAGATGCCATAATTTATTTAATCAATCTCCTTGGGGTGGATATTTAGGTGGTTCTCAGACTTTGGCTGGTACAAGCATTGCTGCGAAGATTGGCTTTCTATGGGCATCATTTTGCACGTGTGTGAGTTTATCCGCTGGATAAAATCCTGGAACTGGAATTTTGGGTCAGAGGGTAAAGACAAGTTATAATTTTGATAGATAGTGCCAGATTGCCTTCCTAACGGATGCATGCATTTAGTCTCTCATTAGTAATTTATGAGCGCGCCTCTTTCCTCATACTCTCACTAACGCTTGTAGAATAAAACGTTTCAGTGCTCATCAACCCTAATACATTGTTTGGTCTGCATTTCTCTTATGATGAGAAAAGTCTGGTATCTTTTAATGGGTTTTGAATTATTTTGAATTTCTTTTCTATCAGCTGCATGTCCGTTTGGTCTTGTTGGGTGTTCTCTTATTGGTTTGTAGGCATTCCTTATATGTTAATGAATTTAGCCTTTGTCTATGATTTATGTTCCCAACAGTTCTCTGGTTTGTCATTTGTCTTTTGTCTTTGTTTAGGGTGTATCTTTCCCAGGCAGAAAATGTTTATTTTCCTGTAATCAGATTTATCAGTTTTCTTTTTTTTTCTTTCATAGCCTCTGGACTCTGAGTCATAGCAAGGCTGGCCTGCTCCATGCCTAGATTATAAAATTCTCCTCCGTGTGCATGCATGTATGCATAAAGTTGTTTCAAAGCAAATCGGTAGAGTGTAGAGCTTGAAAAGCAGATTCTGAAGTTGAGCTGACCTGAGTTTTAGTCCTGGTTTCAGCTCTGACTTGTTTTGTAATCTCCGGCGACATCTTTAAATGGGTTGTTAACACCTGCATCGAGGCTGACTGTGACGATCAAATGCACCAGCACACGGAAGCGCCTTGTGTCTGGGTGAGGATGGTGCCCTTACTGTGTTATTGGTTCTCTCAGGCTCCACAGCAGTGGACTCGGGGACAGAAGTCCCCTCTCGTCTTTCCCTGCCCCCTCAGCCCCGCCCCCAGCCCGAGTCAGGACTCTGCTGAAGCGGAGAGTGTCCCTTCTGAGTGCTTGCTGTTTGCCTTGACTGAGCGGCGAGGCCTGGGGTCCTGACTGGCCCGCCTGGAGCAGGTCGGGGGCCTCTCTGCGGCGCCCCACATGCCGCGGCCGTCCCCTCGGCCTGGCACCCCGCCAGGCCTGCAGCCGCCTCCTCTCCATGGGCCACCCGCGAGGGTCCGCGTTCTTCCTCGGAAGCCCCCCAGGCCCCGCCCTGCAGGTCCCTCGCCTCTGTGCCCCTCCACCCCGCCCCATGGACAGTGTCCCACGTCATGTGGGCAGCCGCCCCTCCGCCTCTTTGCCCCTGCGGACTGGTGGGGCCCATCCTGTCCTCATTCACAGGCGGAGAGGCCCCCACACAGGGCACTGCTCACACAAGTGCCCAGGAAAGGCTGTGACTGAGTGGCTTGGGAGAGTGGAGACTCTAACTGTAAAAGGCATAAGCAGCTTGGCTTGGCTGGTGTCCATTCCCATGGACCATGAAGAAAGGATAGTCCCAAGTAGTGAGGTTTTTAGTGGATGATCACCCTTAAAGTTTCCATCCTGTCAAGTTTGTTAATATTTACTAAAACTTTACTGAATTGTCATAGATGCTAACTCCTAGATGCTAACTCTTTGGGAAAAAAAAAAAAGACTTGCAATGATGGAAGATGTTCAAAGGCACTGGTACTCTGAAGGCAGCGTTGAGAACTAGGACTTAATTTTCTGACTTGCATCTCTGTCACTCTCTTTTAATTCCTCCTTTGCCTCTTTTAGTATTTTCTTTGTGGACTTAGTTTTAACATTGTCCCCTTGATATTCCAGGGGTAGGAGATTCGGCAGAGCAGTAAGATCCGCTCATATTTGATTTTGCCACTATCTTTGTCATTAACAAAATAGCATTTGGAGCACAAGTGTCAAGTTTTCCGGTGGGCTGTACCAGATTTTAATCATGACTCATAGGAAACATGCTAGTATGTTGCCAGAGAGATGGCTCAAGGGCAAATAGAACCCTCTATTTGTGGGGGATAGATTACCACGGTGAGTCACAGCCCCTGAACTCAAAGGCAGGGCCTACTGTGTGTGGTTCATTTAGAATTTTACATTTGGGATTTGCCTATCCTAAAAGATGGGCGTCTTTGTTCTGATTGTTTGGAAGTTGAGTTGAAGAGAAGCTAACATTGACCCCATAGTGGTCGCAGAGGCAGGATTAAGATGGTGAACCTGGTTCCCCAGGTTTCCAGGGTCTTTGCCAGTGTATTGCATTTCCTTCCAGGAACATAGAGTCTGGAGTAGACAAATAAAGAAGGACGCAACTGTTTTCAGTGAAAAGGAGAAACAATGACCCGAAAAGAAGAGGAAGCGATAGATGCCCTGTGTCCTCTTTCTGGTTGGTCACTTTGGCCTGGAATTCCGTCCTGCAGCTCGGATGGTGATCATGCCAAAGAGAGAGTCCACTCCTCCACCGTCCTGCTCCCCAGCCCCCAGCTTGATAAAAGAAGGCCCTCACCAGCTGACTCCCCTGCAGGTAACAAAACAGGTTTTAAAAACGTGTAATAAAGAAGCATGGCCTGTTCCCTCCTGGCTGCTGTCCCAGGGGAAGCAGTTACACCGGCACCTTCTGGAGCCCAGGCTCAAGGAGTTAAATTTAAAAAACGCTTGAGGTTCCTGAGTTCCGGTGGTATGTTGCTAGCATGTTCTGCAGCCTCAAGGATGCTCAGCCCTCACGTCCCCCCACGTCCTAGGGGGACAGGTCAGCTCACCATCCACACTGGCCACCCCTCAGGGCCGACATTTGCTATGCTTTTCCTTGGAAGGCTTTCAGCTCCTCTGTGAAAGATTTCTGTTATCTCCTCGCTCGCTTCCAGAAGTAGCGTCTTTGCCCCAACTGGAAAACTTGCTGTAGTCCTGAGTGTTTTGGAAACAGAATGTGCAGCGAGAGAATCCCTGCTTTGTGAAGACTGGATCACTCTGTTCCCTGGCACAACAATCTCTCCTTTGTGTTAAACATCTGAGAACAGAAGTTCTAAATAACATTTTTACATTCCCTGCTGATGTGAGTTCTTTATTTGGGGACAACAGCGCCGTGCTCATTCCTGTTGAGTTCTGATGTCTTTTCCCATCTCGAGTGGCAGGGATGCACTTGCGTGGTGGGGGCGAGCAGCGCCTCGCGCGGGGCCTCCTCTGTGTCTGGTGAGCGGCTGGGCTGTGCTGGGAGGGCTGAGTGCTCAGAGCCGAGGCTCTCGACTGGGAGCCAGGGGCGCTGCTCCAGCAGATGCGGCGGGGCCAGGTGGGCAGGCAGACCAGAGTAGCCGCTTGTCCACCTCCTTCCCGGAAGCGCAGAGGGGCTGCCCCGGAGGTCCGCAGAGGCCTGATCCGGTCAGAAAACGCGCTCATTGTGAACAGGAGTGAGTGACTGCCCTGGCGTGAGCTCCCGCCCTCCGGGGTTCTGCCCTCCCGGCTCCGCTCACCTCCTCAGCTCCACTGGCCGGGTCAGCACGAGCAACTGGTGGACACCCTCAACATGAAAGCACGGCCCATCATTTCCCTTTATTTTGTACTTGGGTAGAGTGCTTGTCCTTTTACTTCAAAGGAAAGGAAGTGTACCCCTGGCGGTCCAGTGGTTAAAACTCCATGCTTCCGACGCAGGGGGCACGGTTTCAATTCTGGGTCAGGGGATGAAGATCTCACATGCTACCTGGCACGGCCAAAGGGGAAAAAGAGAAGTATATGCACTCCCTTCTTTAGGCAAATCTAGGTTAGAGAAATTCAGTTTTGTAAGACAAAGGAGGACACTTTGTTTCTTAGAAAGTTTATCACTGCATTCCAAATGGCATAGATAGAATAATAAAAATATGATCCACTCCCCAAGAATGTTTATATGTATCTGAAAGTTTCAGGACCATCCCCTTTTCTTACTGCTTTGACAAGCACACGTTGAGTTATCCTGCATGAGGCAAGTCTTCCCTGCGTGGCTGCCCTACAGCTCATCCAGGGGAATCATCGGCTCTAGTGTTTTGTCACTTGGGGTCAGAGGGATCCTTCCCGCCTCTCATTTCTTCCGTGAATGGTATTCTCGTGCCTTCTGGGGGCCCAGCGCCATGCTGGTGCTCTCCGAGTCTGCCTGGTTCCTGTGGGGGTGGTCAGAGCTTGATGCTCTTTTCACCATAGAGGAAGGGACAGTGCCTGGTCTCCCCCACATCTCGGTCCCTGATTCAGCCAGGAGGGCTCCTGGGAAGCTGAGACACCCTCAGAGGCCTGCTGAGCCTGAAGCACTGGAACTGATTGTATCATTTTATAAGTGAAAGAACATTCTACTCCTCCTATTTAACTTTCCCTTGCAAACTCAAATAGGAAAATCACTCCCTGGACAGACCGACTCAGGGGATAATAAAAAATACCCTTCACGAGGCAGGCTGACAGTACCTGCATTAGTGTTTGGATAAGAACAAGCCCCTCGAGGGGAAATGGAGCCCTTCTTTGGACCTTAATTGATTTTTGTGTTCGTTCTGCCTCTTTTAATTCTTGGTGGAAAAGTGATTTGCAGTGCAAAGTGGCTTTCCATGTTATAGGCGCTGGATTATGTAATACCGTTCTTATCAGAAGATCATTTCTGCTTGTTTTGCCTTTTTTTTTTTTTTGCTCCTGATCCAGCTCATGTTTATTTTTCCTTTTCGTTTTATTTCCTCTTGTTTATAGAATTATTGTTCCTCTTATGGCTCCCACTTCATCAATCTGCATCATCTGCCAGGAGGATGGGGAGAGAGAGAGGATGCACTTGGTCCTTTTTTTTTAAAGTCAGTTGGCTGGATGTGTTTAAGGAATAGTCACCTTTCCCCCAGTGAATTTGTTACATAATGTGGAGCCTCCTTAGTTGTAAGTCTGACCCCTAAGGAACTGGGTTGTTGCTTCCTGGGGATTAAGGAACCATTGGGGCCTGTTTGTCCCTTCGGGGCCTGTGCCAGCCTGTCTCAGCTGACCAAGGTGAGCCTGGCTCTTGAATGGGACAGCTCCTTGCCGAGGTACCCTGTAGCATGAGCAAGTTCTACAGAATGTGTGCGCGTGTTCAGTTGCTCAGGCACGACTCTTTGTGACCCCGTGGACTGTAACCTGCCGGGCTCCTCTGTCCATGAAATTTTCCCAGCAAGAATACTGAAGTGGGTTACCATTTTCTCTTTCAAAGGATTTTCCTGACCCAGGGATTGAACTCGTGTCTCAGGCGTCTACTACATTGGCAGGCAGAGTCTTCACTGCTGAGCCATCAGGAAGCCCGTTCTACAGACCAGTAGCTTCTGAAAATCTTTTTTGTAAAATGAGCTTGTGAAGCCCTCAATCATGGGCCTCTCAAACAGTCTGCCGAATAAATCCAGAACTCAAGATCTCAAGGGTGCTGGCGTATTTTCAGTTATGCCGCGAGGGAACTCCACCATGCCCTCACTGCTGTGTGCACAAGCCTGTGTGTGCGAATGCATGTGTGTGAAGACTGAGAAAAAAGCGATAGTCAATTGTTAGGTGCTTTAGGGAAAGACTTGTTAGGCTTACATCATAACCAAAAAGACAGCATTTGTTTATGGCAGTACTGATGTGATCAAGAGCAAAGAAGATGAGGAGGAGCCAGACATGATCAAAGCACATCTAATATCTCAGACTGCTGGAGCATCTGAGTCTCGAGGTTTGGTCTTCATTATGATATGTTGAGAGGTGATGTTTTAAAAGCAAGAAGCGGGGAAAGGCCAGCTGTGGAGAAGGGCCGCTGAGACAGTGAGAAAGCAGATGTGTGCGTCTGACTGGAGCCCCTTCTACCTGGAGCCACACTCCTGTCTCTCGGGGGCTGCAGGGGGAGGTCCCTGAGAGGCCACTTAATAAAAGTCAGCTGTCCTGCTCCTTGTGTTCGGTAGGGATTCACACATCCGGTAGCTTTGCCGTTGTGACTTGATTGCTCGTGGGCCCACTTCACACCTGCCTTGGGAAGTCCACTCAGGGAAGGTCAGCCTTGCTGGGTCTGGACGTCTGGAGCCTGGCGGGCAGGGCAGGTGAGGCCTGGGAGGCTGGGAAGGGTTACCCAGAAACCGGATGCTGAGATGGGAATACAAGCAGGCAGGTTCCGGGGATGGGGCATGGACTGCAGTAGGATCCTCCTCTGTTCTGCTCCGGCACGTTCATCCCGTGTGATGGCCGTTACGTGTTTCATTCTGTGTTCATCCACCTGGCACAGCTTCAGCGCCAACGCCTGGCAAGGTACCCCCAGCTGCCCCCGGAGCCGCGCGCACGTGGATGTGAGCGCCGTGTGTGCCTTTTGGCGTGAGCGGAGTGTGCGCACGCGCTGTGTGTGCCCTTCGGCGTGAGCGGAGTGTGCGCACGCGCCGTGTGTGTCCTTCGGCGTGAGCGGAGTGTGCGCACGCGCCGTGTGTGTCCTTCGGCGTGAGCGGAGTGTGCGCACGCGCCGTGTGTGCCCTTCGGCGTGAGCAGAGTCTGCGCACGCACCGTGTGTACCCTTCGGCGTGAGCAGAGTGTGCGCACGCGCCGTGTGTGTCCTTGGGCGTGAGCGGAGTGTGCGCACGCGCCGTGTGTGCCTTTCGGCGTGAGCGGAGTGTGCGCACGCGCCGTGTGTGTCCTTGGGTGTGAGCGGAGTGTGCGCACGCGCTGTGTGTGCCCTTCGGCGTGAGCAGAGTCTGCGCACGCACCGTGTGTACCCTTCGGCGTGAGCAGTGTGCGCACATGCCGTGTGTGCCCTTCGGCGTGAGCGGAGTGTGCGCACGCGCCGTGTGTGTCCTTGGGCGTGAGCGGAGTGTGCGCACGCGCCGTGTGTGCTCTTCGGCGTGAGCGGAGTGTGCGCACGCGCCGTGTGTGCCTTTCGGCGTGAGCGGAGTGTGCACACGCGCCGTGTGTGTCCTTGGGCGTGAGCGGAGTGTGCGCACGCGCTGTGTGTGCCCTTCGGCGTGAGCAGAGTCTGCGCACGCACCGTGTGTACCCTTCGGCGTGAGCAGTGTGCGCACATGCCGTGTGTGCCCTTCGGCGTGAGCGGAGTGTGCGCACGCGCCGTGTGTGTCCTTGGGCGTGAGCGGAGTGTGCGCACGCGCCGTGTGTGCTCTTCGGCGTGAGCGGAGTGTGCGCACGCGCCGTGTGTGCCTTTCGGCGTGAGCGGAGTGTGCACACGCGCCGTGTGTGTCCTTGGGCGTGAGCGGAGTGTGCGCACGCACCCTGTGTGTCCCCTGCTGCTCCCAGCCGCGCGCGCTGGGAACGCTGCACCGGTCCCGCCCCTCCAGCCAGCTGCCGGGGCCCTTGCACCGGGTCCCGCAGTCATCAATAGGCCTCTTCATGTGGGAGGTGACCACACGCTTTGCCACAGCATCACTGGCTGCTGGGCTCAATGTGACCATTCTTCTCAGAGCGAGCGGAGGGCGTGGGACCTCTTCTGCCCATCTGTCCATCCGAGAAAGTCACCGCTTGCATCACGGATCCAAGGGACTTGATCCAGGCCACCAGAGCACTCAGCGTTCCTTTTTGTGGGTTAAATAAAAGTCGACGAGCGAATGATTGTGAGCAAGCCCTGTTGTGAGGTTTTCTGATGCTGCTTAGCGGAGCCATGGAAATCTTTGTCAGGCGTTGTTCTGCGTGTTTATTGGGAAGGAAGCCTGTGACAGGCTCTCTGAGCCTGTTCTCTGTTTTCATTGGAGTCGATTCTTAATCATCCAAGTCAATAGGGAAAATTACTGTCATTGATGAGACAAACCCACAGAAAGTTCAAAAATGCTTGAGATGGGGCCAGCAGGCGTGTGAGCGCGCATGTGCACACAGCCGCAGTGTGTCCCTGAGGACAGAGGGGGACGGTGTCCAGGCGGTTCCGCTGCAGGGTGGAGGCGCGCCGGGGTCGGGGTGGGGGTGGACGCGGGGGTCCTCAGTCCCCAGGGCTCAGCATCCACACCGGGAGGGCTGTCCCGGCTCCATGCTGGTGCCCTCAGGGCTGTTTCATTTATGCTTTTCAGAGGTCGGAGTAACCCACGCCTGTGGTTAAAAAGCCAAAGCGCACAGAAGGCATTTAATACAAAATACTGGCCCCTGCACCGCGCCTCTCCTCCCTTAGACCTGCTTCCCAGAGGCGATATCTTTTAACCCTCCCACACTTTTTAAAAGCTCTTTTGGTGATTTAAATAATATTTGTTTATTATTATTATATTATTATATATTATATACATTATATGTAATAATATATTATTTAAAGAGTTCATCTCTTTAATGTTTATTAGGTTATCTATAATATGTATTATATATTATATTAATGTTGATGTTGTTTAAAGAGTTCTTCATATCTTTGAATAATGTTTATTGTTATATATTATCAATAATATATAGATATGTACTATATTATATATTATTATATTAATATTAGTATACTTAGAGTTCTTCATCTATTGTTATTTATATATTATTTTATTAATATTATTTAGAGAGCTCTTTTTTTAAAATTTATTTATTTTAATTGGAGGCTAATTACTTTACAGTATTGTAGTGGCTTCTGCCATACACTGCCACGAATCTGCCTTGTGTGTTCACCACTCGGACTGAGGTCGTAGGGCTGCTACAGCGAAGTACGGCAGGGAAGGTGGCTTCAAGCCGCAGGAGGTTATTGTCCCCCGGCTCCGGAGGCCGGAGAGCAGCGTCGCGGTGTCGCGGAGCCGTGCTCCCTCCTGGCCCCCCGGCTGCGGTGGCCGCCCTGGCCTGTCCTGTTGGCCGCTGCGTCTCCTCCGGCCACCTCTGTGGCCGCGTGTGCCCTCCCGGTGTCTGTCGTCACGTGCTGCTTCCTGCTTCTTGTGAGGACACCAGTCACTGGGTTAGAGGACACGCTTACGTCTGCAAAGGTCCCGTTTCCAAAACAGGTCACGCTGGCAGGTAGCAGAGTTAAGACTGGAATGGATCCAAATGGGACACTATTTGAGACCCTAAGTCAGACAGAGAAGGGGAAATATGGTATGATGTCCTTTATATGCCGAATCTAAAAAGACATGACGCAGGTGAACTTGTTCAGGAAACAGAAGCTGACTTCCAGAGTGAGCTTGTGGTTGCCGGGGGTGGGGCGGCGGAGGGGGCGTGAAGGGGTTTAGGATGGACACGCACACACGGCTGTGCTTAGAACGGATAGCCAAGGCCCCGCTGCGGGCACAGGGAACCCTGCTCAATGGCCCGTGGCAGCCTGGATGGGAGGGGAGTCTGGGGCAGGAGGGACACAGGTACATGTATGGCCGAGAGCCTTTGCTGCCCGCCTGAATCTATCACAGCATTGTTAATCAGCTGTGCTCCTGCACAGAATAAAAGCCTTTAATGAAGAAAAGGGGGCATGATTCAGGCCCTAAAGCAAACTCTCAGTTTGTAAGCATTTGCTCTTGTTGACCTCACACCTTACTCAGCCCCATTTCTCACCCGAGTCTCTGCCCTCCACGGTGATGTCACCCTTCCCAGCCCCTCACCCCCAAGGGTGTTGCTTACATTTCAAACACATTCTTGAAACTTCATTTCTTTTTCCATTAATCATAGAGATTATCACTTAATTATCCATTAAAAAGTGGGGACACTATCTCTCCTGACTCCCCTCCCCCTCCCACCTCCCAACCTCTTGTCAGCTGGTGCCAAGACTGGTAACTCCTGGGTTCTTTGTGGCTGGCTGGATGGTTAAATCCTTTGCCATCTGTCCACAGATGCAGAATTGATGTTTGTCTAAAGCTTCCATACAGTGGTTCACTAGCACCAACCTAACCATAAAAGCAGTTAGCATCAGAAAGCCATAATTAAAATGCTTTCTACCTTTGGAAGAATGGGACTATAAGAGTAAGTTTACAATGCTTTAGAATTTATATTTCATTTCATTTTAGACGGCAGCATACTTTTCCAGTTTAGTTGTAAACTCCATTTATTAGTACAGCTTAAAATTCTTTTGCATTACAGGTTGAAATGAAGCTTTGTGTCTTATTAGGAAATATTTGATCGTGTAAAATAATACCCACTCTTTATGGGTCTCTACTCTTGAGGAGTTTCTAGTAGCAGAGCCAGCCAAACTTGTGGATTTCAAAAGTCTTTTTATTTTACCTTTTTTATTTAAGGACCAATATAGAGCTGCTGACTTCTTATTTTGCCAAGTTGGGATATTAAAAAATCAGCTACTGTTTATGCTCACTGATAAAATAAAGTCTGTTTAACACCAAAAATAGAAAGGACATAATCTTAGGATAAATTGAACTATTTTGCTTTTTTAATATTTATTTGGCTGCAATGGGTCTTGGTTGCAACACATGAAATCTAGTCCCCTGATGAGGGCTCGAACCTGGGTGGGCGCCCTGCATTGGGAGAAATGGAATCTCAGCCACTGGACCACCAGGGAAGTCCTAAATGGCATGATTTTAAATGAAATGAATCTAACTTAAAAAATCACTACTTTCCCCATTTTCCCCATTTTGTGTGGACTGGTAAAACTGAACTGGATGGAGGGTGTCCCGGATCAGCCTTGTTTCGTGGACCTGTGTTTGGTTTTAATGGATGTTTGAACATAGCGGTTCATTTCTCCACCTCTTCCTGGCTGGTTAGGTTGGCTCTTTAGCACCTGCTATGAAAGACACTCAAGACTGGGGACAGGCTCCATATGGGGTGAGAAGGTTGAGTTCCCTGTTTTGTGACCCCAGTCTAGAAACAGACCCTCTAATCCCTAACTGTGTACACGAGTCCAGCCCCCCGAACAGCCCATAAGAAGCGTGATGAGCATGCGAGCCAACAGGTGAAGGGGTGCAAGTCTACACATGCAAATCTAGCCCTTGTCTGTAGCCCTGGGGTGAGTCACCCTCTAACTCGGTCTTCATTTCTTTTTCCATTAAGTGGTCACAAGGCAGTGTTTTACCATCTGTATTCTCCCAGAGTCATTTTGGACTTAAGGTTCTAGAACTGGCAAACTTAAGTACTTGATGGTTAGCCAATGACAGCATTTTGATAGAATTTTTAAACTAAACACAATCTTAAACAATGAGATTACTGACTGCTTGTCCCATTAAATAAGTTTGATTAATTAACCTTCTGCTTGAGTTCCTTGTCTCCTTGAAGCACTTGTGTATGGCAGAGTGAGTGAAAGTTGCTCAGTCGTGTCCGACTCTTTGCAATCCCATGGACTATATAGTCCTTGGAATTCTCCAGGCCAGAATACTGGAGTGGGTAGCCTTTCTCTTCTCCAGGGGATCTTCCCAACCCAGGGGTCGAACCCAGGTCTCCCGCATTGCAGGCGGATTCTTCACCAGCTGAGCCACAAGGGAAGCCCAAGGATACCGGAGTAGTTAGCCTCTCCCTTCTCCAGGGGATCTTCACGACCCAAGAATCAAACTGGGGTCTTCTGCATTGCAAGCAGATTCTTTACCAACTGAGTTATGAGGGAAGCACTTATGTATGGGAATATCATCATTTTGTGCTTTTAGTATGTTCCCTTGCCATGTGTAATTGAATTTAGTTTCTAGAACGTTCATGTTTTTATGAACATGAACATGATCTTATTTGGGAACATGTCCCAAATTAATTCCACGACAATCACAAGTGAAGGAAAAGTATAAATAGCACACTACACTGCCCCGGGACCATGTGGTTTAGAACACTGAATTGGTGATCTTCACATCATGCCTGAGAAGCAGTTAGACAGCATTTTGCCATGTTTTTCGCACAGGTGAAATCCACGGGGGACCAAGGTTGAGGCATGCGTAGCCCCAGTTCATTCAGCAATCCCAGGGCAGAGTGCAAGCAGTCACCCAGTCTCCCAAGCCTGCGCCCCCTCTCTCGGCTGGCAAGTGGCATTGCTCAGAGTCCATACTCGTGACTTGCAGGATGCACGTTAGGCCAGTTTGGTTTTTGAAGAATTGAATGACAGACAGTTGAATAAATGAACCAAGCATGGTATCACCAGTTGGAAGGACAGAGTCGTGTCCCTGGACGTCTCAGTGCTTGGAGAAATGGAGGAAGAGACGGCTTTCATGCTCCTGAGGGCACCCAGCCCCCGTCAAGGGAGGAGCTCTAGACCCACAGTACCCTTAAATCTGTTTATTGGAAGTGGCAGTCTGGGTTTAGCAGGCCTCTTCACCACCCCATTTCATTGCTGACCAGCACCGGACCCTACAGGAAAGGTCCGGCTGTAATTTTGGAACTGGAGACGGTGACGGGCTGGCCTTGCCCTTCTCTAGCCCTGTGGCACTTGGCCCTTTAGGACCTTAGCTGTGCGCTCAGTCAAATGCGAAAATGACGTGAACGATGAAAATGATGAAGGCAGAGGATGAGACCGGCCCTTCCCGCAGGGTGTGCTCTGATCACTGCAAACGCTCCCCGAGAGGCGGCCCACCCAGCAGCAGGCCCCCCGAGGACGGGTCCCACTCCAGCAGGACGAGCCTGGCCGCATCACGGTCTGCCCCTCTGTGTCTCCTCTCTGCCCAAGATCCACGCGGACCCTCAGAAGACCTCATCCCTTGCTGTCATTCTTTCATTTCCATCCCATGGCTTTTGCTGAAATCCAGGGAATATGTTTCAGGTGTGCTGCCAGGATGATGCCTGTGGTGATCTACCTAAAGATAGATCTGCACTGGAATCAAATTTTTAGTGTGAAGGAGGAGAAAAGTGCATTTCAAAGGTTTGTTGTTATTCAGTTGCTCAGTCGTGTCCGACTCTTTGCGACCCCATCAGCCGTAGCACGCCAGGCCTCCCTGTCCATCACCAACTCCTGGAGTTTACTCAAACTCATGTCTGTTGAGTTGGTGATGCCATCCAGCCATCTCATCCTCTGTCGTCCCCTTCTCCTCCTGGCCTTCAATCTTTCCCAGCATCAGGATTTTTTTCCAGTGAATCGGCTCTTTGTATCAGGTGGCCAAAGTATTGAAACACCTCATATTGCATCTTTTCTGGAACCCATATTTGGAATGTATGTATTAACTTACAATATAGACATTGAGAAGTTTTACATAGTATTGGACTATTTTTAAGAAGGCTTGCATTGGTGACCCTGGTCCCAATTATGAGATGTGCTTACCCGAGAAAGAGGGATTCAGCTCAAGAGCGTTTTCATTTTGTCCAGCTGTGTTGCACATGGGAGTCACGATAAAGGAGAAAACCCACGAAGTATCACTTTATCTCCCAAGCAAACATTCTAAACAGGAGAGACTTTGCTGCACATAAAAGGAAGCTTTCTCTCACACAGAAGCTGGCCAAACAGATTGTGACTCCTGAAAGTAAAAACCCAAAGTCAGAATAACTTAGATAAGCTTTTAATGAGTGAAAGATAAACACTAACTTTATATGTATTTCAGAAATGTAAAAGACGCAGGTGGGAAATGAATCCTCCTTGAAAAGAGAGAAATGCCTCGTAGGGTGGGGGAAAAAAAAGAAAACATTCAGTAGTTTTTGGAACTGTGCAAGTCCAGACAGTTGCTTTCTTTCTTTCTTTCTTTTTTTTTTTTCTGGTTAGCTACTCATAGCCACAAATATGTATATTATTTCCTTCTTGCCCACAATTATACCAAGAATCATCTTTCTAATATACTGGGGAATCCCAGATAAAAATCTCATTTTCCTAAAAAAACAGACAAGTCTTTAACTCTGGCAATTAAAGTCTTCAATTCTTCACATCCAGGATGTCAAAGAAATCATCAGCTTGTTGTAATCATAGAAGTCTCTGATGTGCCCCTCAAGTCACTTCCACCCCAGATTTCTGCTGTAAACGCCTGGTGTTCTTAGGGACGTGTCTGCCCCGGTCACTGATGTTTGGAGACAGCACTTAGAAACCTCCATTGCCAGAGATTGGGCTGACCCAGTTACGCGATGTCGTGGTAGGATCACAGAGAGCTTTAACCCTTTCTCGGGTGTATGTCTCTACATGGGAAGTGACGTTAGCTGCTCTCGAGGTACTTCTCACGCGAGTGGGTCAGAATGGGAAACCCAGCTTGAGCTCCACAGCGGGGTCAGGACTTAGCAGCATAGGACCCATGACAGCCTGCCTGGATTCAGGCCTCAGCTCTCGATGTTTCCTTTTCCTCATCTGAAAAGTGCCAGTTATCATAACGACACCTTGCTCACTGCGTGCTGTGAGTTAATAGGAGTCAAGAGCTTAGAACGCTGCCCGGCCTGCCCTAACGCCGTATCAGTGGCGGCTGTTGTTACCATCACGATGGACAGTACAGGCAGAGAAGGACCTGTGTTCCTCTCAGGGATGATTCTATTTGCCATTAAAATATGCTTTTATTCATAGAATTGGGGCTTCCCTGGTGGCTCAGTGGTAAAGAATCGTCCTGCCAAGCAGGAGACGCGGGTTCCATCCCTGGGTTGGGAAGATCCCCTGGAGGAGGAAACGGCAGCCCACTCCAGTGCTCTTGCCTGGAGACTCCCGTGGATGAAGGAGCATGGAGGGCTACAGTCTATGGTGTCGCAAAGAGTTGGACACAACTGAGTGACTAACACAACAAACTGTTGTCTATGCATTCACATAAAGAGGACAGATCTGAAATAGCAGATGATAGGAAGCTATTTATTTTGCCTATTCTGCTTCCTTCCTTTTTAAGGAGGAAAGAATTTTCAAAATTTTTTGAAAAAAATTTTTTTTATTTGGCGACACTGGGTCTCAGTTGGAGCATGTGGGGCCTAGTTCCCTGACCGGGGACCAAACCTCAGCCCCTTGCATTAGGAGTTCAGAGTCTTAATCTACTGCACCACCAGGGAAGTCTCTGCTTTCTGCTTAATTTCTGCCTGCTATACCTCTTCTCTTCTAGATCTAGTAGATTTCTTAGGCCTGTCTTCTCCATGCCAGACCTACACAGTGACCACGGGGGTGTGGTCACTCACCTAGAGCCAGACATCCTGGAGTGTGAAGTCAAGTGGACCTTAGGAAGCATTACTATGAACAAAACTAGTGGAGGTGATAGAATTCCAGCTGAGCTATTTCAAATCCTAAAAGATGATGCTGTTAAAGTGCTGCATTCAATATGCCAGCAAATTTGGAAAACTCATCATGGTCACAGGACTGGAAAAGGTCAGTTTTCATTCTGATCCCAAAGAAGGGCAATGCCAAAGAATGTTCACACTACTACACAATTGCACTTATTTCACATGCTAGCAAGGTAATGCTCAAAATCCTTCAAGCTAGTCTTCAGCAGTACGTGAACCGAGAACTTCCAGATGTATTAATACAAGATGGGTTTAGAAAAGGCAGAGGTACCAGAGATCAAATTGCCAACATCCACTGGATCATAGAGAAAGCAAGAGAATTCCAGAAAAACATCTACTTCTGCTTCATTGACTACACTAAAGCCTTTGTGTGGATCACAACAAACTGTGGAAAATTCTTAAAGAGATGGGAATACCAGACCACCTTACTTGTCTCCTGAGAAACCTGTATGCAGGTCAAGAAGCAACAGTTAGAACCAGACATGGAACAATGGACTGATTCAAAGTTGTGGAAGGAGTTCGTCAAGGCTTTATGTTGTCACCCTGCTTATTTAACTTATATTCAGAGTAGATAATTCAAAATGATGGGCCGGATGAATCCCAAGTTGGAATCAAGATTTCAGAGAGAAATATCAATAACCTCAGATATGCAGATGATACCACTCTAATGGCAGAAAGCAAAGAGGAACTAAAGAGCCTCTTGATGAAGGTGAAAGAGGAGAGTGAAAAAGCTGGCTTAAAACTCAACATTCAAAAAACTAAGATCATGGCATCTGGTCCCATCATTTCATGGCAAATAGATGGGGGGAAAAGTGGAAACAGTGACAGATTTTATTTTCTTCAGCTCCAAAATCATGCAGATGGTGATTGCAGCCATGAAATTAAAAGACGCTTGCTCCTTGGAAGAAAAGTTATGACCAACCTAGACAGCATATTAAAAAGCAGAGACATTACTTTGCCAACAAAGGTCCGTCTAGTCAAAGCTATGGTTTTCCCAGTAGTCATGTATGGATGTAAGAGTTGGACCATAAAGAAAGCTGAGCGCTGAAGAATTGATGCTTTTGAACTGTGGTGTTGGAGAAGACTCTTGAGAGTCCCTTGGACTGCAAGGAGATCCAACCAGTCCATCCTAAAGGAAATCAGTCCTGAATGTTCATCGGAAGGACTGATGTTGAAGCTGAAACTCTAATACTTGGCTACCTGATGCGAAGAGATGACTCATTAAAAAAGACCCTGATGAA
The DNA here is from genome assembly GCF_023699985.2 of Odocoileus virginianus. Classification (NCBI taxonomy): domain Eukaryota; kingdom Metazoa; phylum Chordata; class Mammalia; order Artiodactyla; family Cervidae; genus Odocoileus; species Odocoileus virginianus. The sequence continues at coordinate 784,706 of NW_027224343.1, read as the reverse complement.
AAAAAAAAAAAAAAGACCCTGATGCTGTGAAAGATTGAGGGCAGGAGGAGAAGGGGATGACAGAGGATGAAATGGTTGGATGGCATCACCGACTCAATGGACATGAGTTTGAGCAAACTCCAGGAAGACAGTGAAGGACAGGGAAACCTGGCATGCTGCAGTCCATGGGGTCGCAAAGAATCGAACACAACTTAGCGCAGAATAACAACATTAATAATCTAATAATAATCTAGTGAATGAAGAACTCACAGATAACTTTTTTGAGCTCCAAGAAAAAATAGCATTTTTTATATTTGAAGGGTAAAATATTAGTAGAGGTATAAATTTACCCTTGTAACTCATTTTTGTATTTTTTAAAAATTTCCAAATGGCAAACTTAATGAGTGCACTATTTGACACTGACTAAAAAATTCATCTTGACATTCGAGTATAAAATACCCTCCTTGGTCATTCTTTTTCTTAATATTACACAGTGATGGTTGACTTTTATGTACTAAAATTAAAAATTTCCCCTTCTACCAGTATTGAAACTCCATGTTATACATAAGCTGAGTTGCACAGTGATTATTATAAAGAGCACTATAAATCTTCCCAGGCCCGTATTTTGTTTAATTTGATTATTCATAGACTTGTGACCATTATTACTTGTTGTTGGTTTATTGTTGTCAGCCTTAATACTTGGACCACATGTTGCTTCAGAAACTCTCCTAAAGACAGTACTTCCACTAGTATATGGAAAAATTACTTAGTGTTCAAAATAACTCAAAAATGCAAATAAAGGAGCTTTTGAATTTTTAAATTTAGATTACTGAGAGATGAATGTGAAAACGTACACTTGTAATTAATCAGTTGCTTGCATCTGAATGTATGTAAAAACGTACACTTGTAATTAATCAGTTGCTTGCATCTGAAATAGTTCTTTCTTCATTAGAACTATAGGAGTTTTGAAAAGTGCATGTTTTTGATATAAAATGAAAACATGCTCCCACCACTGTCGTCATCATCTTAGTACCTGTTCTTGTGGCCCTCACTGACTTCACGACCAAAGTGATCAACATGTAATGAAAGAAGCCAGTAACATCTCACATTGATGGGCATGCAGAGCTTTGCACATATATTATGTGTGATGTTCAGTAGTAGCAGAATTGAATTCTCATTATTTGATTCACTTGGCTTCCAAGGTGACACAGTGGTAAAGATTCCATCTGCCAGTGCAGGAAACCCAAGAGATGCCAGTTTGATCCCTGGGTCAGGAAGATCCCCTGGAGGAGGGCATGGCAACCCACTCCAGTATTCTTGCCTGGAGAATCCCATGGAGAGAGGAGCCTGGCAGGCTACAGTCCATAAGGTCACAAAGAGTCGGACACAACTGAACACGTAGGCACTACATTTGATTCACATGGTTCCATTTTGATTAATTAAGACAAATTTCATTTCGTTAAGAGGGAATTCGGAGGTCCACTCTCTGCTCCACGTTCACACGTGAGAGAGTATTTTGATGGAACAAAGGCTCTCTCTGTGTTCTTCCTTCCTTGCAGCACTGGCCAGCGTCTCTGCCACTAATTTCAGATATGCAAATTCCTGGTTTCATATGTAATTCCACATGCTTTTCTTGAGGGCCTCTTTGTGGAGGGAGTGTGATACACTAGCAGCAGGACGTGTTTTGAAATCAGACTGTTCTTGGCTCAGACCCTGACACGGTTTCTTGCTCACTGTGTGGCCCTGAGCTGCCGTGTCTTTCCAGCTGCCTGACCCAGGAGTGGAGGAAACTCCGCGACGGGAGATGATGGGGTCAGGTGGGAGGGTGGGGATGCACGCACCTGGAGTTGGGGGGCTCTCCGGGATTTCCCATCATACTCTCTCTCCCAGGAGGGCCTCCCCTGCACAAGCCCTGCCTTCAGCAGAGCAGAGCTGCCCGAAGCCACCCCTGCCTTCAGGGAGCCGACCCGTGTTGTATCCTGTCATCCAGTACTTTGGCCACCTGATTTGAAGAGCCACCTCATTAGAAAAGACCCTGATGCTGGGAAAGATTGAAGGCGGGAGGAGAAGGGGACAACAAAGGATGAGATGGTTGGATGGCATCACCGACTCAATGGACATGAGTTTGAGTAAACTCCAGGAGTTGGTGATGGATGGGGAGGCCTGGCGTGCTGCAGTCCATGGGGTCACAAAGAGTTGACACGACTGAATGGCTGAACAACAAAAGTCCTAGGCTGTTCCCGTCACCATGGGGTCCTTGGTTAACAACCCTGTTAAATTCAGGGCTTGACCTTTACTTTGTGTTTCTTTCTAAGAGCACTTCCATATCTGACCTTCTGTTTGTTGAGTATGTTACGAAGCAATAGGTTAAAGAACAGGAAACTCACAGACTGTGTTACATGGGCAGAATCGACCACAATAACGTATCTTGAAGGACTTAAGGACAGACTGGATGTGATGAGACGTGAATCAGAAATTGCTCTTAAAAAAAAAAAAAGAAAGTGCTCTAAAGTCAAGTTCCTCCGTATGTCCTCCACAAAATGCTTAGTTCCTCAAGATGGTAACAGGTATGAGTTGAAAACAGGTTTCTGAAGACCACACGGGAGATTCTGACTCAAGCAGGCTTCTTTCCCGTGCATGAGTGCTAGGTCGCTCAGTCGTGTCCGACTCCTGGCAGCCCCGTGGACTGCTGCCCACCAGGCTCCTCCGTCCATGGGATTCTCCAGGCAAGAACACTGGAGTGGGTGCCATTCCCTTCTCCAGAGAGTCTTCCTGACGCAGGGATCGAACCCACATCTCCTGCATCTCCTACGTCTCCTGCATTGGCTGGTGGGTTCTTTACCACGAATGCCACCTGGGAAGCCCTTCTTTCCTGTGGGACTTCTCAGCATCTTTCAGATCCTCAAATACTTTCTGATTGCAAAATGAGGGAGTGGACTCACTGTCTGAAGCCTTTCAAAACGCATTTCACCATGGAATCAGAGTTATTTTGCACTCAGGTAACATCTTGCCAGACTAGTATTTCATGGGATGTATTTTGCAAAACACTGCTCTATGGTTTTAAACCAGGAATGTGGTAGAACACGGGTGCCATTGATTCAACCCATGAATACACCAAGTGTTGATCGCTTGCAAGACCCTGCAGAGGCTAGACATGGGTAAGATCCAGTCACTGCAATGAGCCTGGTGAGTGGACTCCAGGTGTGAAGTTGGTGACCTGGCTCAGGGCAGGAGTCGGTTGGCAGACAGGGTCCTGGAAGGTTACTGATTCAGAGTCAGTGAGGTCACATCTTGAGGGTGAACAGTCCTGGTTTATGCCTTGTGTTTATTTCTCCCTCTCTAAAGTTCTTGTAACGTTGGTATTTTAAAATTCTGTTCATATTAGTGAGATTCCAAGGAGAGAATGAGCATTCAGTGCCCTCCATAAATAGTCAGTCCAGTTGGAAGTTTCATTCAGGAGGTTTTACAAACCTGAGCTTTAGTTCTCAGCTCAGTTCTGAGATCACCCCCGCCTCGCTCTGGAACCCAACACTTGAGGATACCCAAGTCAGCTGTATAAAGTGGCCTAGTGTTTGTATATAAGCTGCGCCATCTTCCTGAATGGCTCAGCAGGTAGAGAAACCGCCTGCAATGCGGGAGACACAGGAGATACGGGAGATGTGGGTTCTGTCCCTTGGCCGGGAAGATCCCCTGAAAGAGGAGAGGGCAGCCCACTCCAGGATTCTTCGCTGGAGAGCCCCATGGACAGGGCAGCTGGTGGGCGCCAGTCCACAGGGTCACAAAAAGATGACTGAGCAGGAGCACGGACTCCGGAATACTTAAATCCCCTCAACTACTTACATTGCCTAGTGCGGTGTGTTGCTGTGTAAACAGGTGTAAATGCTGTGTAAATAGTTGCCAGCCTGCGGCACATTCAAGTTTTGCCTTTTGGAACTTTCTAGAATGTTTTTTCCTGACTGTTTTCCATCTGCAGTTGGTGGAAGCACAGACACGGACTTCGTGGACACAGAGGCCACTGGTGGGTGTTTTCACCATCACATTGACACTGGCTCTCACGTCAGACCGTAATCCAAGCAGAGGAGAGGCACCACAGCATAGGCAATCGACTGCTTCACACGAGATGTGGTCTTTAGATGTTGCTCGAACCTGATGGCATCATCTCTGTGTTTTTTTGTTTTCGTTTTTTCTTATGGATGAAACATGAACTAGGGCCTCCTGGCAGGTTTTACTGGGACGGATCTTTGCTCTCACAGTCAGATCTGTGGACTGTTTCACCACTGGATTGTTCTGCCGGTCAGGCCTTAGGAAACATTTTGGCAGGTTGCACCGTTATTTTGCTCATGTTGCGAGTAGCATTTCTCTTGACCTTTTGTTATTTACTGAAACAGTCCGGCCTGTTTTCTTTTAAGAGAAGCGTGAAATGAAGGGGAGTCGGCACAGGCTGGCTTTGGTATCGAAACACAGACTTCAGGCTCTTGGCTTCAAGGAGACTTTTCAAGCGAAGGGGTCAGTGGCCTCCTTATTCCCACGATTTTAAGGGGTCTTTTGGGGGGAGTTTTTTTTTTTCTCACCAAAGCAGATACATGTAAGGTTTCTCACTTATTTATAATAAAACCTTTCACTGTATCTAAAAACACAACTCTTTAAGAGTTTAACCCTGGCATCTTGGGCATGTGACGTGTTTCAGGAGGACAGCTCTGGACTGGTCACTGGGGTTCAGTTGGGCGGCCCTCCCCCCCAAGCCTCTCCCTACTCTTGTGTCTCATGTGTTTCTCAGCATCTCACAGGGGTTCTTTTCCCTTCATCCTGCCGCCCCCCCTCCGCCCCCGCCACAACACACACCTGTCTCACTGGTGCTTTTCTGCCCTTTGCCCTGCGCTCCCTATTTACTACAGGTAAAAGAAGTACCAAGATCCCATCGCATCTTTGAAGATGAGAAAATGTGTGTGTGTGTTTAGATACATGTTTGTTCCTATCTCCTCATCTATTTACCAACTACTGGTCTCGTTCGGCCTCAGACAGAAAATTCAACTGGAAGTAGTACCTTTTCTTTGGGATCCCCATGGCTCTTGAACTCAGCTGCTCACGTTGAAAACATCACTCAAATTTTTTATATGTTTATTCTTTTAGCCAAACAAAATGATCTTGACATCCATAAATCAGCCCGAATGATTTCTGCGTTATTTTATAGTGACCTGTGGATTTGAGAATTGCAGCAGTCTAAGAATGGGCCATTGCTTTGGAGGTGTTTCATCCACTCTTCAGACATGCAGCTGACAAATAATGACGGCACTATCCTCGATGTTGGGATTCACTGGTGAACAGAAGCCACTGGCCTCTCATGGAGGTCCTGCATGAAGGCAGAGATACAGATGATACCTTAGTAAAAAGTTAGGATTTGGTAGACACCAAAAACATTAATGCCCTATAAATGGGGAGGGGCAGACTAGTGTAGATGATGAGAAAAAGAAGCAGCCTAGGACTTCAAATACAATTAGGCAAAGTTGGGCAAGCTGCTGCTAGACAAAACAGGAACTTTTTCTCATGGCTTTTTAAAAAAAATTTTTAATTGGAGAATAATTGCTTTACAGTATTGTATTGGCTTCTGCCATACAACAATTGAATCAGCCACAAGTACACATATGTCCCCTCCCTCCTGAACCTCCTCTCCACCTCCCACCAAAATCTACAAACAACAAATGCTGGAGAGGGTGTGGAGAGAAGGGAACCCTCTTGCACTGTTGGTGGGAATGTAAATTGATACAGCCACTATGGAGAACAGCATGGAGGTTCCTTAAAAACTAGGAATAAAACCACCATATGACCCAGCAATCCCACTACTGGGCAAATACCCTGAGAAAACCATAATTGAAAAAGACACATGAACCTCATGTCACTTTTGAAACTTTTGTCTTGCAGGAAGTATACATGCAAAAAGCTGCAGAGTAGCGCAGACAGGGCCCAGGTGCCCTTCACCTTGCATCCCCCGATGGCAGCCTTGCCAGAGCATGATGCAAGTGTAGCATCTAGTCCAATGTTCATAGTGTATATGGTAGCGACACCAGGAAATTGACATTAGTGTAATCTCCAGACCTCATTCAGATTTCAGCAGTTTTTAGATGTACTTTAGCCCATGTCTGGGATCCTAGAGCTACCCCCGTGATCAGTATACAGAACTATTCCATCACCTTCAAGAAACTCCCTTATCTCATGGCACTTCTGGGTATGAGAAATAGCAGCAGATGTTACCCTGTTTCTTGTCTGGATCATATTCTGAATGAGTCTGCACTGAGAGAGGTTGGATACATCTCTGAAACCTATCGCTTGGTTTGACTGCCATGGGATCTGCATAACTGACTTACAGATGGAGATCCTTGGTCTGACTTGTAGGAAGAACACTGATAAGCCCAGAAGAAAAAAGATTTGAATAAATAGCCCTGACCTCATCCAGGAAGCCTGTCAGTTGATATCAGTTGATTTAAGAGGCTGACAGCAGCTCATGTGACCTCCATAGCTCACTTGCAAGAAGAAAAGCCTTTCTTAGTTAAGCCTTTCAAAGTTAAGTCCCCACTTAACTTTGGGGACTTAATCTTGTGTGTGTGTGTATTAGTTGCTCAGTCGTGTCCGACTCTTTGTGACCCCTTGTGGACTGCAGCCCGCCAGGCTCCTCTGTCCATGGGATTCTCCAGGCAAGAATACTGGAGTGGGTTGCCATGCCCTTCTCCAGGGGATCTTCCCGACCCAGGGATCAACCCAGTCTCCTGCGTTGCAGGCGGATTCTTTACCATCTGAGCCGCCAGGGAAGACTAAATCCTGAGGGACATCTACTGTGGTAGTTCTGGAAGATGGCTAAGGAAGCACACACACTGGTGACGAGTAAATGGGTTACCTCCTGAGTGGATGCATCCTTACAGAAAAGAGAAGAAATGCTAGAAACATGCCTCTTTGTGTGTGGACGTGCAGTTAGCAAGAGCTTGAGGTGCAGGCCGAGAGAGAAATAGCAATAAACAGATTGAGGGAGAGACAATGGATTTAAGGGAAAACATCTGCCTGCATCTGATGTCCAAATGCTGCATCTGTGGCCTAGGATCAATCTTGTGATGTTTAAAAAAGGAATGCGAGGGGGCCCAGAGCAGGCTCTGAAAGGTTCTTTTTCTCCTCAAGATTTCCTGTCTGCTCTACCCAGAGAGCTGCCAGGGTTCTGATGAAGTAACTCATGTGGGCCTGCTTCTCGAGGCTGGAGTAGCACTTCTTGGAAGCTAGCTTTGGAATGATTGACCCAAAAAGACGTGTTACCTGGATTGTTCTAAACACACTAATCTGAGGAGCCCGTTTACTTTGCTAAACAAAACCTCTGGGGATCTCCAGATGGATTCCACTAAGGGTTTGTATTTCAGGTAGAAGTGGTCAGTGTTAAAGAAGCTGGGGACCAGAAGAGACGAGCAGATAAGTTCTCAGGAAGCCTCGGAAGAGATTAAGAGTATCTCTTGATGCTAGATTGAACTGCAAATAAATGCCTGAGCTAAGTATTATTTTTCTCTCATGCATGTTACTTGTTTGTGTCTCGTAAAGGAGCTGGTTTAAAGGAAATAGACTCCCCTGGCAGCCCAGGGGTTGAGACTCCGCCTTCCAAACCAGCCCGTGCAGGCTTGATCCCTGGTTGAGGAACTAAGATCTCACATGTCTCCCAGCCAAAAAACCAAAACATAAAATAGAAACAATATTGTAACAAATTCAGAAAATCTTAAAAAAAAAAAAAGGGAAACGGAGATCTCCCCGTGGCCCTGCTTGTCCCCCATCTCCCTGGGTGGAAGCCAGAGGGGCTCAGGACTCCAGGGCTGCCTGCTGGCCCGTCACCTTCCCCCAACCCCCTTGGCACAGCAGCTGCTGGTGTGAACACTTCATGCTCTGAGATTATTTCCTTGAAGAATATCAACCACCCAATCCGAACCCAGAAGGTCATCACAACCGAGATGGAAGAGGTGGTCCTCAATTATCGTCAACAGCACTTTTGGGAATTTCACAGCACACCCTCATTTTACCCTTGCCTCTGACTGTCTAGCTCACATTTCATCTCTTATTAGCTCATCCTTTTTTGCAGGGGGAGGGGTCCTTTCCTCTAGTATATGGTTTCTTTTTCTTGTTTTTAAGATGTTTTTATGTGGACCATTTTTAAGGTCTTTATTGAATTTTTACAGTATTTCTGTTTTATGTTTTAGTTTTTCTGGCTGCAAGGCTCCCCAGCCAGGGATAAACTTGCACCTCTGTGCTGAGAGACCAAGTCTTAAACCACTGAACCACCAAGGAAGTCCTGTTAACTTGTCTTTATTTTTATACATCTTGGTCCCGACCAAAATTGCAATGAGATTCCTATGTGCCTTGGCCACATAGGTTTTAAGCAATTGGGAGTTTTATCAAATAGGAGTTATGTTTGTATAAATAACACCCCTTCACATAACGGGATGCTGCTCTCTCGAGCTCTGTCCTGCATGACGGTGACCGTGGGCTTCGTGTTTGGCAGCCGGTGGGCGCGGGGGGCGACGGCTTCTGTGGTGGGAGCGACTGATGATGGGGATGGTGCCTCTGCAGTGTTGCCGAGTGGCTGTAAGCGGTGATCACCTGCCCCCTGTGCTCAGCACCTGTGGCCTATTTATTCTCCACTCTAATGCAAGCACATAGTAGACTCTCAAGATTTGCTGAAATAAATTGGGCCAGATACAGTATGGTCTGTTTTCCAGACTTCTCCTCTATCATATGGATGTCCTAGCCCTGTGTTAAAGTTAGGACAGACTACAATAACATGAGATAATTCGCTTCAAGTCACATAGGTTGAATACATTGCTGAATTCAGTATTTTCAGCCTCCCAATGGTACCTTCCGTTTGCAACTCACGGTTTCCCATTTTCCTAAGGCACAGTGAAGTCACTCAGTCGTGTCCGACTCTGCGACCCCGTGGACTGTAGCCCACCAGGCTCCTCCGTCCATGGGATTCTCCAGGCAGGAGTACTGGAGTGGGGTGCCATTGCCTTCTCCAGGGGATCTTCCCAACCCAAGGATTGAACTCGAATTGCAAGCAGATGCTTTACAGTCTGAACCACCAGGGACGTCCCTTCTTAAGGCACAGAGTCCTTCTAATTGTTTGATCTGGGTGTTGAGGAGATGCTTCATTTTTTTTCTTTCTTCCAAGAAATCTCTAGACCTGTACGTGACACCCTGGCGATGATGGGGCCAGTTTGAAGATCCTCACCTTAGAATAGCCCGTCTCGCAGATCGTCAGTCATGCTCACGTGGACGTGGTTTGCTGTGGGTTTCTGCATACCTCGAAAAGCCCAGGTTGACTTTTTCCAAGCCAAGCAGTTGACCTTAGGACTTGGCACCCTATGAGTTTATACCATAATTTAAATCCAAATCTTTTTTTTTTTAAACTGTAAATACACACAGAAGGTGGCTGCTAGTGAGGTGGAGAGTGAGGATGCAGGGAGGGCGCTCTCGAGTCAGGCCAGGGCGGCAGGCTGGGGCGTCTTGCTTTCATCACCTTCTCGAGGCTGCTTCTTACTTTTCTGTGTGTTCCCTGAGCTTTTCGGATTCTGTTGTGCTCTTTGTAGCTGGATGTTTTCCAGAGGGTCATCAAGAGAAAGGAGTATCCTCTGCATTAATAACCTCGGGAAGAATTTTAGCTGTAAAATCAGAGACGAGACCATCTGGTGGAGAACAGGAAAGGCGGGTTGGGGGGTGGTGGTGCATTTATTCCCTCTTCCAGGAAAGTGTCAAGTTCACCATGCTCCAGCATCACACCCTTCACCCAATAACTCGGAGGTCTCATATCAAGTTTACTCAATAATGATGATGTAAATGGTGAAACTACTACTCTCATTTGGGGAATAAGAATTGTTCCTTTTAAAGGCATACGATATACAAAATAAGTGACTTTAAGTTCTTACTTCCTGTTTCTTTTGTTTTTTTTTTAAATGAATTCATTAATGTGGAGTTCCCAAACAACTCTTGAATGTTTGTATTCGCTACAATTATTGAAAAATACAGATGCCCTATGCAAATGTAAAGAATATCCTAAGATGTATGCCAAAGACAGGGCTTCTCTGGTGGCCTATCTTAGATGGTAAAGAATCTGCCTGCAGTGCAGGAGGAGACCCGGGTTTGACCCCTGGGTTGGGAAGATCCCCTGGAGGAGGAAATGGCAGCCCACTCCAGTATTTTTGCCTGGAGAATTCCATGGACAGAGGAGCTTGGCGGGCTGCAGTCCATGGAATCAGAGTCAGACACAACTGAGTGACTAATAGCCTCTACTTTCTTTACTATGCCAAAGCTAAGCACTGTGCATGGGGAGTCAGAAACCTGGGTCAAACCTGGCCACTTGTTTTTGTGAATAAAGCTTTATTGGAACACAGCCATACTCGTCTGCTTCTAGATTGTCTGTGGATGCTTTCCCACTATAAAAACACAGTTGAGTGGTTATAATAGAGAACAAATGCCTTAAAATATTTGCTCTCTACATCTTTACTGAAAGTGTTCCAACTCATCAAAGACATCTCTATGATATTTATTTACCCACTCATTCACTTGTTCATTTGTTCAGTAAACACCAACTCTGTTAAAGACACGGTGTGAAATGGAGAGATGGAGAAAGCGGGGGGAGGACTGGGAGGACGGGATGAGCAGACACAGACTGGGGGAGACAGGTCACACACACACCGCGGCCCCGCGGTGCTGCCCAGAGGACGACATTCACGACCCAGGGATAAGCCGTAATGGAAAAGAACATGAAAAAGAGTCTACGTACCTGTGACACTGACACATTGCTGTATATCAGGAATTAACACGAGGTTGTAAATAAACTACTTGAATAGAATTTTTTAAAAACTGTTGAATGGCAGTGGGGGAGAACAGGCATGTCTCGTCTCTTTCCCAGTCTCATAGGAAATGGAACTGAGCAATGCTCATCAGATTCAGTGCGCTCCTACTCTTGGTTGGCTAAGAGATTTTATAATAAAGGGTGTTAGAGTTTATAAATTTTTTGCATCTCTTCAAATAACAGTATAATTTTTTTTCTATTAAATGGCAAATTAGAATGGTTGATATTTTTAAATCAGCCACTTAAGTTAATCTTGTATATTTTTGGAATAAAGAAACTAGTTTTGAGAAAAATTTTTTTTTTTTAAAGAAAACAGTCCTTAATATCCAGGAACTTTGCACGTAACAGAGACAAGTCTGAACTCAAATTGCCATCTCCTGCAACACATGCGCAAGACAAGAAAGAACTCAATTGCCATGTGGCCGAGAGACAGCAAGCCCGAGTGAAGGGAGGGATTGGGAGGAGGAGGAGGGTAGCTTTTCACAACCGTGGCTCCCTCTGATTTCCCTGCGGGACTTCATGAGAAGAAAGAGTCATTTCCTTCATGGAACTTTATAAATCGCTGTATCCAAAGGGTGGAAATGATTTAGGATAGTACTTTGTGTCCAGATATCTTTACCCAGAAGCGTATTTCTTCTGGAACTATGGGGATAATCGTATTTCTAGAAAAATGTTAAGGACTGGAAGGAAGGCTTCCTTCTTCAGAGTGGGAAGACAGAGGGCATTTTCCTTTCCCCCTGTTCCCTGAAGAAATTTATATTAAAAGGTCTGGATCTTTAAGACCCCTCAAATATGAGACGGGTTAAAAACAAGGTACAGTTGTAGACCCCCGGCCGTGACCAAGCATGACTCAGTGAGTTAGAATGCCAGAGCCAACAGGTGTGAATGGCTGAAGGTTCCAGGCGGATGCCACCTCACCCTGGAAGATTCCTTGTGGGAAGCCTTCCCGAATCCTCCAGTTGGGGTTTTTTTTTAATTTTTATTTATTTGTGCTTGGTTGTGCTGGGTGTTCGTCGCTGGACGCAGGCTTTCTCTCGTTTCGGTGAGTGGGGGCTACTCTACCTGCCGCGCGTGGCTTCCCTTGGGGAGCGCGGGCTCCAGGCACACAGGCCTAGCTGCCTCTTGGCATGTGGGATCTTCTGGGACCAGGGATCAGAACTGTGTCCCCTGACTTGGCAGGTGTATTCCTCTCCACTGCACCACCAAGGAGGTCCTCCAGTGGGATTAATGTCTGCCTCTTCACCTGTGACTTACTTGAGGGCAAGGTTCCCTTTTTGATTTCTACATCACCAACAGCACCCACTATTTCTGTTTCCCAAATGTCTATTAAATTAGTGTGGGTTGAAAGCCCTCTGACGCTGTGTATTCAAAATCTAGGTGACTAATTTTGGTTAAAGAACCCCAGAATTTCAGCTTTATCTAAAAATGAAACAAGTGAGAATCCTTCCATTCCGCTGCCATCAAAGGATGAAAAATGTTGGTTAAATTCTGGTCACCCATTCTCTATATTCATAACAATAAAGCCACTAGAGCAAGTGCAGCTTATTTAGGTTAGAACACAACCCTGGGGCATTTCACCTACTGAAATCATAATATTTTGACTGATAAAGTATGTTCAGTGAGAAAGGTCCTGAAAGAAAGTGATACTGGACCCCATCAGGTCATTTTAATCTTTGGGAGCGCCAAGCCAAAATATTTCACATTTGCTCCCTCTGAATCAGAGGACTCCTGAAGTTAACACCCCCCTCACCCGCCTCCTGGGCTCTGCCTTCCCGTTACCAAGGAGCCCAGATTACGTTTTTTTTTTTCAAGTTACCGGGGTACCAATCGACAGGGGTGTCCCCAGGTAAGGACCAGAAGACCCATACATGTTCTGGAAGCTCACCTTGCTCGTCCGCCTCCCCTCCGCTCCCTCCGCCTTCAGAGGAAACCCCAGCCCTGGTGTAAGAACACACCAGAGGGCATTTTATCGGCAGACAGAGAGAGTGACTGCAGAGACACACGGGTGCTGTCTTCTAGCAAAGCCGTCTGAAACAACACAGGCTCTCCTGCCTCCTTTAAGGCCCACCATGTCTATGAATGGGCCTGCTTCCTCATTCGCTCTTCCTGTCAGCATTGGGGGGTCAGAGGCATTGCCTCCAAAACAGGGAGGGAACGCCGGGCATCCACACGAGAGCTGGCGGCACACAGGATCCCGCCAGCCCGTCATCACGGACCCCGCCTCCTTAGGGTCCCTCTGGGATTCTGCCTGAGCTTTTCTGGTCTGTAACAATCCCTTTGAAGGCCTACCAACGCTTAGGTGAGATGAAATGACTGATTACCCTGAAGTTGTGCCTGCACTGGAGTCTTTCTGAGCGGCTGCTGATTCGGGCCCGTTGAAAGCATTCGGTGGCTTGAATCCACGGTTTCTGCCCACATCACCGCATTCCTGGGATGCCTTTCTCTGGGCCTTCGCAAGATCATCTGACAGCCGCCTGTGAGGTCAATGAACTTTATACATAATTAAACCTTGGCAGTTAGGAGAATTAATTTTTTTTTCCTCCCCAAAAAGTGGAGAAACAGGACGTGTTATGTGGCCGTCCAGTTACTGAGTAAAAGTTCTCTGGAGTCATCAGGCTAGCCTCACATGATTTAATGCTGAACCGAATAAGAGAGTGGCTGCATCCTCTACTGGGCCCCACAGAACACTCACCACCCACACTGTTTATTCAGACTCGGATCTGGGCCATTTGGGGTTTAAGCCAGAAGAAAGGGGGAAAAAATCCAACCCTGGAATGAACGCTTTTGAAACTCTGTATTCTTGATGAAATGCGGCCAAGGAGTCTTTAAAAAATTCTATTTAAAATCAATTACTGGGATCATATTTTCATTACAATGGATTGTTAGCAACAACTAATTTTCGTGTTTCCATCCAGCTTTGGGCTCTAGGCTGGGACTGGAATGGTCGCTCTGTTTTCCTGGGTATCTGATGCCACCACCCAGCTATGCCTGGGTATTGGGCAACTCTGACCGGCAGCTTTCCATAAAACAACAAGGAAAGGTGTGAGGAGGCAAGGAGTCTAATGAAAATAAGCCTAGAGGAGTGCAGCAAGTGTGCTCCCGGGGGAGGGGCGGGGAGAAAATAATACCGGAGAGGAAGAGAAAGCAAGGGCAGGACCCGCTCTGCCTGAGAACGCGGCCGCCAGCACCGTCGGTCAGGGTTGCAAAGATGCCGTCTCGGATGGTTCGGGCCTCCAGAGAAGATTCCGGAAGCCCCCTGGGTTACCCACCCCGCTCTGTGGCGGTCCGCACCGTCGGGAGTTGCTGGCTTCTTTGCAGCCTGCCGTGTGCGTGTCAGCTGCTTCCGGGGCTGCGGGGCCACCGGGCGCGCGTGACTCCGAGGGCGGGCGGGGCCTGCGAGTTGCTGCTTCTGGAAGCTACGGTCGGATCGCCATGTCCACACCAGCCCCAGGGCCCAAGGTGCGGCGCACCGCGGGCAGCATGGAGCAGCCTCACCGAGACTGCAGACAGCGGTGCCGTTGCCCTGCCCCCCGGGCGTGGCGTGTGTTACCAGGAGGGGACATCGCGGCCGCGTGTCCAGGAATGAGCTTCACACCCATGTGCCAGCGCTAAGGACTTCTCTTTTGGATTTTAAGAGATCCTGTTTTTAAGGAAAAACTCCCGAAAACTGGAAAGGACTCTAGAATTTCCCTGGCCTCGAGATGGTGGCTCAGCCCTGCGTCTTCATGAAGAGCAGGAGCTGAAAGTCAGAGAGCTCGGGGGTCAGCACTGGACTGGGGCGGCCGGCCCCTGGGAGGCTGCTACCCGGGGCCGAGGGACGTCCTCCGAGAGGCCTGAGGTCACCGTTCTCACTTCCC